>NC_051158.1:168406685-168706685 GCF_013339745.2 Dermacentor silvarum
ATCTATAGTATGTTTGACTGGTACGTGGCAGTCAAGGGTCATCCAAAAGACATCGAATGTATTTGTGATTTGGACATCTCTTGCACATCCAAAGCTTTCGCACATTGATTGTACATTGTGCGTTGTGAGTAGATGCACGCACTATGCACATAAATACAAGCAAGTTGTCTCTAATGCCTAACAATGGGAATCTAGGAGAGCAAAAGTCACGCTGTTGCCTGTTACAGCCCTGCAGCGGGGCATTTACTTTGTTTTTTGACATCATCACTGTGCATGTTCGAGATCCTACGAGATGGCAAATGTGTACCTGAATTGCGAAATATTCATTTGTTAATTCTGAAAAGATTCAAATGTAGTATTAATGCCCACAATTTCAGTTATGACCGCATTTATTTTGCAATTTAGGACGACCTCTGCACTCACTGCTGGAGGTCTAGTAATGTTGCTGCTGGACACCGCTCGCAAAAGCCAATACTTTCGGTATTTTTTCTCTATGCTTTCGGTCTCGGTTAAGTCATTTTTTGTCATACAAAGATGTTTTATTTTTCAGTTACATGTATTAGTACACTGTTGAAAATACCTAACATTTAACTTGCTCATGTATTACGACAGGTTATAAAGAAAAAAAGAAGCTTGAACTCGCAATAGCTTTGACTTCCCATCACCACTGATATCAATTCAGCAACACGCGCCTCAATGCAAGTACGCAGCAATGTTCCGCGCGTGAGCAGAGTGTGTGTCTTTTCGACTTTTGTGCGGTTGACCATGGCCCAAGTACATATATACTAGGCAAAACTGTACAGTTGCGTACTCAAATTGAGAGCTTTGCTTCTGACTGCTATGTGTGGTACATTTGTTCGCCTTGTGCAGCGCGTATGGAAATTTTCTGAGGGCAACGCTTTGATGGTTCATTTTCGCACATGTTTGTATCACTTGGTTTCCGGCGTTCCTCTTCATGTGTCAGGGATATTTCTCATTTGCAATGCCTATCTCTAAGTCTCTGGCAGCATTATGTTATTGGCACTTTTGTGATCTGAGAAGCTGCCTGACCAAGTTGCCTATCAAGATGAACATTCCATCTCGGGAATCTGCTTGCATGGAATTTCTTTTACCAGGTATTTTTAAATATAGCTTGAACGTACTGGCTTTCTATCTTGAATCCGGTGGCCCCAGAAGCAGGTGCTGGCAAGCCGGCCATGCACTTTTGGTCATTAATTAGTATGTGATATTACCTCCTACTAATCAGTTTTATTCTTTTTAAATATGATTGTGGCATTGTTCCTACTAGTCATTTTCTGAGGGTTAACACCCTTTTCTCATTATTTTTGTTTTAGTGAAGTTTAATTTTCAAAAATCTGTCTTTTTTTAAGATCCACATTTAACCTGTTTGTATACAGCTAGAACTTGTAATGAATATTTTCATACATGTGCGCGGTAGGGGGCTGATCATTTTTGTAATAAAGCTTTATGAGTTGTATAAATAAAAAGTCACATTGGCATGACATTGTGAGTTTAACTGGTGTGCTTTACCTAGTGCTTACTGAACTCACTATTTTTCATTTATCCATTGCAGGATTTGTAATGATGCATAATGATCAAAATGCAGATTTACGATTTTGCTAGCACAGTTTTCGCATTTTGATGAGCGCTAGAATTATATATAAAAGTTGAGTCACTTTAGTGAACACTGAAGAGGATGAAGGCAGAAACCTGCGCACTCACGAAGCATTAATTATTTGTCATTCTAATTCGAATGCGTTGTTACTTCCTATTGTTTTCTCCAACCAAAGTTGTGGGCTCGAGTGCCTTAATTACCTGTCCCTTAATCAACTTCGTCATAATTAACACCAATGGTTGCGAGCTCTACTCCCACCAAAGGTCGAGGGTTTGAGTGCCTTAATTAATTGTATCTTAATTAACTTTGCATTAAGGCCAAAGGTCGAGGGTTCAATCCTCAATTTTGGTGCCATTGAATTTTGGTGCTGTAATGCTGGACATCGGATTTTTCGACCATTGCGCCATCTAAGGATTTCACCTTAATAAGTGTTGCAATTTATATTTTCACATTCACACGTTTACACGTTAACAAAACATTTCAAGCAAAGTCACCAGCTACATGCCGACAATGGGGGTAACTGTGCCATTAGTGTGCCTCAACAGATGTACCATCGAGCACAACTTAAATGCGAACAGCGGAGCGTGTGGCTGAAGCATAACTAAAGGTATACGGTGCATGTCGTCGGCCAGTCGTTGTGCACCTGCGTAGGGGTTGTAGTTCTCGAGGAAGAGTGCAGCGCTGCTCGCCCTATTGCGATAAACGTCACCAGTATTTTGTCCGAAAGTTGTTTTCTCATCTATCCGCGGCAATGCCATACCCACCTGGCAATACACTGTTATGGTGGCTAGCACCATCGCTACATCTGTAATGTGATATAGCTGGCACGCACCCAGCTTGCTAGCGTGCGTTGCTTTGCTTTTGTTACCACCATCAAAGCTGCCAGTGTCTAATCGTAATTTGAATAGCACGAAAAATGTATTGCATTGGATGCGCAACAACAGTGCTAGCCTAACCTTAACAGTAATCGCAGATAGGAATGGCACTGCAATGGCGGAGTGAGAATACAAGCTTCATCAAAATACAGGTGACGTAATACGCACTAGGACAAACAGCCCCGCACTGCGCATCGAAACCACATGCATGTGTACAATGATTGCTGGCCGACGCCGCACACTGTGCTTTTAGTTATGCTTCGGCCGCGCACTCTGTTGTTCGCATTTCATTTGTATTCGACAGTACATCTGCTGTGGCACTTGCAGGTATGCAGCTCGTTATGCGTCAACAGAAAAGATCCACTAGATGTTCTATGGATCTCCTGCATCCCCAAAAAGAACATCTATTAGAGGTTACTTATGTCCAGCTGCGACATCATTACAACGTTACAGCAACGTGATCTGGGATGGGACAGATTATCCATGGTACGTATTTGTAATGTTGTTTAGAGAAATATAGATATCTATAGGATGTGTGCAATGTCTCAAACATGATGTTCTATGGACATCTATGGTACATTAAAGGTCCACTGGGATATTGCTTGTGGCAAATCGCTCTGTGTTTGGCAGTTTTTTCTTGCATGTGCGCGCATGTGCACCGCAGGTATTATATTCAGCGTGCCTTCTTATAATGCAGTGGCGCACCGACGGGGGGGGGGGGGGGTTATAACCCCCCCCCCCTTTTGTTTCACCCCTTTTCTTTCCTTGCGCATTTGAGTACTACAACTAAGATGTAACATGTGCAATCGTCTGCACACTCGCAAAAAGCGCATTTTTTGACAATTTCCTGTGAATAAATTGAAATTAGTGCTGTTTAGATGGTATTGGCAAACTATCAACCCCACCTGGCAGAGATCCTGGGTGCGCTACTGTTATAATGAATTACTGGCGAGTGCATCGTCCGTCCATGTGTTTCTCTCAATGTCAAAGTTGTTCTTGCGCTGTGGTTTCTGCATTGAATAGGACGGTTGCACAGTTTCAGTGCGATGAATCAGTGCTGGCAACCACTCATCGCCCACAATAACAGAAGCTGAGGAAAGGTATTTACAGATTTTTCTTTAGGCATCGGTGTCAATGAAGCCTAACAAATACTCGGTATACCTATGGGAGAAGGCATTCTATTTTTTCGTCAAAAGAAATGCCTCTGGATAAGGTATTTTGATAGTTCACACCGACATACCGTTAAATTATGTAGTAGGATAGTTAAAATTGTGGTTTTGATTAGCGGGGGGCCCTATTGCCGACGCATTCTAGATTGCGGGCAAGCATGCGGTGGCGACAACCTCTGCATAAAGGATCATAGTGTCGTTGGCTGCGTCGTTAAGCGACCGAGATCATTATTGCTGAAATTATCAGAGGCCGGACAAGGATCAAGCAACAGCAATCACTTACCACTGTCAGTTCGAGGTTCATGCCGCTGTCGAGGGGGCTTCCTGTGCTTCACGACAGGTCGGTGGGAGAAAATTGTTGGAACTGCGTTGGCCTTCAGCTTTTTTTTTTCAAGGTCTTGTAATATGCGCGGCTCAAATTGGTCTTCAGTGAAATGTAGCTAGAACATTTAACGACGAGTTAATCACTCAGGCAGGATGAATAAAACGTCATTTATAAAAGTACAAGTGGCTAATACGCTGCAGTGCTAAACATTATTGCCTACATAATATTCCCAGCATTGCTACATCATAACCGTAATCATTATTTATTGCTGAACCTTCGTAATCTAAGCGCATTGATACAATGACATCGGCTTGTGTTACATGGATGGAAAAGATTTACGCACAGAATAAAACCGAAGAAAGGTGATTGTAACGCATTCGCTAGTAAAGCGAAGATTCCCGGTTTCCGCCTCGAAGTCAAGAGCAAGGGTGCGCGATCGCCTTCTGCACATTGCCTGTATCCTTGAGAAAACCAAATAATAATCGTCACCCACTCACGCGTGCATGGCAGCCCAGTTCAAAGAAAATTCAAGAACTGAAAAATATTACCAGGTGTCCTTAGCTATTGCCTAAGAGAAGCGAATGCGAGTCTTGTAAAATCTACTGTAGTTCACCTCAATCCACAGTAATCCACCTTCACGCATCTTATTCGACCTTAATCCACTCTAATACTCCTTATTCCACCTTATTCGACCTTAATGCACCCTAATTCTCTTTATTACACTTTAATCGACCTTAATCTATCATAATCCTCCTTTGTGCACGTTAATCGACGTTAATCCACCCTAATCCTCCTTATTACATCTTGATCCACCCTAAACCACCCTAATCCAACTTAATCCTCCTTAATCGACCCTAGCCCTCCTTATTTAACCTTAAACCACCTTAATCCAATCATTAATCAGTCATGAATTTACTTTGCTAATCATTACTAATCTATTATACGCGGCTGGACATGATTTGGCTCGCTTCTGGCCTTCATTAGGTCACGTTACGTTGTGTACCTCAAACGCTCACCTTGAAACATATCCAACTAAGGGTCTCGCCTTAAAATGTGGACTAGCTGGCGCTCATCACCTGCAATACCACGGGTACACTTCCCACTAATCTTTTTCTGGCCCTGCATTCATTGTATTTAAGTGGCTGACACACACATTGAAGCTGTAAATAGCTCCTCTACAAGCTGCTATTTTTATTTTTTTCTGGCCCTGCATTCATTGTATTTAAGTGGCTGAAACACACATTGAAAATGTAAATAGCTCCTCTACAAGCTGCTATTCTTATTTTCAGTAAAACAGGCAACGGATCCTAACAATCACGAAACGTGTGATCGAGAGGCTGTATCTTCGGGTATATTTGTTCAGTGGAAAGCAGAATCTATAATGCTACATTTCCGATTAAATAACAGTTGACGACGTGCGAGGTGATGGAGTCCCAACAGAATATTCAGCATTCTGAGGAGAACCCCGTTTATATGCAACGTACAAATTGCCGCAACAAAAACGCTAATGAGCAGGCCGGAAGAATTGAAAAAATGCAGCATTAGGGGATACTTTGATATGAGCAATAAGAAAGGTGCCTTACCTCGCAAAGAACAAATACTGTTGCTTGTCGGAACAAAGTTCTTTCGGCCAATGTTGTGCAGCCACTGCTTCTTAATTTTGCGCAAGCCATCACGCTTTCCTTGTGGTATCGTAAAAACTGCATAACCATCATCACGCTTCTTGGTGCAATTATATGCACAGCAGCACGGCATAGCACTAGCAGACAGTGCACGAAACAGCGTGCAATGTTAGCGTGCGACGTTCCCTATACGCCGAGCCACCCGAGCTCAGGCGCAAAATGGCGCAAATGAAAAAGCAAAACAGAAGCAAAACGCAAGCTCCGCTCGTTTCCAAGAGCAACGGCAGGGAGACCAATCATCGTGCAGGAAAACGGGCGCAAGACCGTCTATCGCGGAGGGGACTCGCGAGGGGCGAGGAGGAGGCGAGGAGGTCGTGCGCCGGCGGCAGAGTACAAAGAGTGTATCAAAGTGCTTTAGGCGTCACATCACCGTTCTCGGTCACCTTGTTAGTGCTAGCGGTGTCCAACCTGACCCCGACAAGGTGTGTGACGTCCGAGACTTTCCTATTCCTCGCTCAGTTAGCAATGTACGGAGCTTTGTTGGCTTGTGTTCCTACTTCCGCCGCTTTGTCAGGAATTTTGCCGGCATTGCCCGGCCGCTTACTGACCTGCTCAAGAAGGACATCTCTTTTTCCTGGGGTCATACACAAGCTGCCGCATTCACCACCCTGGTCAGTTTACTGACTGCACCAAGCATTTCAGCGCATTATGACCCGTTGGCCCCTACAGAAGTTCGCACCGACGCTAGTGGCCAAGGCATAGGTGCAGTACTCGCCCAACGCCAGAACAACCAGGACCGTGTCATTGCCTACGCCATCTGTCTTCTCTTGTCGTCGGAGTAGAATTATTCGATAATTGAGCGCGAATGCCTGGCTTTGGTCTGAACTGTGGCAAAATTCCGTCCTTATTTCTACGGCCGAACGTTTTCCGTTGTCACGGACCACCATGCCCTTTGCTGGCTCTTGTCGCTGAAGGATTCTACAGGAAGGCTTGGTCGCTGGGCGTTACGACTACAGGAGTACACCTTTGACGTGCTCTACAAATCTGGGCGGATGCACCAAGATGCTGACTGTTTATCACGCTACCCTGTCGACCCTCCCGACACCGCCGAACGTGATACCGGTGACTTCGTCATGGCTATTGCAGATCTGGCCAACATACGCACTGAACAGCAAAGGGACGACACGTTACGATCTATAATTGGCCGCCTGCATTCTCGTAAGCCCGACCCATCGCTTCGTCTGTTTGAGCTTCACGACGATATTCTTTACCGTCGTAGTACCACTCCCGACGGCCCAGAGCTTCTGCTTGTTCTCCCGAAGCATCTTCGTGCTACGGTTCTCAAAGACCACGATGCTCCGACCGCTGGCCATCTTGGCGTATCTCGCACATACGATCGCGTGCGGCGCCGGTTTTTCTGGCCTGGTGTGTACCGATCTATTCGACGCTACGTTGCTGCGTGTGACCTTTGTGAGCGACGTGAACGGCCCTCGGGGTTGTGAATCAAGCTGCTGCCATTCGAGAGTTGCCAGTGACCTCCCTCTTGTTGTCGAGATGTTTTCTCCACGTTCCATGTGCCGTACAGTTACTGCGACATATTGCAATGATTCAGCACAACACTTCAGCTTTGGTCGCTGGCTCCCAACGACGCATGCCAATTAGGCCTATCCTGCGGGAGTGTCAGGTGGCATGCCGTCGCTGGAGGCTTGCCCTTGATACGTTTGTACCCATAGACGATGAGATAGAGATTCGGCATGCGATTATGCGCACAGGCGAATCTGACAGCAGCACGTGTAAAGCAGAGTTTGGTTTCTCGAGTAATCAGCTGCAACAACTGCTGCAAACACCTACCAAGGTTCTGTGCGTGTACTGGTAGGAACGGCGGAAGCTGGCATGTGAACATAATGCCTGAAAGCTTTGAACTAAATTTATAGAACACTGCTTAAACTGACAGCAGCCAAGGTAGTGCTCGATCGCTGATGAGCAGTTTAGCAAAGATATCTCTGTCGCCTAGGCAAACCCCGCAGGCCCGCATCACGCTGCCACCGCTGTTATTTTTTTCTTTAAGTTCCTTGTTCGTTCACTCAGCGTGTTCTCTTTCGCATCGTTTTCGTTGTTTTGCCCTCCCATTGGCTGTGGACCTATTTGAAAAGCAGGCTCACTTTCAAGTTTGTCCACAGAAACCGCATTATAACCAGTTATTTCGTCTTGCGCGGCTGCACTGTAAGCGGTACGTGTGTACATGAAGTTCTATGGGAGGGACGACGGGAGTCAGAAAAGATCGAGTTATAGCCGGTTCTACACTGTAAGCAGTTAAGTTAAAAGTCATCTAAGCTGTAGGTTATAAGGTCATTCTGCCTCTGCTGCGATGGCATCAGCAACACCAGCCAACACTTCTGGGGTTAATCCTGTACACATAGAAAAAAAGGGGGAGGATGGTTTAATTGCCCAAAGGGCTAACGAATGAATTAACCACAAGCTTAATAAGTAAAGCACTACACACAGATAATCTAAAAGATGTGACCACCCTCGTGGCATATTATCTTTTCATTCCATTTTCCTCATTATGTCTTTAATCAACATAATTATTTTGCTCTATGCTTTCTCTGGCTTCGTTGTCTATTGCCTACACATATTAGTAACTTCAAATAGGCAGCACTATATTTGGAGATCACGAATACAGTTGAGTGAGGCATCTAATTATCAGAATTTATTATGATTGGTATATTATCGCACATTCAGTCTTTTGAAGGCATATCAAATCAAATCAAAGCAAACTTTATTTCAACATACAACTGATGTTGAGGTCCGTGGACAAAAAGCCAGCAAGACTTGACGTGGTCCATGGCCCCGCCCCGTTTTACAGGCAGCAACAAAGCCCAACATAGGATGAACATAGCTTAACACAAGACAGTAGAAAAAGAAAAGTATTTCCACACTAATAACTATTAAAATATTATTGGGATGACTACGAGGAAGTATTAGAAAAAGAGTAAAGTATACATAACGAGTAATTTTCAGAAATACAGCTAGTCATCAATACAGTACAAAAAACTCACGAAATAGTCATAAAAATGCACCATTATATATACATAAATTTAATAGGGCACATAATATATGGAATATTTCATCTAGCAGCATATACAGAAGAAATCACTATACAAGAAATGGAAGAGGAATCATTATATAGGATTGATGAGCCTTTATTTGTTGTGCTTTTAAAGGAAGGGAAGGAATATCACAAGAACATGGCTACTGTGTTGAAAAACCAGGAAGCGGAGCCAACGTAGAGAATGTCTTGTTTATTCGACGCTTGCGAAGCAAAACCTAAAAAGTGCGGGCGCACGCTCGTGTCCACGCTCGCTTCTGACTTCGTCGTCTTCTCTTCTTTTTCGGAGCGTAATATTCAACACACTGTAATGCACTGCACTCTCATTGCCAAAAATGCCCCTGCAACTTCCTAGATTAGGTACGAACATCGTGCGAAAGGCTTGGCAGACCCACATTTAAAGGGGCCCTGAAACGCACCATGGAAAGCTTGTTAATGGCACTAGTGCGATGGTGATATTGTGTACTTCACAGACAGAGTGATGCTATTATCATTGGTTAAAAATGTAATGTGCAATTTACATTTGCACGATATTGCGAGTACAGTAGAACTTCGTTGATACGACCTTGTTTTGTGCAATTTCCCGACGCCAACGTCATGCAATTAAGAACACAAAAAATGACCCCATACATTTATGGTTCCTTTTTACCAATTAAAGGGTGCCTCAAACGATTTGGACAAATTCTGTAGACACGTAGAGTACGGCTACAGTAAAACATTTGTGCCACAATTTAAGTGAAGCATCCCGTATTTAGAGAGCCACGGACGATTACAAGTCACCCTCCTCCCTAGCCATGCTTTTTCTCTTCAACAGGTTTGCCAAGCAACTGGGGCTAAGCTCCGCCTTCACTGGTTCTGCATTGTGATGTGACGTCGTGATGTCTGCTTTCAGTGACTTGGAGCCAGCATGCAAATCCTCTCCAGCCTAAACGCTAGCTGCCTGGCCGTCGATCCTCAGCGAGAGCAAACCAAGCAGTGTGTGTCATGAGCGTTTTGTTAAAGTAGCGAGCCTGTCCAGTATTCTGGTAAACGCAGGTGAGCTGGGTATTTTGACGGATGGGCAGAGGCGTAAACGTGAGTGACCTGCGCGGCGCAGCCACCTGGTGGTGCAGTGCTCAACCAGCCAAACACAGAGCTAATGTTGCTGTAACCAAGTGTAAAACATTTTGAACATTTTAAAAGACTTGCTCACAATTATGCTGCGGCCGATAATTTATACCAGCAGCAAAGTAGAACACACTATATCAAGCTGCGATAGGCTGTCGCAGCTTGACACAGCCAATGATTTGCAGCCCAAAATGAAACAAGGGCACTCATAGTTGTTGCGAAAAGAAACCTCCAGACCAACATGGAGCAAGCTGTAACACAAGCAGACAACAGTTGCTGTCTGCCGGACATACTTGAGTGCAGTGAGAAATTCTCGTGTATTCTTTTTCTGTTACTTCTTTTCATAGAAACAAATTAACCAACATTCCAAATATTACGAATATCTGTTCACCATAAAGCTGGAGAAATTATGAATGACGGAAAGTGAGTAAATCGGATAGCTTGCTCGATTGATGTCACGCACGCCTGTTACTTAGATGGTGACAGGGCATTGGAAAGCTCAGGGGAGCGGCACCACTGCAATCGGCAGCAATGCACATTTTTGAATCTTATAATTAGAAGCGTCTTCGAATCAGAGTCACTATTCGTAAATACGAATACTTCTCTAATAGTTTGATATTTTAAAATGTCAACTATGCGCAATCAAACGTAAAATTGGTGCACAAGTACAATATTTTCATCCCCGCGGGCATAACATATGCATAAAACTTCAGAACCTATGTAGTGCAAGAGGCTACATAAGCTACAGGGATCTTTCTTACTTTTCCAAAGTCCTGTATATGTGAGCAAACTGCTTAATTGTTTCTCCATTCGTGCACTTCGATAAACAACACTTGATAATCCGCAATGTCATGACAGAAAGATGCTAAGCTTATGACTATGTACTACTATGTGAATACCGTTTTACATCAATTGTGCAAATGGCTGCTTATTATACAAAAACTATTTGAAATTAAAGAGTTCAATATTCGATTCACTTCTGGCATTATTCGCTTCGTACTGACATGCACACTTCTTTATCCTTCTCTTCGGGACTGCACTTCTGTCATGAGTCACCGGCAAGAAGAGAAAAAAGAAGAAATGAAGAAAAAGGGGACGCAGGCGATGATGAAATGGCGGAGGTGCATCATCATCATCATCAAATGGCATTGCTGATGTGGTCGAGAAGCAGTTCCTCTGGAGACGGGAGGCAGCAGCTTCGGGGATCACAGACCGGAGAGGCGACGTTCACGAGTTGGCCAGCGACGACTCCTGCTCCTGAGCCACGGCTGTGTTCTGCGGCCCCGGTCCAGCCCCACGCTGCCGTAACCGGTTGCTGTCCCGTGCCACGAAAGCAATCACCAAGGCCACGTCAGCGGCACAACGGCCGACTGGCCCAGACCGCGTCTTGTGCCATGCGGGTCTTGGCGCAAGAACGCAACCTCATCGCTCTCGACGGAGGTTGATGCCCACGCTGCGTCGGAACAACGCAGGCCAACGTCTTTTGCCACGCTGGGCCGGAGTCCGACTCGACTGGCGACGGTCAGAACGTTCCTTTGTACGTGACTTCGCGTGGGTTAGTCGAGCGGAGGACTAATATGTAGTGAGCAATTGTTTGTTTATTTATCTGTATAGCTAGTTTTTAGAGTGTGTCGTGTGTGTATATAGTGTTTATACTGGGTTAGGATAGTTTGCTTGTTGTTTTTCATCATTACAATTTTTCTGTTTGAGATAAATGTTCTTCTACATATTTGCTTTCTGTCTCCGTCCCTTTCTGGAGGCGCTGAAATTCGTGACAATTGGCGAGCCTGCCAGGATTGATTTTTCCGGCCCCATCACGAGTTTTCGTGGTCTGGAAATGGATTATGACAAGACTCTGCCTTAGTGAAAGAGTTGGATTTTTCGAAGGACGAAGCCCTGAAATTTATTGAGAAACAGAGAGATATTCCAAAAGGAAGGCGAGGCCGAACGTGTGGAAGCGCGGGAAGTGCATGCGAGAGAGAAGGAAATTTTAGAACTCAAACTGAGATTAGCACAAGCAAGGGAGTGTCACCGCGATGACGAGAGTTTGGCGTCAGTGTCCTCCGGCTCGCAGTCTCCAAAAGCCAACAAAATCTGTCCGCGTAAGCTAATGGCACCTTTCGATGAGAAGCGTGACGACTTGGATGCATACTTGCACCGGCTCGAAAGGATAGCCCTCGGACAAGGCTGGCACCGGAGCGAATGGGCCACAGGCCTAAGTCTTTGCCTGGTAGGCGAGGCACTGAGTGTCTTTAGGAGGATGACCGCCTCCGACTCCCTCGGCTACGACAAGGTTAAGAAGGTGCTACTACAAAGATTCCGACTTACAGCGGAAGGTTCTTACGAGCGATTCTAAAACTGCGAGCCGGAAGACGCACGGGAAAGCAATTTGCGTGTCGCCTGTCAAATTATTTTGCACAGTGGGTGGAAATGGCCGATGTCGCGAAGACTTATGAGGGGCTTCGTGATTTCATGATCAGGGAGCCATTCTTAGCTTGCTGAACCATAATCTGGGCGTATCCCTAAAAGAGAGAAGGTTGAATTCACTCAATGATCTAGCCGAACATGCTGATCAATTTTTAGAGGCAGAGGGACTGAGGAAGAGTGAAAGAGGACCTATCCAGAGGGAATGTAGACGAGGCAAAATACGAGCCTCGAGGAAGCGTGCGCCCACCCCACTTAAGGTGTTTTCTCTGTAATTGTACCGGGCACCGTGCCGTTAACTGTCGCGCAGGGAACAGCCACCCCCACCAACAAATAGTGTGTCAATTATTCAATAGGAAGGGACACCGTGCGGATGAGTGTAGGTCTGGCACATCACAAAAAACAGCGTGCATAATAGGCAAGTCTGGAGAAACCGACTCGCAACCCTCAACCGAATAGTGTAGAGGGGAACCAGACTCAAGAGAATCAACAGGTACCGAGAGAAAAGCGGAAAGAAGGAGACCCAAAGGAACAAGCTCTACCTGTCTTAGAAGGAGAGGTTCATGGACAACGGTGCTAAGAGATAGCGGCACAAATACAGTTTTAGTAAAGAGGAGCCTGATATGTGACGAAGATCTGACAGGAGTGCTAACGCAAGTTACCTTGGCTGACAGCACAGTCAGGTACCTACCTGAAGCCCGTATCCAAGTCTCCACGCCATATTATACCGGGTGGCTTAAGGCAAAGTGCCTTGAAGAGCCATTATACGATCTAGGAAATGTATCTGGAGTTAGGAGAGTGGATGATCCAGATTGGAGCTGGGAGAGAGGTACAGCTATCGCAGTAAGAGAGATGAATGATTATGGTGAACAACCATCGCAGTAAGAGAGATGAAGATTATGGTGAACAACCACGTCAAGAAGTGAGCAAGCAACAGCTGCACAATAATAATTCACGAGAAGCGGCAACTGCGGTATGCCATCCAGTTATGTCGTTGGCTGTATGAACCAGAACCCAAACCCAGAGCAAGGCACCCATGTCAGCCTTGAAGGTACCTGCAGTTCAGTGGTTAAGAATCATGCCCGCTGATTTCAGGGAAGAACAAGACAAGGACGAGTCGGTCAGATCGTGCCACATGATAGGAGAAATAGTGAAAAGGAAAAGAAGCCACACTACGTTTGAGTTTGTTATGCACGATGGTCTTTTATATAGAAGACGCGTATTCAGCTCGGGCAGAGAGGCTCAGCAGCTTATTGTGCCTAAGGCCTTTAGGGAGACAGTGATGGGATTAGGACATGAAAGTGTCATGGCAGGCCACCAGGGCGTATAAAACAACCTAGCAAAGATTACAGAAGAGTTCTTTTGGCCCGGAATCCAGAGTGATGTGAAGAGATACGTGAGGTCTTGTGATGTGTGCCAAAGAACGGTACCAAAAGGGCGAGTGGGGAGTGCACCAATTGGGGACATGCTCCAAAAAGAGTGTGGGTGTAAAAACGTAATTAACCCATCCCTTCCGGAAAAGCAAGATGCGATACTGAAGGTTCTACTGTACAAGTACAGCGATTTGTTTTCAGACCTTCCAGGAAATCAGGAATGATAAAGAATGCCTGGCACTGGTATGGGCTGACAGAACGTTTCATATTTATCTGTTTGGCAAATGCTTCAGAGTACAAACGGACCACCAGCCGCTGGAATTCTTGAGTAAGGCTAAGTTAACAAATGAAAGTGTAATGAGGTGGAGCCTGGCTTTGCAAGAGTACTGTTTTCATGTCAAATACATGAAAGGGAGAGAAAACGTGGGGGCAGACTTCTTGAGTAGGGCTACTTAGGTTTGGGTGTTAATACACAAAACAACAAGCAGTGTAAATTGGATTTTGTTGTGGAGAAAGTTGTGGGTTGACAGTATTAATAAATAAATAATAAAGTTCTGTTTAAGTGCAGTGAAGAGATTAATCGTTTGGTGCTGTGAGGTGATGTATGGACAGTGGACATATGGAGTGACATTGTGATCGTTCATTTAGAACCTGGTGTGACAAGAGTGCGATGAGCAGTTTTTTTTTTTTTTGCAAAAAACTCTTGAAATGGGGGCCTATGTCATGAGTCACCAGCAAGACTGTGATAATGTGAAAAAAGACGACGCCGGCCGAAGAAACGGAGAAGGGACCCGCAAACGAGAAGCATGTGAAGCGCGAGAGAAAAAAGAAGAAATCAGTGATGCTACTGCGGACTTCTGATTTGGAGCAATTTTTGGAGCATCAGAAATTTCATTGTAGAGCACTTTGGAGCACGCAATTTGGCATTTGGGAGCAGCTGATTTTTCACACCCTGAAGTATTTCGAAAAAACGAGTTGCAATTTACATTCCAGGACCTGAATAATTCGTATGTTCTTACGAAAAGCTTAGTAAACATTTCCATCCATTGCAGATCTCGTGGGGAAAAAATGTTCTGTGCATGCGACACACAAATTGATATCGTTTCATATATTGCTAGTTTTCCCAGATGTCATTCGGTACATTCAGAAACAGAAATGATGGACACATTGGCGGCATGCAGTTATTATAATCACACGTCATGCTGCGCTTCAAACAAGCTACAGTAGAACGCCGCTGTTACGTTCCCGGGTGCTGCGTTTTCCCGGCTGTTACGTCGTTTTCGGCCGGCCCCTGCATAGCTCCAATAGGACCCAATGCAGTGGTAACCCCGCTGTTGCGTCGCAACTGTGGGACCATTCCCGCATCATGCGTTGCGAACTGCCATCCCGCACCAACCCGAGCGGCCATTTTGACTATTCATATCGCTTGGCTTGGTGGCTTGACGATGGGATTGGCCGCCCAAAGTGCCGGGGGCGACACCTATGAAGTATTTTCGGTTTACGTCAGCAAAAGCATGGCCTCTGAGATCCGTATTTTCTATCTAAAGATCGTGTCAATGAAACGTTGGGGCCCTAAAATTGGTTATGGCGCATATATGTTCCGTATAAAGTCAAAGGGCGATAACGCCATTGCCGCGCGCCGTATGCTGCATGTGCGAGTGAAAGCGTGTGATGGGAGCCGACGACCGCGGCCAAATCTCGCGCACGCAAGAAAGAAAAGCGGGGAGGAAGCGTGCCTTCCGTCGTGATCGAGGCACCGGCGTGGGAGCAAGGGGCGACGTTATACTCTGGCATCAACTGCGTACTGCGCGGTGGGGCGCGGTCGCGCGATCTACGTTGCGGGCTGAGTCTAGGCAGTGTAGGTGCGTCGGCGGCTCGTAGCTTTGTGCGTACTGTGGATTCTCGGCGCTCAGTTTGCGTTGACGCGATAGAGTAGCAAGAAGGTTACTTCGCTCGCTGCTGCTGCGGTGCTTCCTCGCGCCAGCGTTTGACAGCGCGTGTCCGCACTCATCGAGTGTTCATGTGTTCATGTTTGCCTGTGCGCGCTGACACTATGCTTGCTAATATAGTCAATAAGCGAATGTTTACAAGTTAACACGGACGATAAAACTACTATCCTTACTCTGTATAGTTGTCTAATTTGCAATCGCAATCGATGCTTCGGCTTTCAGGTGAACTTACGACTTTTTTTCACATGTAAGAATTAAAATAATAATATGTGCTGTTCAAAACTACTCTCATTTCTCAATTTTTCCTGTTTCTCGGCTCTTGCGTTTCCCGGCTCGTATCAGTGGGGTTCTACTGTACTAGCTGAGTTTCCGGAGTAGATAACGTCCGCCGATCAATCGCCAACTGACCTTAAAGCCACGAGCCTCAGCAGAAACCGCACTTTGCTGTCGAGCCGCCTTGCAAGGCAGACGCCGCGTCGGCGCCGTGCGTGGCGCTGTGGCTTAGTCGGAACGCACGTGCTAGTGCTATTTCGTCTCCTGTTAGCAACTAAGGTTGCAACTAAGGCTCGCCCTGTGCAATCATCGGCATTAGACTCAAATTCGTGGCTGTTTGGCGCAGTTGGGCGCAATTTTCGTCAATTGTATCAGGATGGCGCAGTAAATCCCATCTGGCGCACTTGGCGCAGGAGTGGAATCACTGAAAAATGAAGAAAAAGGGGACGCAGGCGATGATGAGCTAGCATTGCTGACGCGGTCTAGAAGCAGTTCCATCTCCAGCTGTGCTCTGGAGACGGGAGGCAGCAGCTTCAGGGACCACAGATTGGAGAGGGGACATTCACGAGTTGGCCAGCGACAACTCCAGCTCCTGAGCCCCGACTGCGCTGCCGTGGCTGTGTTCCGCGGCCCCGGTCCAACCCCACGCTGCCGTAACCGGTTGCTGTCCCGTGTCAGGAAAGCAATCACCAAGACCACGTCAGCGGCCGACTGGCCCAGACCGCATCCTGTACCACGCGGGTCTCAGCGCAAGAACGCAACCTCATCGCTCTCGACAAGGTTGACGCCCACGCTGCGTCGAAACCACACAGGCCGTCTTTTGCCATGCTGGGCCGGAGTCCGACACGACTGGCGACGGCCTTTGTTCGTGACTTCGCGTGGGTTAGTCGAGCTGAGGACTAATATGTAGTGAGGGATTGTTTGTTTATTTATCTGTATAGCTAGTTTTTAGAGTGTGTCGTGTATATATACAGTCAAACCCACATACATCGAACTCGCAAAAAAACTGGAATTAGTTCGATATATCGAGTAATTCGATATAGAACATTTAAAGAATTTGACAATGTACAAAACGCACCTCATTAAAAAAAGTGTTCTTTATTTCCTAAATACATGTGTGGCGGGCATATTAGTGCGAGAAATAGTCACCGATCTTCTGCTTTTTCATTTTTAAAGCATTGTTGAGCATACACTTTTCAACATTGTCGAGTGACTTGGAAAAGCCGAGCCCACAACCTTCTATGGACGCGCAGTGGCGGTTAACAACGCTCAGTGCATGAAGTGCATCGGAACACGAGGGCGGGTCGGAACTGGTTGGGTCCTCGCAGTTACTGTCGCCGGCAAGATCCCTAGCCAGATCGGCAACGATGTCTTCGTCAGCGAGCTCTCCGGTGGTCGCAACATGGTCGTCGACGGTGAAGTCTGTCGCTGCAGTTCCATCACAAAAGGCACCCGGGAACTCGGACAGCTGGCTAAACAAATCAAGTTCCCCAATTGGTTCATCGCAATTTTCGGATGAGCTCGTGCCAGCCTCGCCGTAAACATTGAGTCCACAATGACGGAAGCAATTCTGAATTGGTTCTTTTTTGACGTCATTCCATGATGCATTCAGCATCGTTATTGCGCCCAGGAGGTCAATTTTCAACTCCCGGCCAGTGCGAAGGTGTAGTGTTTAGGACTGTTCGGCACTTTCACTTGTGCACAGTGATGCGCAAGAAAGACAGATAGCTGTTTGGGAGCATTTATCAAAATCAAAAAGAACCTTAATACTATATATACAGAGAGTTAGTAAGCTGCGTAACGGCAGTCAGTACGTCCACACACAGCACACGAGGATAAACGGGCTGGGACAGTCCCGTGTTGCGAGGCTCACGGTTCTGTCGTTACAGCACTCGTGCTCGAGCCGGTTGCGACGACGACGCGTTCAGGGCCCGTCCAGCACGGTTCTCGGGCTCGGCACGCTCAGGCGCATCAGCGGCAGCAGCCAGAGAACACTTTGTCCAGCAGCACGGCCTTGGTGTCTGACTCGTACGCGCCGCTCGCGACCGACGTGCTACAGTCGCACGTCCAGCACGGCCTCGGTGCCCAGCTCGTACGCCGCTCGCAACCCACGTGCGGCGATCACACGTGAGGACGGCGTCTAGCACAGCAACATCTGTGCCAGACGAACGCTGCTCGGCACAGCTCAGGTGCGGCAGCTCAGGGACCGGCGGCTCTCAGGTCAGCCAGCGTCTCGAATACTGGCAGCAGGAGCCCTGGTTCCTCGGACGCCCTCGTCCACGCTCAAAGCTTCGCCTGACGGCACAAGCTTAATGATAGTGCCCACTAGTCGCTTGGCCATCCCTGGCTGGTGGCTACCCGCTCGAAGCGCTGTATGTACGCGTCGAGTTCGTCGCGGCCTTCGTTGTAGGCAGGAACAGGGGCGTAGCCAGCAATTTTTTTCGGGGGGGGGGGGGTTCACCGGCCCGACCGGGGGGGGGGGGGGGGGGGCAAGCGTCTGCTGTTCTCTACGTGCCCTGATCGATAATAAATATCGGTAGTTTAGGCAGACTCTATACATGTATATCAAAGACATGGGACCCCCTCGAATGTGCGTGTGCTTGTGAAGAAATTAAGTAAAAAGTGAAGTAAGCTCAGTAATATATAGTAAGCACGACAGGTACAGTGGGCGTTTTGAGCAACGGTCTCTCATCGCGCCACTGAATGGACCAGTCTTCGAAAACGCATCATTGAGACGACCCGCCCGATCGGAGAAGCCATCATTAATTATTAATCTTCGTTAAGTGTAGATGGCGTCGTCCTCGTCGAGGCGAAGTGCGTTTCACAAGTCAAGGCCGGCTATACACGTGAAAATACATGCATGACCAGGCTATACCTACTTCCATAGCAATAGCTTGTTGGCTGCGTCTTTGCGCTAGAAAACTTAAGTACGCGCAAAAACGGGGAAGGCTTTTTTTTTTCGGAGCTTTCGTCACCCTGCTCCCTCATACGAGAGGGTTGCATTTCCTGCGGCAAGTGCATGGGCCGCTGTGTCTTTCGCTGTGTGCGAGTGTGCAGCCGTCATTTGCGTTTACGTCAACAGATTCAGAATTGTACAGAATATTTCACCGCACAGCATAGATATGGCATGTGTACGCATTTTAAGTAGTGCGTGCAACTCATTTCTGCTTCACTTACGCCGGTGCAAACAGGAAGCGGCCTTGTACCTCACAGAATCTCGACTGATTGGTGTGCTAGTGATTAGAGCACTGCACGGGCTCGGGCTTACCCGAAAGCCCGGGCCCGGCCCGGCCCACGGGCCGGGCCGGGCCGGGTAGAACAGTTTTTTCACGGGCTCGGGCCGGGCTCGGGCCGGGCTCGGGCACGGCGTGTGCTTTTTGACCCGGGCCCGGGCCGGGCTCGAGTTTTTTGACGCGGGTCCGGGACGGGCTCGGGCTTTCTGGTGGTGTGCATGTAACGCGCAGCGAGTTATTCTCGGGCGTCTCAACTCTTAAAAACATTATTTTTCGGTCTCGGGCCGGGTTCGGGCCGGTTTCGAGTCGGGCTCGGGCCTAAGGTAAAGGGGTGGCGGGCCGGGCCGGGCAGGTAACGTCGATTATTTCCTGGCCCGGGCCGGGCCCGGGTCTCGCCATAAATGTTTTGATCGGGCTCGGGCGGGCCGCCCAACGTAAAAACGGGCCCGGGCCGGGCCCGGGCTGAAAAAATCGGCCCGTGCAGTGCTCTACTAGTGATGCAGGAATGAACTCCGGTCTTGTTCAGTGCATAGTGCACATAATCAATTTCTCAGGACGCGTGAACTCCGACGAGAACTGTCAGCGCCTGCAACAAGAGTGTACTTACGCTGTACTGCGCACAGCAGTAATCCATGCTTGTCGGCTGTCTGTTTCGTGCATTCTGTTGCGAGTCGGTGGAATTTCACTGCTGGCATCAACCCCTTCGTGTGTACATTGCTGGTTTGGGATTCCACAACACAACCGCAACTACCAGCCTTGCGTAATTGGTGGTTTGGGATTCAACAACACAACAGTAACAACCAGCCTTCCGTAGGGGCGCAATCGCAAACAAGAGACGTTTCGCGCGCAGACTGGCTACGTTGACACTTGGGAAGCGGCAAGCGGGCGGAAAGGCCAAAGCGGCCGGAAAATCTTTTCCGCGCATGTCCAAGTTGTTCACATTTGTTTTGCTACCGCCGCTGCCGCTTTCGTCCACATCCATCTAGTCTGCGTACGTTTGTCGGCGTGGTGGCGCTCATTATCGCATTATTTCGAGCGGTATGTTCATTCATTGACCCACCCGTCATAAAAAGTGATCATTTTGTGCAACTTCACGTGTCATGTGCGACCTTCAGTAAATTCCTCGCTGGCGTTCCGTGATTCTCCTCACGGGCGCGGTAGCGCTGAGTCACAGGTTGGTGCCTAGGCGTGATTATATTTCTTTAATAGATTTTATTTACAAGTTGTAATAACATTTCATCATTTCGTATTATTGTCGGCGCCTCCAGGACACCAAAGCGGCAACGGGAACACCAAAGCGAAAACCCGGGCTGGCCCTTGTGTTGGGGCTCGCCAAAGCCTGCGCGTCCTACGTGAGACTAAGGCTACGTTCACACTCGGGAAGCGGCAAGCGGGCGGAAAGGCCAAAGCGGCCGGAAAATCTTTTCCGCGCATCCCTAGATGTTCAGACTTGTTTCGCCACCACCGAGGCATCCGCTTCCGCTTTCGCCCACATCCATCTAGTCTGCGTACGTTTGTCCGCGTGGTGGCGCTCTACATCGCACCATTTCAAGCGGTGTGTTCATTCATTGACCCATGTCAATGAATAAGCGATCGTTTCGCGCAACTGCGCGTGTCGTCTGCAACTTTAGTAGTCTGCCATCGCTGCAACTTTAGTGGTCTGCCATCGCTGCAACTTTAGTGGTCTGCCATCGCTGCCATGGACGAGGAAGAGGAAATAACGTGGATACTTTTAGCCAGTTGCTTTCTGGCAATGGAAGAGGAACAACGGAAGGAGCGGCCACCTCGGAAGCGGCGATGGTGGGTTCGCCCGGCTTTGCAAGAGCGCGAGAAGTTGGGTCACGCCAACGCTTTGTTGCCGCACCTCAGGTCCCGCGACGTTGAGTACTACCGCGAGTAAGTATTGGTGACAGTTTTTGCGTCTTGCTAAGTGCTCACGCTATGCTTTCTTTTTTGCTAGCTATTTGAGGATGCCGCCGCGAAGTTTCGATACACTTTTGGAACTCGTGGCGCCTAGAATAACGAAGGCGAACACGAGGTTGCGCAAGGCCATTCCGCCAGACCACCGCCTAGCTCTGGCTGTGAGGTAAGCACACTGTCACACTGTCATGTCCGTGTTTTGATTGCATAATGGTTTCGGATTTAAGCACTTGTGATGTACTTTCATGCATACGAAGGAAGAGTTATAGGTTAATTCGATCACTATAAGGTTGGCGTGTTTTATTGTTCTTCCGTTAGATTTTTGGCAGCTGGCGAAACACTCAGGTCGTCGTCGTTTAATTTCTTGGCTGGACGTTCGACAGCGTGCATGATCATCGCCGAGGTCTGCCAAGCAATTTGGGATATCCTTGGTCCACTTTATGTTAAATGTCCGTCATCCGCAGTTCAGTGGCTCAAGGTAAGTAACATCTCCAAACAGTTGGACTGTGCGAATATTCAAATATTGTGCTATTCGATGTTCGCTTCTAAACAAAAATTTGTATTTGGTTTTTCACTATCATGATTGGCGCCTTTCATTAACCTTTGCCGCAGTACAGTTTTGTCATGCAGCGAAGCATAATGCCGTGCAGTGAAGCACATTAACCCTTTGAGGGCCGAATTGTTTTACCAAATGCGACCCCCCAGGGTCCATTTTTTTATTGCTGATTTAAATTCTTTGAAAGAACCTATTTCAAAAAAGAAAATATATATATATATATATATATATATATATATATATATATATATATATATATATATGGCCGTAATTTTTTTTTTTGGGGGGGGGGGGATGACAGAGGAAAAAATCGTTTGTGTTGTAAAATACGCAAGATAAGTGCACTGAAAAATGGCTGTGTGCACGTTCGGAAACCGAAACAAGTGAAAAGCCCTCGTCTTGTCGCCGACAAGGTGCGATACAGCTTTTGTGGTCTCCAAAAAAGGAAACGCAAGAACGGCAGCATCGTTTGTGTATATACGCGCCTGCCTTGGAAAAGGTGTAATCGCGCCGCGGTGGGCGATAAACGATCGAGGAAAAAGCGGTCACCCTTTGAGAGATTTGGAACCAGATAGCCATCAGTTTAGCGCGTGCAACAAGCGGGATCCGCCGCAGGAGAAAACCGCTACCTGCCGCGCGCGCGCCCGGATGCGCAAGCGATAGCTGACGCGCCGGGAAAAAAAAAAAAAAAAAAAAAAAAAAAACGGAGAGGCAATAGCGCAAGTAAAATATTCCACGCGATTCCGTCGAATTGCAGCTCATGCCAAGCGAAAGAAATGATCGAAAGAGGCGCGCTTTTAAAATGTACAAGCGATAACGTACATGTATGTACATGTCATTAGCCATTTTGAAGGTGTTCGCCGAGGACGTACTTACATGTACGGCATTGACCCTGAAAGGGTTAAGAATGCGAAGGAGTATCGTTACGGAACCCAGTATGTGTTTGTTTACGTGTAAGGCATGTGCCGTCAACGATCACAATACAAACACCGAGACGCCTATTATTTGTAGCCGAGAAGTCTAACCAGATTAAAAGCACTGTACTGTCTTGTCTTTACACTTCCTCTAGTCATTTCAAGTCTCCATTTTTGTATTTGTGCATTTTTTTAATCTTGCGTTCTTTTTCTTAGCTTCTTGCATGCATAGACGCAGGTGAACCATGCCTTGCTAATGATGAACCTTTTTATACGTTTGACATTTATTTAACAAGTTCTACTGGAACAAATTTGGATCTCACTCTTCCACAGAATAAGTAAGCAGCAGTTTCACTCCATAACTTCCAAATTATGTTAGGCCAAGTAGAACACATATGTAGTTTCATAACTTTCCTTCTTATTTAATCATAAATTCGAACTTGATAAAAGCAGATTAGACTACTGCAGTTGCATAACTAGGCAATTAGGAACAGCGTTGAAAGCTTCTGTCTTTGCAGTAAGCAAAACTAGATGAACACAATATTTCCTGTAGAGACACAGATAGCGAGTACTATTGCATGGAAACTGTAAAGTTGTTGCATGTGTAATGTAAGGTTGAAGAGATTCATATATTGTTACTCAGTACAGATTTTCGATTCTGTATGTGTAGTCGAAATCTGAGAAGCGACAGTTGTAGCATTATATATTATATGCTAGGGTTTGATGTGCCAAAACCATTTTCTCATGAGGCACACTGTAATGAAGGACTCCAGGTTATCCTGGACAACCTGCGGTTCTTGAATGTGCAATAGTTCAATCACAGACCGTGAATTGCAACACTCAATATTGTGTGTGTGTTCCGCACTGTCAACTTTGCACTACGAAGCGACATTTACCTCAGATTGGGTTGCTGGCAGCTTTGCACAAATGGCAGATTTTACTACGTTATGATGTGGCTTTCAATCAGCAGCGTTTCATTCTGCTTTTTCATTAGGTTGCACAGGAATTTGAGGAAAAGTGGAACCTGCCTCATTGCATTGGTGCCATTGATGGCAAACACGTCGTCATTGAGTGCCCCGCCAAGTCAGGAACACTAAACAGAAACTACAAGAGTAGTTTCAGTAAATCATTGCTTGCGATAAGTGATGCAAGTTACAGGTAGGGATGATTTGCACTGTTGAGCTATCAATTTAAGAAAGGAAGGGCAGTAGCAAAGTTGGAGCGTAAATAGCCAAGCATGCGGCTAAAATTGTTAATATTGCATTTGGTATGTAGCAACTAAGTTAGATTAGCCATGATGTGGTCTCCTAGAGACTTGTAATAAGAGTTAACAGAGTCCGAGGGAATGGCAAGATAATGAGGAAGTGGGCTATTAGTGGTTGTGGATATACACATGACTGTGGACTTTTTAATACTTATATCCATTAATTATTTCATGCATCAGTTCATTATAGAACGAAGGTGAGATTTCAATATGGTAATGTCGTCATCCTTAGTTATTCCTTGAAAAAAAATGCGGTCTTTGGCAGAGATGAATGCTACAAGATATAACCGATTCCCAGGAGGTTTGACCAATATATATATATTTGAACATATTTAAACGTACCTGCTAACAACACTTCTGCATGCGTTTGCTTCTAATATGAAATGTTATATGTGCTTCCTTAGGTTCCTATATGTTGAAATAGGACACTTCGGCAGCGAGTCTGATGGAGGCGTGTTTGCACGCAGCAAGTTCCAAGAGCTCATTGTAGCAAACCAACTTGGAATACCCGAAGACTCTGAGATGGGCAGCATTGGAATGATGCCCTATTTTTTTGTTGGAGATGAGGCTTTCCCTCTAAAGACCTTCATGATGCGGCCTTATTCTCGCAAAAGTAAGCTAAAGCACTCTTTTTGATGCCATTTATGCTGTACGTTGTTGTAACGGCGCTTTGCTTTCCTGTAATTTTTATTTATGCCAAGTTTATCTTGTACATTGTTACAGCCCTTCAACCACTGCTTGTCACCACAGCTGATTCAAATCAGTCCTTTGAAGAAAAGCACCAGAGGAGAATATTTAATTATCGCCTGAGCCGAGCTCGAAGGGTAGTCGAAAATGCCTTTGGCATTATGGCACAGAGGTGGCGGATCCTGCGACGGCCATTTAAAGCAAAAGATGACAATGTCAACAGAATTGTCTGTGCTTGTGTTACGCTGCACAATTTTTTGCTTCACGAGTCGCCTGCATCTCGGGCTGCCTACTGTCCACCTGGCACCGCCGACTGCGAGGATTGGCAAGGGCAAGTTACAGAAGGCAGCTGGAGAGCCGAAGAAGGCAGCAGGGATGCTTTGTCTACATTGCGTGCAACAGGCTTCAACTCAACCAGGTATTTTTAATTTAACAAACATTCTCATGCATCATTCTCGTGCATTGCAGAGCATTGTATATTTTAGAGATTTGTGCAGAAGCACACCTCATGGTGAAAAAGAATATGTGACCTAGTAATAGCTGAAAGGCCCATTAGCTTAAAAAGCATTTCTGGATGCAGGTGCAATTATTTTCTAGTGACAGCTCTTCTTATCTGTTATCTACTTCCAGTTCGAACCCACTTTGCTGGAAGACTATCTTTTAGCCAAAAGTATTATGTTCTGTAAGACATTCCTAGTGCTACACATTACAAAAGAGAACTCATAATAAAAATTAATTTAAGAAATTTGGGTTTTACATCACAGCGTCTTGCACAAAGTAATCCTCAAAATATGCATCGCTTATATAGTACAGAAGCCATATTAGGTTTTTTTTTAGCCTAGCATTTTAAAACATAGTGATATCCTCCAAGTATTTTAATGGCAGATCAAAATAAGCCCAAATATCACCTGTGATTGCAATGCTTTACCAAAACCGATGAATTTATAACACAGTAGGTTTTCTGCACACAATTTGGTTGTCTAACCATGCTACTTGCATATTTATTTTCTGTTTAGGCAAGCCTATGCTGTGAGAGACAAGCTCTGCCAATATTGCATCTCTGATGATGGCAGGGTCCCCTGGCAAGACAGCATCATCAACACCACCGCATAGAAAGTAGGTCTTTATTTGCAATAAGCATTTCAGGCCTACACATGACCGCATTGCAAACAGTACTGCGATTCAAAAAATATTGCACTTCAAAAACGCGCTTTCAAGAAATATAAAATCTGGATATAAACGCTATGCTGTGCAGCTCTGTGCACAGCATGACTAGCCCTCATTTCCACGATCCTGGGTGTATAACAGTATAAAAGGATAAAAATTGGTTACAAAATCTACTGCGCAGTTCTGAGCTCCCCGAGCTTAACTATCACATATACAGACTTAGTACTTTTTGCAGTACAATAAAATATTAAAATTGGCAGATTGTACAGTGCAGTTCCATGCACAACGTGCCTAGTTCAGAGAACAGCAAACCCTTAGTTTTACTGTCTTTGACAAGGCATTAAATATCACTCGTAATTTCAATAAATACATATCACAGGCACAAACTTTGTACTGTATAGCTCTGTGCAATGCAGAATGAGTTGAACACGCCAAACCCTTATCGTAATTTGGACAAGAGCTTAAGCATCACACATAGTATCACACAAAAAGACAGGTAACTTTCTACCATACAGGACTAGTTCGAGGCACTTTAGGATATGGGATATGACATATGTTATAAGGAAAAATTGAATAAGAGTAAAAACAATAGAACTTAAATACAAACAATGAGATTAAATATAACAGATAAAACAACTGTGGTATGTACTATCAGCCAAAAAAGTTTACGGACCAAGGGATCTGGCAAAAAGATGAATATGTCCGCAGCCTCAAATTGCAGCCTGGTATTTCAATTTCCAGCCTCTACTGGTATATGCAAACAACATTGTGATGTACGGTTTTACTGGCTACTTTTAAAGGCTGCTTTGGTATTTAGCATTTTCTGAGATCCCGTGGTCCATAACCTTTTTTGGTCAATAGCACATTGTACCATGGGCTTGTAGAGTTGCGATCTGGGTCAGTTGGTACATACTGAATAATAAAAACCAGTCAAAGGACGAAATAAAGAGAAGAGACGTGGCACACACAATGACTGTCGTTGCATGTGCCACGTCTCTTCTCTGTACTTCGCCCTTTGATTGATTTTTACTATTCACCATGCAGCTGTCTGTACATACGGAAGGACTATTGTTCAGTCCTCCGAGCCCTCACTTCCAGCATTTTTTGCTGAATGACAGCTTGGATGGCACACATAGTGTCAAACTGGTCATCAGCAGGCATTGACCGCAAAAATCCGGCAGCTGCCATGCAAAAATGGTATGGAGTGTCTCGAGTGTCTTCGTTTTGGCGCCGCTCCGTTCCTACTGCCTTGATATGATCAAGGCATGCGGCAGCAACTGTTGCACTGGAGGGACCACTGGCATTAGGGCTGTAAAGAAAGGAAAGGATGTCTTCACTACTGTTGACCATCAGTGCACCAATTTCTACATTACCGCTGTGCATTTCTCGCAGTCTTTGCCACCTTTCTTGGTCTTGGGGCCCTATAAGGGAAAAGGTTGGCGAGCTAGTTTTCGCAATATATATGTCAATGGGTAGAGGAACTTCATCACACATACATTTCACTTATGTCAGCCACCCCCTCTGGCTCGAAATCATCATCGTCAGGTTGCCTGAAAAAAAAAAAACTTGCTGTTTTTTAGGGTACATTACAACATAATTACTGTTACCATTCTGGTGTCATTCTTGCAGGTTGTGTTTCAAGCTCTGCATCTGGTGCACTCTCTAAAGTTTCTGGCACCAGCATTTCTTCCACTTCATCGGCGGCACCTGTTGCTGCAGCATCCTCGGTGTCTCGACTTTCTGCTCCTGTGGCTTCAGCAATGTTCATTCTGCATAAATCACAAATAAATCAATTACAGCTGTTGCTCACTGATATCTGCATGCAATTTAACGATGTCAATTATCTTGTGTGGCATTTTAACACTGAGAAAATTTTTCAGAACTTGCTCATTACCATCTCTACCACCAGATTATTATGGACACTTGAATAATCTGAGATGGCAATGCATGCAAAAGTCACTGAATTGTTCACATAGGCACAGTATCGTGAGGATATGAAGCATTTTAATGTTCACAACAGACGTAACTATAAGTTATGCATACGTGAAGTTTCCACCATTTCAAATGGGTAGCTTAACATATTACTTTCCAATAGACATATGGACTCTAGCTCTTGGGCCTCAGTTGCCCTTATGCCAAGCAAGCCCACTAATGATCAGAATTTAGGATGACAAAAAATCATACCTACAAAATATTCCGACATTATATCATGCGTCCTTCTGGTTGACGTTGCAGTAGTCTCCAATTACGGGCAATCCAGCCTCGCGGTGAGCGTTGTCATGCAGTTTGAAGAATATGTGAATTAGCATGCGGTAGAGATGTTACAAATACGCTTGGCAGTTATGCACTCACCCATCAAAGGAGCCAAATTCAAGGTTGCTGCACAAGCTAGAAAAGTAAAGTATGCAATAAGATGCTGAAGCGCAGAAAAACCGGGTACTCTCAAATTTTCTGCTCGGGGAAGCAGTAAAAAACATGCAGCAGAGGTACATACTTTGAACGACATTATGTTTGCCAAGCAGACCAGAAAGGCCACAGCAAGCCATTAACAGCTTTTCAAACAAACAAAATTAAAGGATGCTGCCCAGTAAGGTATCTTAGTCTCAGCAACCCCACTGACTGTGCAAACAAATTTCAAGGCAGGTTTGTGAATACATAGACAGAACTTACATTGGCTCCTGATACACAGCTTCCATTATGCTGGTCATCGCTTCAAAGTGTTTCCACTTCACAAGGGGAACATCATGGGCACCAGCACCACTTTTCATCGAGTCCTTTATCTGATTTTTTATTTTCGTGAACGTATCCTTCAGATTTTTGAACTTCTTTTGGCATGTTGCACCTGCGCAACCATTGCAATTTTAGATGACAGGCCAGCAGTAATGTGGACTGGCTACACACGTTGTGATAAAAGCAAGACATTTCTGCTGTCCAAAGAGTAGTGTCTCTGAAACAGACGGCTGTTAGCATGAGTGCATATGCTGAATTCTTTAGCACCACATTCTGTCATCTGAGCAGCTGTCATTAAACACAGTGACTGAATTCATTATTGGCTATGGTGGCTGAATTTGCAGATATACAGTTTAATTGGCTGAAGCGAGATTTGTTTAAAAAAAAATCTGTATAGTGTCACCTTTGTTCGGCTTACTCGCGGCACAGACTGACAACACGCACCTCATTTATTTGAGGTTTTGCAAAATCAGCTGCTTTAGATTTGCATGCTAAGAAGGTTTCAGGGCTCTTAACTTGTGACGCGGCAGCAGAAACAATGATATATCCTCGTCGATGCTATACATTGTAGCCCAGCCACACGGTGCTAGGTTCTGTAAACACGGTTTCTGCATGCTTCGCTTTAATTTTTTAACGCGGAAGGGACCGATATGCATTACAATAGCAAGTAAATGAAAAGAGACGAAAGCACGGTGGTTACTTGCTCGTAATAACGGTGCTGACCAAACATTCTCAGTTCATGCTGCTTCCGAAATTATATAGACAAAGCATCAACAGCAGCCAGAGAAAATGTATGCGTACTTACTGCTTACTCCCAGGTCCTCGGCTATCTTCGCCCAAATCTCGTTCTTGTGAGATGTGTCCTTGTATAGGCGGTGAGTTTTGTCGTAGAGCACCGGGTAATTCTTGATCGCGTCGATCAGCATAGCAGCCGACACTTTCGGTGCCATGATCAAGTTTACGGCCGGATGCTCACGACCGGATGCTCGACCGGATGTTTACATGCGAGTGCTGCTTCCGGTGAAGCGGAACGTTTTTCCGCTTCGCCATGGCGAAAAAATCGGTCCGAGACCGATTTTGCTTTCCGCCTGGTTTTCCGCCCGCTTCGCCGCCTAGGCGGGCGGATTTTGAAAGTTTTTGCCGCTTCCGCCTGCTTCGAGGCCAAGTGTGAACGTAGCCTTACGCTCCCAATCTATCGTCGCGCGAGAAAAGCACCCCGCGACTTCTGCAACATACCGTACACGTGCGAGGAGAATTATGGAGCGCCAACGAGGAATCGGCCCAACTATTGTCTGCCATGGAAGTGGAAGAAGAAATGGCTTTTATACTTCTACCTACTTGTTTTCTAGAAATGGACAATGAATAAACGGAAGACGAGGACACCTTGGAAACGGTGGTGGTGGTGGTTTCGCCTGGCTTTGCAAAAGCGTGGGAAGTTGGGTCACGCCAAGGCTTCGTTGCCGCACCTCCGGTCGCGCGACATTGAATACTATCGCGAGTATTGCTGACAGTACGTTTTAGTGCCACTCCTGTCGTAGAGCAAGGGCTGGTTCTTGATCGCGTCGATTAGCATTGCAGCCTACACTTTTGGTGCCAAGTTCAAATTTACGACCGGTTGTTTACATGCTAGTGTAGCTTCCGGTCGAGCAGAACGATTTTCCGCCGCGTTTCCGCTTTGCCATAGCGAAAAAATCGGTCCGAGACCGATTTGGCTCGCCGCTTGTTTTTATGCCTGTTTTGCCGCCTAGGCGGGTGGATTTTTGCAAGATTTTGCCGCTTCCGACAGCTCCGAGACCAAGTGTGAACGTAGCCTAAGATCCTGCGCGAGCGCGGCCTAACCGGCACCTGAAGGGAAGCGGCGGAAATGTATACGGAAATTTCGACCACTTGGGGTCTTTAACGTGCACCTAAATTTAAGTAAACGGGCCTCGAGCATTTTCGCCTTCATCTAAAATGCGGCTGCCGCATTTGTTGCTTCAGAATGCGGCCCGCCACATTCTCGCCCAAAACCTCAGAGAGCGTCAAAGCCTTGACAAACACCGTGACAGTTTTTTGCCATATGCAGAAATGATTCGCTGTAAATTACCAACCCAAACGGAAGCGCCCAGGAATGAAATTGTGAGATAGTAGCACCGGTTCCTTGAATTATGTCAGCGCGAAGCGACGTGAACAAAGGTTGGGTAAGTGGGGCGGGGGGGTTGCGGAAGAAATTTCGAGGGGGGGGGGTTTGAACCCCCCCCCCCCCTGGCTACGCCCCTGGGGAGGAATAAGCTTGTGGGGACTTCTAGTCTCCAGCAAAATTCGTTCTGCCGTCAGTCGAGCGATCTCCTGTTCATGGGCTACTTGCGCTGCTTCCGTGTCCTCAGCTCGTTTATCGGGCTCTCTGTTATGCTGCTCCTCAATACATTCTTTCAGTTCTTTACCTGACAAGCCAAGCTCCTTGCCTATCGGAATAAACTTCTCCCAGTCCATTTCCGACCACTGCACACAAGCGAAGTGCGGCTCATAAGGATGGAAATCGAGCTTAGTCCTTGTCGCGGACGCCAGAAATTGTAGCGTTTAGGACTGTTCGCCACTTTTGCTTGTGCGCATTGATGTGGAAGAAAGACAGAGTCGTTTGTGGGAATTTATCAAAATCAAAAAGAACCTTAATACTATATATACAGAGAGTTAGTAAGCTGCGTAACGGCAGTCAGTACGTCCACACACAGCACACGAGGATAAACGGGCTGGGACAGTCCCGTGTTGCGAGGCTCACGGTTCTGTCGTTACAGCACTCGTGCTCGAGCCGGTTGCGACGACGACGCGTTCAGGGCCCGTCCAGCACGGTTCTCGGGCTCGGCACGCTCAGGAGCATCAGCGGCAGCAGCCAGAGAACACTTTGTCCAGCAGCACGGCCTTGGTGTCTGACTCGTACGCGCCGCTCGCGACCGACGTGCTACAGTCGCACGTCCAGCACGGCCTCGGTGCCCAGCTCGTACGCCGCTCGCAACCCACGTGCGGCGATCACACGTGAGGACGGCGTCTAGCACAGCAACATCTGTGCCAGACGAACGCTGCTCGGCACAGCTCAGGTGCGGCAGCTCAGGGACCGGCGGCCCTCGGGCCAGCCAGCGTCTCGAACACTGGCAGCAGGAGCCCTGGTTCCTCGGAAGCCCTCGTCCACGCTCGGCTCCGCGATGCTCCGCACCTTGCCACGAACATCTCGCCTGGCAGGACCTCTCGCCTCGTTCACCCCAGGAGCTCGGAACTGCTGCCCGCCTGATTTGAACACTGCGAGGACGCGCCTCGTGCCCCGTGCTCGTGCACCTGTTCACTTCTTCCCGGAGCTTGGGTGGCCACTCCTAGAGTTACTGTATATGCTCCCTACGGGAGCTTTGGTAGCATATACAGTAACTCTAGCCACTCCGATCTTCTAGCGGCACCTCGCGGCACTTGCACGTGACAGAAGGTTTAGCAACAGCCGTTGCACAAGGCGCTTTCTATAGCCTGCCTTCAGTGCACGAATGACGCCTTGGTCTAAGGTCTGCAGCACTGAGATTGTGTTCGGCGGCAGGAAACAAAGCTGGCGCTTACCTTACAATGATGCGCAGAGTATTTATCAACGAGTAAGCAGAATTTTCTGCTTTCGCTTACCAGGTCATCGTCCGTACTCGGTGGGCGCCGGTAGCAGCTGGTCTCTTGTCCGCCTTACGTCGGCCTTATTTTTCAGTATCGTACTCGGTGTACTTCTTGGGATGCTCTATGCTGCGGCGACATCCGACTTCTTTTCTCCACGTTCACCTCTTCTGATGATTTCCTGCTTTGCGGATATTGGCAGGTTCTGCCGTTTCACGGCAGCCATCTCTTACGGAGCAGACGAGCGCTGTGTTCCGAGGACGCAACTACGCACACAATCTTGCAACTTCACGAACGACCGAGCACTGAGCAATCGAACAGGCAAGCGCACGTGGCCGTGAGTGTAAGAGAGAGTAGTCAAATCACTTTTTATAGGGGGTGGCTGTCCTGGATGGCCCTCAAGGGCTGCAGAAGATAGCGCCAACCCCCTTCCCTTTCCAAATGCACCACTTAGTAGTCCTGGATGGATGGATGGATGGATGGATGAGGCTGAACCCTTTAAACCGGGCGGTGGCATACGCCACCTAGCCATGACAATTAACATATTTTGTACTTCGTGGTGGGTGAAATTTCACGCCTGCCTTGATTTTATCCACCAATCAGATAACCTCTGTTTGGTTATTTCTACCCGCTTAAAGTCTATTTTGCCTTCACTGTCCCTAAACCCCAATGCTTTGAAAAAATCAGCCCCGTTGCTTTGCACTGTAGGGTTAAGCCCTTTACAGAAAAGTATGAGGTGTTCAGCCGTTTCCTATTCTTCTCCACACGCACAGCACAACGTGTCTATACCTTGGTACTTGATTCGGTACATCTTAGTCTGCAATACTCCCGTCCTGGCTTCAAACAACAAAGAGCTTCCCCTAGAATTATCGTAGATATTTTCTTTGGCAATTTCTTGCTTGAAAGTTCGGTATGTTCCCAGTGCTGATTTCGTCTGCATCACTGTTTTCCACAGACCCCTCTCTGTTTCCTTAACCTTTTTCTTAACCGCTGTTTCCTGGTTTGCACCCCTCCTGCAGTCCAAATATTTGATTGACAGTTTTCTGGTAAGCTTCCTCCATTTTGTATCAACATTCCTCATGTACAAATAACTGAAAACTCTCCTCGCCCACCGCTTTTCTGCCATTTCTCTCAATCGCTCCTCAAATTCTATCTTGCTGCTGGCTTCCCTGCCCTCGAATGACGTCCATCCCATGTCACCCTGTACCCCCTGATTTGGTGTATTTCCGTGTGCTCCCAGAGCCAGTCTACCTACCCCTCACTGCTTAACATCCAACCTTGCTCGAACCTCTGATCTCATGCACAGGACCGCGTTGCCGAAAGTCAAACTATAGGGACCATCACCCCTTTCCAAATCCCTCTCACCACTTCGTACCTACTGTCATTCCACAGTGCCCTATTTTTCATCACAGCTGCATTTCTGCTACCTTTAGCCGTCACACATTTTTCATGTTCCGTTAGGTACTCAGCCCCATTGTTTATCAACACTCCAAGATATTAGTACTTATCCACCACCTCCAGCATAACCTCCTGTATCCTATGCTCCCTGCCCTGATTATCATTAAAAGTCATGACTGCCGATTTTTCTTTACTAAACTTCAAACCTAAGCTATCTCACTCTTTACCACAGATGTCCATTAATCTCTGCAAGTCTTCCTTGCTGTCAGCCATAAGTACAATGTCATCCGCATACATCAGTCCTGGTAATGACTGTTTAATCCATTCTCCATGCTTGAAATAGGAAAGGTTGAAGCCAAGTCCGCTCCTCTAATCCTTGTAAATACAGCATGAACAACAGAGGTGACAGAGGGCACCCCTGCCTAAGCCCCTGCTGTATCTCCATAGGCCCAAATACCTTGTTTTCCCATTTTATAAGCACCTTGTTTTTTTTATAGATATCTTTTAAAAGATTTCTTACTCCATCTTCCACATCTAGAGTGCCCAGTATGTCCCACAAATCCTTTTGAATTACACTGTCATAGGCTCCCTTGATATCCAGAAATGCAAGCCATAGGGGCCTGTGTTCCTTTTCTGCTATTTCAATACACTGTGTCAATGAGAACAGATTATCTTCTAACCTTCTCTGTTTCCGTAACCCATTTTGTAGTTCCCCCAGCACCTCCTCGCTCTCCACCCATGCCTGCAGTCTGTCCTTTATAATCTGCATCACCACCCTGTAAACCACTGACGTCACTGTTATGGGACGGTAGTTGTTTATGTCGGCTTCGTCCCCCTTTCCCTTATATATCATGCTCATCCTGCTCAGTCTCCACCCGTCGGGGCTTTACCGTGCATTATCATTTTGCTCACTGCCTCTCTTAATGCTTTCCTAGATTTTGGGCCCAATGTCTTTATCAACATAATTGGGATGCCATCAGGACCTGTCGACGTGCTACTAGGAACCCTCTTTTCTGCCCTTTCCCACTAGCTTTGTGTCAGTGGAGCCACTGCACTGACTAGTCCATCCTCACCTGATTGAGCACATGCTATGTTTCGTTCTTTAAAATTTTCTGTCATCAATGTTCTTATATGTTCCATTGCCTCATCTCCCTCTAGTCGAACACCTTGAGCTGTAACTATAAACCTCTGCTCTAGGCTAGTCTTATTACTCAAGGAGTTGAGATGTTTCCAAAATTTCTTCGCTGCTTTTCTATCCTTTACAATTTAAAAAGTTATTCCATTTTCTGCCCACATCAGCTTCTGGTTCACCCCTCTGCTTTGAATATCTGTGTTCCCTGGATGCTTCCTGACGTTTCTCTATGGCCTTCTTAACCTCCTCATCCCACCAGCTCTTGGGTTTACGTCTTCTGTTCCCTTTTGTCCTGACTCGTACCTTAGTAAGCTCTAGCTCAAATAGCCCTGTTAAATTTGCATATGTCCATTCTGTTTTTGTATCCTCTGAAATTACTTCCTCAATTTGCTGGGTTGCTATTTCTGCTTTTCCAAGTAAAATATCCCACCTGGTTGTTCATCTTGCCTCCTACCTACTTTCATTTCCCTTCTAAAACTCACCTTAATACGTTTGTGATCACTACCTAGACTTCTGGAGCCATATTCATTTATGCTCATTACATTTAGCCTATCGTGCATCCTATGTGACATTAGTGCATAATCTATCATCGACTGCAGGCTCCCTACCTCCCATGTTATGTGCCCTTCACACTTCTCAGTACTGTTGCATACAACTAAGTCATGCATTTCACACATATCCAGCATCATGTTGCCTGTTGAGTCTGTGTACCCGTCCATGTCTTCTATGTGTGCGTTCATATCTCCTAGTATAATAATCTCGCACCCTTCTCCTAGCTCGTTAATGTCACTTCATATGCATTCCAGCATTTTTTTGTTTTCGTCTTTGGCATTTGCTCCTGTCCACAGGTATACAAAGCCAAGGAGTGTCTGCTCTCCTGCAACTTTCCCTTTTAGCCATAAATGCTCCTTGCATTCCTGTTTGACCCTTTGCTAATTCATACTTTTATGAATGAATGCACTAATTCTGTCATCAATGTTCTGTCATCACCCCCTTTTCTGCTGCCCTCTGTTCTATTGCAATATTCCCATGCATAGTGAGGATTACAGGGAAGTTGCTCCATGTTCCTAAGATGTGTCTCCACAAACCCGTATACCATCAGCTTTTCCAGCCTTAGTTGCTCATCTATCTCCTCCCACTTCAGCCTATTCCTGCCACCTTGCATGTTAATGTACCCTATGTCAGAATGACCTTGCCCCTGGTGCTTACGTCTATTTCTTCTCCTACCGATTCTACGTTTCTTGAATCTTGGGGCCTCTCTGGGTCCGTCTTCGTCTACACTGGTGGTCTTAAGGCTCTGGGTCCCCCAAAAAAAGCTGAGCTTGGCGCCCTATCGTACTACCTACTCTCCAGCCCGTGGCACCACTGTAGTGAATGCCATCCTGTGCAAAAGGGTGGGAGCCAGACTCGTACACTTCCCCGTTTACCTCCATTATGCCGTACCCAAGTGGTCGGCTCAGACCCATAATGACCCGGTTAGCCTCAAGCACACTCCGTTCCATCCCGCTAGCCTGGCCCCGGACCTGTGGGATTGTGCATATGGTCACGTGCACATTCACAGAGGTTTCTCTGAGTTTACGCAACCCAACCTCTAACTGTCTGTTTAGGTTCTGGCTCCTTCCCTTCAGCACATCGTTGAGACCAGCATGGATAACGACCAGCTGTTCATGCTCCAGGTTGTCCGATACCACCTTCTGAGCTTTTGCCATTGCGTCAACCATGCACTTCCCTGACTGGGCCTCCACCCTCACCCGCCCGTCTGCCTTCACTGTTGTAAGGACGCCCTCCTCAACCCTAGCTACGTTGGAGTCCCCTACCACTAGGACCCTTCGCTCTACACGTTTGCCTCCCGCTTGCGATTGTCGTCCTCCAGTTCGTGCGGGCTGGTTCTCCACCCGCCGTGCGCCACTGACGCGTGACGATGTGCTCCCTGCCGTTCGTCCCTTCCCACCCGAAGCCTGCCGCACTACCTCACTGTAGAGTTGTGGAACCGCCGTGTTGCCGCCGGCTCTCGCCTGCTGTTCAACGGCCCCTAGGCGTCCCTCCCTGCTCTCATGGCATGCCTCTGCCCGAGTCTCCGCGCTGTCCCCGCCGCCCGCTTGAGCTGACCCGGGATTACGCGCCGCCTGTGCCATTAGCGCCTCCACCCGCTCTTCCAGCACGACCCGCTTTTCCCGTTCTTCTTGTAGCTCGCCAGCTATTCGCTTTACCAGGACGGCTTCGGCCCCCTCCCTGTGAAGCAACTTGCCGATCCGAGTTTCGAGCTCAATTCGCCACTCTCGCTCCACCTTCAGCTCCCCTTTGAGCTCTTCCACACTGGCTGCCCATTCGCCTTCCATCCGCCGCACAGCCCCCTTAAATCCTTCACACGACCTGCACGCGAAGCTAGCCTCCTCAGCGTTGGCTAAACTGGCGAAGTGCGTCTCGTCCAAATAACACCAACGTTTGCACTCCTCGCACTGCACCAGCTCGTCATCACCCCTGTCCTTCCTAGCCTGCCGCACCATTGTCCACCCGACCACCTAATGAGAAAGCCCACCAAAATACCTGAACAAAGCCCCACGGTAAGCCGTACGGCAAACTCGCTATCCGGCTACCTCCGCTAGCTTCCCTAACGCGGTTTAAAACTGCCGCTTTACACTGTTTTCACCATGCAACACGTGGGCCACAACCCGCTTCCAAAAAAAAAATATAACTATTCGCTACCTACTAACGTCCTACCAAACTAACCAAGAAACTAAAAAAGCATGAAAAACAATATATATAGATAGCTCGGGTACCCTAACACTTCTATCAACCAAATAAAAATAAACAAAAATTGAACTTATTCATTGGTATGCTGCTCCTGCTGAACTGAGCTCCACTCGGCCACGACCGTCCTGTTCGGCTTCACTCGAGAGAGTGAAAGCAGGGCTGCACGCACGCAGTTGGGCTAAACCACTTTGTCTGGGGGGGTGAGGAGGGGTTATGGTGGCTCGCCGGTCGCGTGTACGACGCTCGCCATGCGGGAAAGCCAACTTCTGGGGTAGTTTTGCGCTGCTTGAAGTTCGATATATCGATAGCAGCTGCTATTTTTCTTTGATGTAACTGAAATTTTTGCTATATATTCCCATTGTACCATTACGGTGTTCAAAAATGTTCGATATATGGGGTAATTCGATGTAAAGGGGTTCTATATAGTAGGGTTCGCTGTAGTGCTTATAGTGGGTTAGAATAGTTTGCTGTTTCTTTTTCATTATTACAATTTTTCTGTTGGAGATAAATGTTCTTCGACATATTTGCTTTTTGTCTCTGTCCGTTTCTGGAGCGATTCGATTCACTTCTGGCATTATTCGTTTCGTACTGACATGCATACGTCTTTATCCTCTTCTTGGGGATTGCATTTCCCCAGCTAACAACTTAAAGTTGTCGCTCAGGACAAAACGTGCCTGCGTGATGTAGAACTTACACAAATGTTCTCGTTGATACCATCTGTCATGTATGTCCAAGCCAAACTTTGTATAATCAGATTGCATGCAGGACATGAATTCTGTAGTAGTTTCTGGAAACCGTGCGGGCACCAACGATGACAATGGGACGTTCCACAAGTGATGCCTAAAAGCCGATGAGCTTGACCCACTGATCAGATTCCTGACATTCGCTGACTGCGCTCACTGCAACCGTTGTGCTTTCAGGGGTGGGACTGTCCAAAGTCATTTTGGCACAATTTCTGGATCAGGTCAAAATGTGTTTTGGAGCAGACAAAATAGCATTTTGGAGCAGTTTAGAGCTGACTAAAGTTCATTTAGGAGCAATTTGGAGCAGATAAAATTTTAATTCGAAGCAGTTTGGAGCAGAGCAATCTGAATTTCGGTGGAATAATGGAATACAGCAACGCACTTCGAAACCACAACGAAACACAGAATAAACCAACAGGAAGCTCTTAGTGGAAGCGCACTTCATAGCTATAGAAACAGGGAAGAATGGGTCGAGCGGGGGCTCGGCGCATGCTTTCCTGTCACGCCGGAAACATCGGTTTCACTACAATCAAACTATATATTTCCGCACCTACGCTTATAACGATAGCGGAAAATATTCTCAAATTATGCGGTTCAATCGACACTAACATAATTTCTGTGTCACCATATGTCACCGAAAAACGAAGAGAGCCGCTATCAGCCCTGGGCTGGTATTATGTAAAACTATTCAAATCTGTCTTTGTTGCAATAGCAATAATATGTACACTCCAGGCATATTTCTGGCGTCACCGTGATGTTCCATACAAAGTCCAGGAGCCATAACGTCATCGCTGCACAATGTATTGGCGAATGAAAGTGCGAGGATGAGTCGAAGAGGGTGAGCCGACGAGGGTGAGCCGACGAGGGTGAGCCGACGAGGGTGAGCCGACGATGGCGACTCAATTTCGCGTGCGCGAGGGAGGAAAGCGGGGACAAAGCGTACCGTCTTCCACCGCGCGCAAGACACTGGGGGAAGGGTCGTTCTGCTACGGTGTCTGCTGCATATGGCGCAGCCGCGCGGGCCCTATCTTGAAAGCGATGTGCAATAGGGACATAGTGCAAGTGCCGATAACTTCGTGTGCGCTGTTTTTTGCCGCTTACTTCGCGTTGAAGCGAGGCAGCACAAAGGAGAATTCGCTCGCTGCCACGCTTGCCCACCCCAACGTTTTCACAGCGAGTTTCTGCGGTAATCGAGTCATGTTTGCTTGTGCGCGTGTGACACCATGCTTGTTAATTTAGTGAGTGAACACATGTTTACAAGTTTATACGGCCGATGTAACTACTATTCTTGCTGCCTATAGCTGTCTACTAATTTGCGATCGCAATCGATGCTTCGCGTTTCGGGCGTTACTGCAACGTTTTATTTCAAATCCGCCATTAGACCTTCGTGATAGGTCAAAATGGCTCACGCCTCGCCCATATGGGCATAAAAACTGATTGGAATAGTTTTATGTTATACCGGCCTTGGGGACACAAATGCCCGCACGCTTAACCCGCTACAGCGCGTGCCTTCGAAATATCTAGTTCGCTCACAGCGCTCTCAGCCTAATTTTTGTTGTTTTGCACCTCAGCTAGGGAGCGCTGCGCCGCTCGGCCCACTAAACCGTATTCTAGTACTCTAAACACAGCCGCCCTAGCGATTCCGACAGCAGCAACAACAGTTGGCAGTGGCCGTGCGCGCACAGGCGCCTGCCTCTTGTCAGAAGCGCTATTGAATAGTTCAGTTGTCCAGTTTCATACGCGCGAAAATTACGAGAAACTCTGCGAGAGGTGCCGTCAAGCGCTGTGCATTATGCAAATGGCTGTACCCTTTCTCGGGGAATGAATCCGCTCGCTGTTAGCGGCCAATACCGAAGCCGTTCTGGCGCAGCGTGGCGCAATTTCGATCAATTTACTGTGTTTGGCGCAGTTTGGTGCAGGCATTTGCGTCTGTATCAAAAATACACAATTCGCGCAGGAGCCCACCCTGTGCTTTTAGTGTAGCCTGTCTTTCTGGGCACAGGTTTGCCCAACAAAGAGTTAGTTTCATGATTGACCGTTTTGCTACTGTGTTCTTCATCATCACCACAATGTGACAATATTCGATGCGGTCTCAGAAATTGCTATTTGCACACCCCTACTTATAATAAAATATGTGCTATATGTGGAGCGCTTGAAAGTCTCACTCAATGATCAGAAGGATCTGCCCTAACAACTCAATACGTTTCTAAAAAATTGTCAAAATCGTTCCAGGGTTCCTTTCATACGTTCCCGGAAATTAAGATCTTTTGCCACTAGTGTTCAGTACCTTGCCAAACTGCGAATGCTTTTTCTATCGTGTTTTTTAAAGATGTGAAGAAGGTTCTACTGTACTGTGATAAAAGCTATGTCATTACATTTTCCAACCATCTTAAGTATCGCACAGCCATTGGCAAGGTGTGCACTTCGGCACGCCAATGGTCGCCTTGTGGAAGCTGTTGCGACTATAAACGTGACACCATGGTCTCACAGATTACATAGTGCGTGGCCAGATCACGGAGGCCATACATACGCCATGAACAGGCAGAGCAGGCTTGGCAACCATGGCGCACCGACTTCTGCTAATGCCCAGCTGCTATTGGTGTCACCACATGACTTCATGGCACAGTGAAATGTGGCGCTTATAGCAGCTAAAATTCTAGCGGAGGTTGAGCTTAACTCTCACTTTATTTGTTTTTTGAATTTTTTCTGAGCGATAACATGGGTTTGTGTGGGTCGATTTTCATAATTTCTCTTGCTCTTTGTTTTATGACACGCTAAGAATAGATCTAGAGTAAATGTGGTGACCCAGAAAGAGCGTTCGAGGGCTCCTTTAGGAGCATAGCACTTCTGCTATCTGATGCAGCAGAACACCCTACAGCACGCTTGTCATGAGTAAGAGGCCTGCGGCGAGAGAAAAGAAGAGGAGAACAATGTGAACCGAGCGTTCCAAATGGCACGAGACTTCGAGGCACGTGAACCGAACCATAATTGAGGGAGAAACAGAACTGTTCGGGCATTATCGACGTGGCTCTGGGCCGAGAAGGTCACATCGTCAGCTATGCTCTGGCGACAGGAGACTTGGAGGTTCGGCTAAGTCCGTGACGTGGGCAGTCCAGGGTGTGGCCGTCGACCTCGGAGACGTTCGGGCAAGGCTCCTTGGACCAGTTTCAGCATCACATGGTGGGGCCGGGCACTCCAGAGAGACTCCCCCTTCGGCATAATCTCCGGAATGCCACGTCGGCGCTTAAAAAGGAGCTAGATGGAAACAGCGGCCGAGAACAGGTGTTTCTGCACAGGTGCTTTTATTGCGATAGCAATTATATGGACACTTCAACCGGATTTCTGCCGTCGCCGTTGTCGTCGTCGCCGTGAGGTTCCCTATAGATAAAATCTTCGCCGCGCGCCGTATGCCCGAGCGGAAGCGTGCGGGGACGCGCGCTATCAAGGAGAGCGAACGCACTCAATCACCCACGCGCAAGCAAGGAAGCGGGAAGCCAGCGCCGGAGGGAGCGCGGGGGGGGGGGGCGCACTTCTACTGTGCCAACAACCGCGCTCGTCGCTCGCTCGCCCGCACCGTCTCTTTATCTCCACACGGCTCTGACCTTTATGCGCCGTGCATTCGCCGCTCAGTTTCCGTTGAAGCGATACGTGCGAAGCGATACGTGCGTGCGTGCATTGAAGCGATACGGGCGAAGGTACGTGCGCTCGCACGTACCTTCGCCCGCGGCGGCGTATGCGCTCGCTGCCAGCGTTTTGACAGTCATTCTCTCCAGTCATTCAGTGTGATCTATTCAGGTGTGTTTGTGCGCGCTCTTACCACGCTTGTTCATTCAGTTAGTAATAGTCGGGCCACATTTTCCAATGCACGCTACACATGCAATGCTGCCCGGATCGGCAGTGCAGTACTACAGGTGTGTCCCTTCGCACACGCTGCCCACGGGAAGCGCTTCTCATCAACACCACCGTTTCACACGCGCCTTCTCGTGGTCATCGAGTCTCTCTTCATGTCGGTCTACTTACGCCGCAGCACACCTGCTTACTTAATCAGCTCATGTTTACTAAAATTCATATTGCTACCAAAGCCGCTCAACTTACTTCGTATGACATCGCTGTGTTGCTATCGCAGTCATTGCTTCGCCCTTAGGGCGAAACTGTGACATTTTTTCCTGCTATATTTATATGAGAAAATTAAGTTACTCTACAGTATCATGGTGATGTGTTTTCTTATGTCTGCTCAAGTAAGCAGCCTGCGCGAAGGCCTTGCAGCAGATGGTGCAATGGTTTGGTCAGCCACCAGTGTGAATGCACAGGCGTTTCCTCGTGATATATTTATGCGAGAAACTTGAACTACTCTACAGTTTCATGGTGATGTGTTTTTTTATGTCTGCTTAAGTGACCAGCCCGCGCAAAGGACTTGGAGCAGACAGTGCAACTGTGTGGTCGGTCATCTGTATGAATGAGCATATGTTGCTTCATGGCAGTGTTCTGCGAGAATTTCCGAGTGCATAAAGGGCACTGAAATGGCTTCTCTCCTGTATGAATGTGCAGGTGTTTCTTCATGCAGGACTTGCGCGAGAAGCTTTTAGTGCATAAAGGGCATTGAAATGGCTTCACGCCTGTGTGGGTGCGCAGGTGTTCCTGAAGCTTGTACTTTCGTGACAATCTCTGAAGGCATGAAGGGCACTGAAATGGCTTCTCGCCTGTGTGGGTGCACAGATGTTGCTTCATGTGGGACTTGCGCGAGAAGCTCAGAGGGCATGAAGGGCACTGAAATGGCCGGTCACCCGTGTGAATGCACAAGTGCCTGTTCAGGGTGTCTTTTCTTGAGAAGGTCTGAGGGCACAAATGGCACTTAAACAGACGCTCGCCAGTATGGACCCTGACATGTGCTTCCAAACGATACAGTTTATCAGCCTCATAGCCACGGGGGTGATCTTGTTGGAGGCATCCCTGCTGTGAATTGTCACCGTTGGCTCTTGACGGAGAAATAGAAGGCCTCGATGCTGCACAAATGAAACAAAAGTAGTACTATGAAATGCAAGAAAAGAACACAGATACTAAAATTAATGATAAGCTTTCGTTTTTTTATTAGGGGGGTTTTCAGGGTGATTACAGGCATGACGGTACATAGGACGCATAGTGGTCCTTTTTGAGTTACTCAATATTCCTGCATCTGAATGCTTAATGACCCTAATTGTGTCCTGTACAAATTATTTTTCAGAAACGCAAAAAATTGCAAAGTGACAGAATATGGAGTGTTTCAAAACTTTCACGGATTTCTACGACCCTTAAAAAAGTGCCAAATACCTTCGACCCTGCCGTGCTTGCTCTGTGATCCTCAACGAGCACTCGGGATTTGAAGGCCATATTTGGCATTTGCAAAACTTATATTCGCTAGCATGACAAATTTCCCATATGAGACTTCATTAGTGGGTTTATTTTTGATCACATGCCGAACTTTTCGCAAGTTGAGATTGTAAAGAGCCGGCTAGAACATGCCCTATTTTTCCACGCAGCGTATAGCCTGGCACCTCTTAAAACCCACACTGCCTTTCAGAATAGCCCACAAATAAATTATGCAATATTCTGTGAGATTAAAAAAATTCGCCAATGACGCTTAGGACTTGTTACGTGTGTGAATGTGAAAGCATGATAGTCCCTTTGGTGAAATGTTATTTCCCACGCAAGCTCCTGCCTGCGTTCTAACTGCACCTCGGTAAGGCCACACCAAAATGCGATAAGCACCTCAACGCATTCTCTTGCTCGCCAGGAGTTCGTAACTAAAAGGAGCACGCATCTGCATTCAATTGGACAATAACACTTGAATTTTATACTCATTTTATACACTCATGACATGACGCCACCTCCTCCCCATTGACTGCACCGTCACGTGCCCAATGACACATGCACTAGGCCACACCTTTAGTATGACGTGACGTGTGCAATGATGCATGCACTAGGCACACCTTCAGTCAACCAGAACCATGGAGCTGTCGTGAAGTTGAGGAAGTGTGCTCATGTCACAACCCAGAGGCCTGGGTTCAATTCCCACCCAGACCAAATTTTACTAAATGTTCTTTTCAAAGCCCTTGATTTTTAACGCGTTTTTACTCTGTGCCGTCGGCCATTTTTGGTACGATCGCTTGGTGGCGATGCCACCGCCACCGGATTTGCACGTAAAGGGACATATAATGCTTTCGCATTAAAAATTACTTACCATATTTACACGAATCTAGCCCGACTCCAATTCTAAGCCGACCCCCCAAAAGCTCAAAGCCAGAAAAAAAAAAAAACTTACCTCGAATATAGGCCAAACAAAAAAGCGATGACATCTTTCGCAAAAGAAAACAGCATTTATTAAATATGAACATGCCGAGCTCATTCTACGTCATCATCACTGCTAGCCTCGTCACTATCTTCCATCTTCAAACCGTGCACTTTATTCATTACCATCAAGCGCATTAGAGATGCTGCACTTTTTGAAGGAGTGCACGATCCATGTTTGCCATCCTCGTTGCGGCGCACGCAAAAAGCATCTCCTGCGGCCCCCTCCAATGACGGACGTCTTTCTTATCGATGCCAAAGTCCCACCCGGCTTGAACGTTTGACAATGCCTGAACGTTTGACGCGCCCTCGATTTCCACGCACACCCGTTTTCCATGACAACAAAAAAGTCCTTTACAGTACCGTGCACCTCATGCTTTCAAACAGAAATACAACTTTCTGTCATTTAGAAAAACAGATTTCCTCCCAATGTACTGAAGTTGCATTGAATAAAGAAAGTCCCCGTTTCATTGAATGGACTAGCACATTGGTAGACCACTATACAAAGTACGGATAGCAGTTTTATCAGCCGTATAAACTTGCAAACATTCACTTACTAGATAATTTAACAAGAATGGTGTCACGCACGCACAAGCAAACATGAACACATTTCGCTCATTGACCGCAGAAACGAACTGTCAAAACGCTTAAGTGACGAAGCGCAGCGAGTCAATTGACCTTCGTGCTAGCATGCCTCTCGCTTCAACGCGACAACGAAAACATGGCGCGCCATGGGCTTTACCCATCACAGATTGCTTTCAAGATAGAGCCAAGGTGATCGTATCGCCGAAGTGGATCGTCGCAGATCTTCGGTCCACTGAAACCGTTCTGCATTGCTTTGCTGGCGAAAATCCTCTCCTTCTGTTTGCGCCGTCTCGCACACAAGTTTCGGATTCTCCGAACGCCCGTGATGCAGCCCGATTTCCATCTGTCTCCGCACACATGATCACTTTCCTTTAAAATGCGGCATCATGATGAACTCGGTACTTCATGCTGATAGAGCAGACGCAGAGAACGTGAAGAGAGACGGTAGACTATTGCCTAAGCACGTGTACTGCAGCACACAGAGGAAGCTATGGTAGTTAGGCTCGACGGGCGTGCGAGGCGGCCATATTGAAATGCCGACAGCTATATGGTAACGCAGATGTAGGGTCGTGTTAAAAGTGCGCGTTAGATTCAAGTAAATATGATATTTGTTAGAAAGCGGCACTATAGTGGCATCACCTGTTTGGTGCCATTACGCTGATGCTACATCATACCGATACAACACAGGTCAAAATGGCGACGTCCCTCGTGTAGTTCAGTTGGCTACTGGCGCAGCTAGTAGCGGCTGCAATTCTAGGTAGCACTAACTATGCACCATATTTATCAGTTTCAGTTAAAAACTGGTGCGTTTTTTTAAATCCTCGAATCTAAGCCGACCCTAGAGTTTCGTATATGATTATTTGAAAAAAACTATCGGCCTAGATTCGAATAAGTACAGTATACCATGGCAATAACTGAAGTGCTTACAAAAGCAGTCTCGAGTATAAATGACTTGATGTAGCATCTTCGGCCAGCGACTTTTTTCCCTTTTTTTAAGCGATGCTGCTAGGCCGTTGAGATCAGATTATCGTGATTCGAGTTGTAATTTGGCTCTGCTGTGTGCGCTATTAGCTAGCTGGTAGAGAGCAAAATGGTGACCCATAAAGAGGAGGATAGCGAGCAGCCATGAAGGAGGGGAGAAGGAGCTTGAACATGCAAGGAGGATGGGGTTACCTAGGAGATAACTTCGAATGGTGGAGAACATGGCCCTAAACTGTGCCTTGACGGCAGCACGCTCTGCGCTGCTGTAATCTCACCTTTCCTTATTTGAGAAAACTACTTGCCGATTTGGGCATTACTCAGTGTCATTCTTATAGGCTTAACAATGTCTGCCAACATCTTCAGATGTAGTTTTGCTTGAAGTGAAAACTATTTGACACACACTCTGCTCCTTGTGCTCTGGCATCACAAAATTGTGGCAAATGATTGCTGAAACTGACAAGGAATGGTCTAAACAAACCTCTCCCTCTGCAAAGCGCAATGCAAATCAACACACTAGCAGGTAAAGTTAGTTAAATCGTGTTTAATGGCACAAAGCGACTTAGGCCATGCTGCGCCAGACACAATGTGTTGAAAAAACAATGGTAGAGGCTGCAAAAGCTGTGTTGCTGCTCTAAAGCCTATTCATAAAACCAGTTTCTTCAAGAAACCAGATTTATGAAAGTTCAGGACTTCTGTAAGAGGCACAAGTGGTTCATCTCCCAAAATCAAAGCAGGGTGTAAAGGTATATGTAATTTGTATAATTTGGGAGAGCATTTTCTTCTTTGTTTCAATATGTAGACATGCAATTAGAATGTGCATCACAGTTAATGGTTCCTGGCAGTTATCGCATGTTGGTTGTTCTTCCTTTTTCAATAAATAATTATGCGTGAGATATGTGCCCTATTCGAAGTCGGCACCAAATTACCTCGAAGAAGTGTTCTTGATGGCAACATGTTTTTCATTCACCAAGGACAGATTCAGTAAGTGGCAGTTTGTTGTTTTTCTCTCAAATTCTATTCACTTTGCCATTTGATGGTAAGCGCTTGGCGAATAGCCTCAAGCCCGTCCCTAACTGGTACCTTTATTTTCGAAATAGTCTGGTGTTTTGCCTTAGCTGAACACTTATCTGCCTTTTCATTTCCTCGAATACCGACGTGGCTTGGGACCCAGCAGAAGTGAATGGATTGGCCTTGACATACTTGTGACACGTTCAAAATATCCCCTATGAAGAGTTCGTCCTCAGATTGCAAATTAAATGCCTTTAGTGCACTCCAAGAGTCTGTATGGACGACTGCATTTGAGTGTTTGCTTGTAATTTTTGCCACTGCCATCCACAGAGCATAACATTCCGCTGTGAAAACAGAGGCAAACTGTGGTAGCCTAACAGTATGTTCTCATACCTTCAAGGACGCTGCTTCCCACATAATTTCGCATCTTTGACCCATCGGTGTAAGTGTTGCATGTGTCTTGTACTGCACGAAACTCATGTATTATTTGTTCATGTGAGGTATCCTCCTTCTTGAAATGTGTTACTGAAAAATCAAGGAACTGTGTACAGCTGCTCCAGCGGGGCAATCTCGTTGTCCTGTTAGCAACAGAAAATGCTTGATTAGAGACATCCTATTCGTGACATTTTTCCTCGTACCGAAGTATGAGAGGTCTAATTGCATGTGGTTTGTTCGCACAGTGTAGGTGTGTATTGCAGGGGGTGATAATGTTATTGCAAATGTGCTCTGGCAATGATTGAAATAGGAGAATGTAGGTAAGCATATGATGTGTTCTTCGATGTTCCTGCGTTCTTCGGTGTTCCAAGGACGGCTCATGACTTTCCAAGTAGAAACTGGGAATAGGCGATGACCTGCAGGCACCAGTTGCTAGGTGTAGCCCTTGATTATGTACTGAATCTAATCGCTGGAGGTATGACTGTCTAGCTGAGCCATAAAATATGCAACCACAGTCTAATTTACTGCGTACTAAGCAATGACAGAACATAGACATTTGTGGTTAGAGCCCCAATGCTTCCGGGACAGAACTTTGAGAATGTTAAGTGCCTTGCTTGCCTTAACTTACAGACTATTTATGTGTGCCAGTAAGTTCAGCTTCTTATTGAATAAAACCCGTAAGAACTTCTGGTCTTGTTTGACTGGCAGTACGGCTTCATGTAGTTCCAAGACTGGGTCCGGTTGCAAGCCCCTTTTTTGCGACGAAACCACAGCAACAGCTTTTTCAGTGGTGAAACGAAAGACGTTCTTATTTGCCCATTGTGTCGACTTATTTGAACTGATTTCAATCTGCTGTTCGCAAGTTAGCATGTTCGATGAACGGCATGCAACTTGCAGATCATCAACGCCTAAAGAATGCATTAGAGAAGATGGCATAATACTGCTTACGGAGTTCATTTTCATTATGAACAGTGTTGTGCTTAGAATACAACCCTGCAGTACACCGTTTTCTTGGACATAAAGTCCGCTGGAAACGTCAGCATCCTGCCACAAATCCCTAGGCCTGCCAAATCCTGCAATACACCAAATCTGCATGTAGTAATGCAGACTTTTTCCAAGTAAAAAAAAATGTGAGACAGTGTTGTTTGTGTAGAAAGGCACTGCATATTTCACATTCTAATCCAACAAGGTAATCAGTTTTGAACAACCCTTTTTATACCTGCACTGATGATTGTCCAACAGGTTTTGTCTATCAAGGATAAAAGTTAGCCTGCTGTTCAGGATACTCTCATATGATTTTTCCAAACAGCTAGTGAGAGTGATAGGTTGGTAGCTGCTGGGGGATGTTGGGTGTTTTCTGGCTTTAAGGAACGGCTCTGTTATTGCGTTTTTCCATGCTTTCGGCATTACTACTGTTTTCCAAATCACGTCAGAAAATTCCAGCAGAGCCGCTGCAGATGCTTGTGATAATTGGGCAAGCACTGAATAGTGGATGTGGGCAAGACCCACTGCCGTTTTGCCAGCAGGAAGTACTCAGTTTAATTGCAGCAATGTCAGGGAAGCATCTACCGGTTCATTTAAGGCACCGGCAGTTGGCAATTTCTGTTTTTCAGCAAAGTTATTGTACAATAGGAATGTACAGTGCAGTCCACTTATAACAATATCGAGAATGAAAAATCTGATTGTTATTACCAATCATCTCCACTGCCGTAAAAAAAAGCTGCCAAACATACCTTTGTAGCTCCGAAACCAAATTTACCACTTATGATAAAAAATTGATGTAGAAAGTAATCTGTGAAAAATGAAATGTTTATTTGTACCTCTAAACAGCGTGTCAAGCGTTAGGCGGGCTGAAATATTCTGAAACGTGTACTTGCTTTTGGGTTTCACAACCGCGGTGTGCATCGCATGCAGCTGCTCCGTGAACATTGGCGACTATAATTTAGCATGCATAAAATCAATGAGCAACTAGATCGACGAGAGTGCACTTTGGGTGAACATGAGGTTCAGTGCCAAAGACGGGTCATTGTCAATCTTGTCGTCACTGCTGCTGCTGTTATCGCCATCTGTGGCAATAATCGCCCCGTCAGAGATCTCTTCTCGGAACGAAGCAGCACTATCTGCACTCAGAAACTCCTCCATCAAAGCACCACCTATTTCATCATCAGAAGCGACATGCTCCCAGAGTTCGGTAATGTCAGCGGCTTCCACCGTGTTGGTTTCACCCATGAGGGGTTTCGCCCTGGTGCACAAAGCCCGCCTTTTCCGCTGATCTGCATGACCACTGGTTCTAGCTTTCATGATCGTGGCACTCCCGGTTTTCAGAATCGGCGATATCATTGAATGCGCAAGCTCGCACTTCTCTGAGTCTTGAAAAATTTGTAGCTTCGTCCTAAGTGACACAGCTTTGCGCTTTGTCAGCGCACCTGCTGCTGCTTGCGCAGCGCATTTTGCACTTTCTGAGAGAGAATGGGAGATTGTAGAAAGGGAGCGCAAATGCTGTTTGCTTCTCTCCTTTCTTTTTTTCCCCTCTTCTGAAAAGTGATTTCCTGAAATGTTCTTAATTCGTCACCCGTAGGAAGGGGTTCCTCGCGTGGAGGCGGCGAGTCAGCAGCGATCGACCAGAAAGTGAGCCCTCAGGCGGTCACGTGTGCCTTCCCATTTCCACACAGGCCCTGATGGGCCGGGCACCATATCAGTGAGATTTGCTCTCCGGCTACTTGTCCTTCTCTCAAAATTTTGGTGGCTGCAACAGAGATCCTGCCCATATCATAATTCTTAATGTCTGCCTTTTCATGATATCCTCAGTTGTAAGACCTACCCAGCGGCAGATAAACAGCTCAGCAAAAAAAGAGGAAGTAATGTGGAGAAAATTGCAAACCGGGGTGTTTCCAAACCCTCAACTGTACAGTAAATGGCATCCGTAAGTCTTTAATTCTAGATGTAGGCACTGCAATAGCATTGCAGATCTAGTCCACATGGTCTGGACTTGCCCTTCCTATAACGACCTGAATAGAAATGTAGAATCCTGGGAGACCTTATTACTCAACCACGAAGCAGAAGCGCAACGCAAAGTCATCGGTCTCTCTCTGACCGCCGCCGAGTCCCAAGCGATTCCAGCCGATGGTTAGGGGAATTTTAGATGGCTGCAAGTAAAAGTTATTTCTCTCTCTCTCCCCACCCTCTTCTATCTTATGGAGGCTTGCACGATCGCTGAAAAGGCAGACGCGAAGCAGCTGGTGCCATATTGCGATGCTCTCTGTGGCTTTCGCAATCGGCGCGCAGGCGGGACGCGCAGCGCAGTAATGGTGGAAGATACGAACTCATATAGGCCAACTTTCTGCCCCCTCTCGTTTAAGGGGAACTTAACAATGCATTATTCTGCATTGGAAACGCCGCCCAGAAAACAAATTATGATCGTAATATCCGATATGTGGTGAACAACATATCGTTATACGAGGTGAGGCAGAAAAGTAATGAGACTGATCAAACGCGAAAGGACAATCTCTCTTGTCAAACGACAAGAGAAGTTGTAGAAGCCCACGAGATAAAGAAAAAGGGGACAGGGTGAATCAGCCATTCTTCTACAGCGCTTCACGATACTGAAGTGGCTCTTTTAGATGTGACCTAACAAGTGGCAGTTTTAATAATAATAATCGGCTAACACCGATTATTATTCTCCATTTCTACCTGCTCTATTTGTTGACATTTGACGGCGTAGGACATGTCGGGTTTATATAGTCTCTAACCTTTCAAATAAACTTTCAGTTGCAAGTAGCGCTGTGTCTTACCAGTAGTTTGCGCTCTGAATTAATAATGGGACTGATTTTTCTCCAAACATTTGTTTTATACATCAAGGTTATCCCCTTGGGCAACTATAAATCGGCGGTGGCGTTGTTTCCACTCACTGTAATAATGCTGGAAGGCTTCAACTCAAATTGTAATGCTGCAGCTTGTAATGCTCTCTCCACAGCAGACTGCTGAGCCCGATCAAGCCTTACAACTACAACTTACAAGTCGGGGTGCCGCGTTTGCAGGTACATTAACTAGATGGCGCCACCGTACTGGTGGAGGCTCGGCAGCTCGGGAGCGCGTTGATTGCGCGCCTCGTCGGAATCGCATATCGTCTAGTAACGTTGGTCGTTTGTGCCTGCAGACACTGCATTTGCAGGCAACTTACTTAGATGGCGCCACCATACTGGCGGAGGCTCGAGTCGTCTCACCCTGTGTTTGCCTTAAATATTTTCGGCAGCCCGAATCAAGCGCTTGCGTGGCTCAGTGGTAGAGTATCCGGCTCCCACGAAATGGGCACGGGTTCGATCCCGGCAGGAGTCGGGTACTTTTTTCGCGTTTCCGACGATAGCGGCTACGCGGGGGACGCCGGCGGCGACATCATCGCGACCCGAAACGGCTATTGGAATGAGCCCATAACAGCTTACGCTGTAAAATGCTTCTTGCCACCAAAAAACTTGTGCTCTTGATAATGAATGTCCCCCAAAGGCTCATTGCAACTTTTCGTACATCAAACTCGCGCATTCACCAAGTTTGGGGGCCGCGAAGGCCTGTGTTGGGCACTCGTCCCTCAGTACTTTAGTGTCGAGCACTTGAGGTGCCCAGCAGGGTGGCTCGTACATGAGAGGGCCGCGGGGTGGCACTCCAAGCAGCCATGCGCACCGTGCACACGCTCCCATGGTTTTCGCCCGCGCAACACAGGCACACAACCTCTGTGCTGTCGTTGCATTGCGCACAGGGCACATGCTGCGACCATGTCCATAGGATGCGCAGAAAGTACACGTGTCATCACTCACGCGAACCATCGTCCACCCCAGCAATAGGCATGTGTGACATTCCTTCATGGAAAGCCTGGGGGTTTGCCTCGGCGATGTACGTGCACGTACCCACCCTCTCCCTAAAGTTGACCCTACCTTTGCTCTTCTCCAGGTTGAGGTTGAAGCTAGGGTTTCTGTCATTTAACCTCGCAAGAAAATCCTGCTGCGTGATGTTGGGGTCAACCCCGTGTGAGAATTTCTCGTCGACTCGGACCATCAGGGCCGATCGCATCACCAAATTATCCTCTATGGCTCTTTTCATATTTTCTAGCGATTGTTTGTTGTACTGGCGACCATTTTTGTAGTGCAGTACAAAAAGACAACTTCACTTACCACACTCTCTAAGGTCACGTGCTTACTGAAACTTGCACTGAGCGTCTGGGAGTCGCTGATGCACACACAATGTGAATGGGGCGATCGCATCACCACCAGATGGCTCCCATTGTTGCCAGTCTCATTACTTTCCTGCCACACCTCGTACTTAACAATGTATAAGTTATAACACTGAGAAGCTGCTGCACCATCATTTTATATGTTTTTTATGGCGAAATAAACCACGTACTACAATGCCCCTACGCCGCATTACCGGTTATAACGATGAAGTCTGGCTGCTGGGTGTCCGTGCCAAAAGGTAAATAAATACGAAATCCTTGAAAAGAAGAGAGAAGAATTTGAGTCGCTGCACCGTCCCTACTGCTCCAACAGCTGCCGCGTGCGCCTCTCTCCCGTTGCACTCCCACCACCCTGAACACAAATGGGCTGCACCCATAACTCTATGCCACGCCACCCTCCGAGACACGAATGGACTGTGCCAACTGCGCTCTTCCCAGATTGTTTGCTGACCCCTGGCCTCTCATTCTGAAAAGTTCTGCCAATGAATTAAGTCGCTCGTGCTCGAGTTTGTAGGTTTCGTCGAAGTCGCTCCTGGCCACATGGTACTCTGCCTCGTTTGATTCGCCGCCAAAATGGAAGAAGGCTGATCTGCCTGCTGATAATCAGCAATGCACGACGTTGCCAGTGAAAAGAAAGCGCACTACTGCTTTAGATTTCAAAATGAACTGCAGTATCGTGCAGGACAACAAAGACGGTAAAAAAGTGTGCGACTTGGTGAAGAAGTATGGTTTATCGCAACTGAAAGTGTCAACGATCATCTGCTCAGCAGAGAAGTTCGACAAAGAAAGCTACTCGGTAGACAATGGGCGCAAACGTGTTCGACGAGCTGCCTATAAGAAAGTAGAAGAGGCTCTCTATGAGTGGTTTCCCTGTGCCGTGCCATGAACTTGCCCATCACTGGCTACAAAGGCCAAGCAGCTTGCCCTACTCATCCACAACGTCGACTTCCAGCCATGTGGCAGCTTGTTCCATGTTATTGAAAGAGAGACACGGCACTGTTTACAAAGCCGTCACCGGTGAGGGAGCTTCGCTTGACTTGGAGGCGAAGCAGATGTGGGTGGAGCAACGCTGCCGTGGCCTCAAAAACTACACTGATGACCACGTATATAATAGCACCGAAACAGGGCTGTTCTTCCAGATGGTGCTGTCTAAGACGCATGTACTCAAAGGAGACACGTGTAAGGGCGGCAAAAACAGCCAGCTGTGCCTCACTATGTTTTTGTGCGCCAACATACACAGGAGCAACAAATGCCCTGCCATTTGTCATTGGCAAATCAAAAAATCTCTGCTGCTTCCACAGTGCTGCCAGGATACCAATACGCTACCATCACAACCACAAGGCATGGATGACGCGAGGACCTTTTTGTGAGTGGCTCTTGGAGTTAGATCAATCTACTCAGCCATCTAAGAGGAAGGCAGTGCACTTCTTCTTTCTGGGGTTTTACGTGCCAAAACCAGTTCTGATTATGAGACACGCCGTAGTGGAGGGCTCCGGATTAATTTTGACCACCTGGGGTTCTTTAACGTGCACTACAACGCAAGCACACGGGCGTTTTTGTATTTCGCCTCCATCGAAATGCGGCCGCCGCGGCCGGGATTCGATCCCGCAACCTCGTGCTCAGCAGCGCAACGCCTTAGCTGACTGAGCTACCGCGGCGGGTGAAGGCAGTGCTCATCTTAGATAATTGTAGCACCTACCACTCCATGCCTAAGCTGTCAAGTGTGAAAGTTTTCTTCCTACGGCTGAACACAACGGCAGGCTTGCAGCCCATGGACGTTCGCATGACCGTCAATTTTAAGACGATGCATCATGCCACGTCCTGAGCAGTCTTCTCGATGGACATGGCCACGCGGACATGCTGAGAGCAACCGGACTTGAAGATCAATCTATTGATGGCTGTGCAGTTTAGCTTTGGTGCATGGTCCACAGCAAGCGCTTCTATGGTGTGGAACTGCTTTAAGAAAGTGTGCTTTGTCCGAGGCAGCAGTCACTTATACGAAGCCTGCGAAGCTCCCACCAACGAAGTTAGGCCTAACTTTGGTCCACAGTCGACGAGGATGCTTCAGAACTCGAAAAGTTTCCACATGCGGACGACGCACCAGAAACATCAGAACTTCTAACTAATGAGGCGATTGTCGCGAACGTGCTTGCATCATCATCATCATCATCATCGGCCTATAATTAGGTCCACTGCAGGACGAAGGCCTCTCCCTGCGATCTCCAATTACCCCTGTCTTGCGCTAGCGTATTCCAACTCGCACCTGCGAATTTCCTAACTTCATCATCCAACCTGGTTTTCTGCCGTCCTCGACTGCGCTTTCCTTCTCTTGGTATCCATTCTGGAACCGTAATGGTGCACCGGTTATCCATCCTACGCATTACATGGCCTGCCCAGCTCCATTTCTTCCACTTAATATCAACTAGAACATCAGCGATCCCCGTTTGTTCTCTGATCCACACCGCTCTATCCACAGTGCTGACACAATACTTGCATCAGGTAGCGACAATGACAGTGATGGCAACGACAGCAGCGATGACACGGTAGGGCAGGCTGCTTCAACATTGTCCTCGCAGGAGGCCCTGCAAATGATTCAGTCCCTCTGGGGCTTCGTTATCATGAGGGACTTTCCACTGCACTAAGTAGAGTAAGCTTTGCGTAAAGCAATCAAGGCTGACGGACATGGGGTTTTCTCATGCAAGCCTGAGACAAATACGTGGCGAAGTGCTTGTGGCGATCTCACCATCTCACCCCAACATTTCTTCTGGATTTCTCAAGCTGGGAGGCTGCCGCGGCAACCTTCTTGTATTTCTTAAAAGGCCCCTTTGGGGGCCACCAAAGCGATGTCTCAGCAGAGCTTGCATGTCACTTGCCATCCGTGAGCCTTCTTTGCAGTTGTCATATCAGTGCCATTCTTGAACGCCGACAGTCGTGGCTTGGTTATATGCGATCGGAGCACGCAGGAAGCAGAGTTAAAGAGTTAAATGAGTCAACACAATCAGTAGCCAGATCGAGGGAGGTGGTGGGTAGGGGCACTGGCCTCGCCGCCATTATAGTTTTCTCACAAGAGCTCTGCTATGCGCCTATTTTGCTTTTTTCATGCACCTCACTTATAACAATTATCAGTTATAGCAATGAAATTTTCTTGGTAGTTGAATAATGTTATAAGTGGGTTCGATTGTACATGTTTTTTTTCTGATGGCGCTAATGCATAAGTTGATACTCTTAAGTCGACTCATCGCTATAATTGGTACAGTCGAATCCCCCTACAACGAATGCCGCTACAACGAAATTTCCGCCATAACGAAGATTTTACGATTTCCCGTCACCTGCCCATAGAAAGCAATACAAAAGAAGTCTCTCCATAGCGAAGGCGTTTTATTCGGTATTTCCGCTTCACCGAAACTGGGACTGAATTGAAGTTGGAACTGCCGAGTAATCAAATTAGAAGGCCCTTTCAAAGCTGTGACGATTGTATGTCTGCTTGAACGAGGTTTTTGCGAACGAAATCAAGTTCAAAGTACCGATTTACTCCACTGCAATTCATAGCCACGCGTGGTCATCACGCGCCTGCGCGAGACTACACGGGAGTTTCGCCCGAAGTACGAAGCATCGATTGCGATAGCAGATTAGTTACGAACTAAACGTCGTAGTTTTATCGGCCATATAAACTTGTAAACACTTACTTACCAACTAAATTACCAAGCCCAGCGTCACACGCGCACAGGTAAACATGAAAACATCTTGCTCGATGACCATGGAAACTCGGTGTCAACACGCTGGAGTGAGAAGGCGTGGCAAGAGCAGCGAGCGAATTCACCTCCGTGCCGTTTCTTGCTTCAACACGAACTAAACATCAAAAGCTGACCGGCACTAGTTGCACTTTGCCCGCATCACAGATCGCTTTGAAGATGAGGCTCACCCTAGCGCGCACTTTGTGCACGGCGCAGATTGCTTTCAAGATACGGCGGCCGCACCGCAGCTGCTGTTGTCACCACGATGCAAACGTCTCGTCGTGTGGGGAAAATGACAATTTGCTAGACACACCGACTCCGGCGACTGCTTTGAAAATAATGGATCCTTTTGACCTAGTCTTAAAGTTATCAGAACCCACGAAAATGACATTGCAATGGCTCTTTCAATGGACTACGAGACTTGATAACGGCTTTGCTTGCTGTGAAGCGTAAAAATTCCAGGCTGACAGACTTCTGGAAATAAAACTTCCGCTAAGCGCAAGCTTGCCAAGTTCGCCAACTTTGTCATAAATATGCAATGAAATTGTGATAATTCAAACCGCTTCATTGCGACAGTGCATGTGCCGCAAAATAAGTGTTTCGCGATCGGCCGGGCACATGCGTTGAACAAAAAATGCTGTAACTGTGGCGCAAAATGCATTCTCTTGTGAAGCTGACACTTTATTGATCACCTTCAGTACGTCTCAACCTTTGCCCCCACGCCATCGCGAAGATTTCCTAAATGATGGTTTCGGTTTCATTTGCAGCTTTGCCATTTGGCGTATGTATATACATACTAATTTTGCATCAGCGAAGTTCCTCCACAACGAAATTTTTTGCGTGTCCCGTGAATTTCATTGTAGCAGGACTCGACTGTACAGTACTCTCGATAAACGGAACTTCAAGGGACTGAAAAAATTTGTTACATTTAACAGGAGTTCGTTTACTGAGAGAGATGTGCAAAAGCACAGATTTATGTGCGCACACTCTTAATACCATTTTATGAAACTCAAGCACTAGAAGGTGAATGTACCTGATAGTTTTTCAGAAAGCAAGAAAACTGCAAGAGGTTTTGGTACAGCACTCACAAAGTTTATTTGGCAACAATTAGACACTGTGCACTAAAAAATGCAACAATTTTGCTTTGTTTGATTCCTTGGAACTACATCTTCAGTATCATTTTTTCCATGGCACTTAAGCTTTGGACAAACATTTTAGATCCTGGTTCCTTCTGAAAAAAATTTGAGGTACTGCACAGCTGATTTTGCTCCTTGAAGCGTGGTGGGCTCCACGATAGCTACCCCTTCAGATTCCTCTTCCGGCTCACTTTTCTCTTCATCACACACCTCAGCAACAATGCTCTCCACCGTGTTTTCAGGGCAAGTTACAACATCACTGCCGATGTACACGTACTCATCAAAGGCCAGATGGATTTCTTTTAAAGCACACTGCTCTACTACCTCCTGCCTCTCAAGGGCATCTTCACTGTCACATTCAGGCAAATCCTGCAAGTCGGATGTCTGGTCACTTGAAAAAAATCCTGCATGCCTAAAGCAATTTGCTATAGTATTAGCAGTCAGCTGCCTCCAGGCATCGGCAATAAGGGGAATGGCGCCAAGAATGTCCACCTTGTATTGCTTAATGTGGTTCAAACACACCAGCATCCTCTGCAGGAGACCCTTGCGGAAGCGGGCTTTCGGGCTTGAATAACTCCTTGATCCATGGGCTGCAACAGTGCCGTGGTGTTGGCCGGGAGAAACTCCAACTGAATCGACTTCAGTCCTGTTACAGACCCATGTCCAGGGCAGTTATCAACAAGGAAAACTACTTTCCTCTTCTGCCACGAAAATTGCGCATCCTCGCTGTGCAGCCATTTGCTGAAGAGTGCCTGCGTCATCCACGCTTTTGAGTTTGACTCGTAAGTCACGGGCATATTAGTTATGCCCTTAAAAGAGCAAGGATTTTTGGATTTGCTGATCACAAGCAGCTTCAACTTGTCGCTGCCCAACATGTTCACTCCTACCCGTTTGCTCAGTTTGCCACCTGTGCATTTCTCACCTTTGAAAGTGATCAATTTCGTTGGCAGGAGCTTAAAAAGAAGCGCTGTTTCATCTACGTTGTAGACGTCATCATCCTTGAATTGATGCATAATCTCCGAAAGCCACCCTGCACGCCAGTCGCAACACGCTGTCGCATCTGCTGCTGCGGCTTCTCCTGTAATGGTGCGGAAAACGAGGCCGTTTCTGTCTTTAAACCTTGTCAGCCAGCCCCTACTGCACAAGAAGTCTGCTATCCCGAGTTGAAGGACAAACTCTTCTTCCTTGGCACGAATTAGTGGTCTGTTGATGGGAATGTTCTGGCTCTGGGCTCTCCTAAGCCACAACATGACAAACTCTTCTTCCTTGGCACGAATTAGTGGTCTGTTGATGGGAATGCTCTGGCTCTGGGCTCTCCTAAGCCACAACATGAGACACTTCTCCAGTTCTTTGTGGTCACCTTGTCGCAGATGCTTCTTCTGGGGCCCGAATCGTGAACTTTCGAAGGCGTCCCATAGGTTCTCCTTGTCGTGCAGGATCTTCGTTAAGCTGCTTTTCGGGATGCCGTGCTTTGTCGCGAGCGCCAACTTCGTGTAAGAGCCGCTTTCGAAGTTAAGAATAATGTCCACCTTCTTTTCTAACGTAAGCGCATGGTGTGCACGCTTCTGTGCCGCCATTGAAAAAGAGACTAGGCCTCAACTTCGCGAGTGCTTACAAGCCACCGATGTTAGAAAATGCCAACGCGGCAATGAAGCACGAATGGCACCACAACGACACGAATGACACATTCGTTCGTGCCGTCATTGCGCATTCGTTGTGCTAACACGGCTGACTACCAACGAGGTAAGGCTTACGACTAAAAACAAGAAACAGCCGGAACCGAAAAAAGCTGATGCTCATGGCAATGGGTCTGCCAAGGAGTTTCATTTTCGGTTCCGTTTACACAGTGACGCGGAAATTTTAGTTCCGATTACGGAAAGTTTTTTACGTTATCTGAATACAAAACAAACCAAATTACAGGCGACTGTTCCGTTTGAGCGGCAATTCCATTTAAGCGATTTCCATTTATCGGGATTCTACTGTACATCGTTATAAGTGGACTGCACGGTATCTAAGTAGTTTGCACAGCTAGATAAGGTGTAAAAGGGCTGACCAAGTATATTCGCTTGTTTTTCTAGTGTTGTTTGTGTACCTGGGCTTGAAAGTAAGGGAACTCTATAACATAAGTAGTCTGCCTTTGTTCTGCATCGTGGTCACACGCAGGACCAAATGGTCACCTTCAGAGAAATCCTCCTCCACTACCACAGAGAGTGGTTACACTACTCTCCAGCACACAAAACACTGAATAAATCTGAATCCACAACTAGGCGACTACTTCAGACGTGAGCTTTCCCAAACTTCGTGCTATAATACCGCATTTAACTTGATGGATACTCCCCACTCTGCAAAGCATGTGAGACCCACGCTGACCTCGATCACATTATCTGGGCATGCCCCAAAGCCTCACCCACCAACACCCGCTGCACTAACACTACCCGCATCATAACTACAGCCGAATAGTGGGAGACTTTGCTGCTCAGCTTGGGCCCAAAAGAGCAGCTCTGGGCTGTTCGGATGGCCGAAGATGCCGCCAGAAAGCAAGCACTGGCTGCTGTCCGAGGAAGGGGGGTTAGTCTCCGAGAATCGCCACCACCCCCAGACCTCAATATCATGTTGCGTTATCCCAACCTTCTTGTTGGCTTTGTACAGCATTGGAACACAGGCTTCCTTAAAGCATTTCGGATTATTGATTTATTGGATTTAACAAGCATTTCGGTTCCCAGCATGTTGCTGTTGACAAGGACGGTCAGCTGTTCTTTGCTGTGTACGCCACCGTGGCAAGGGTCCCCAGTGAATTGAAGGGTTTCTTCATGTATCAACTTGCAAAACAGCCCGGTTTTGTTGCAGTTAAATGTGTCTTGCGGCACAAACTGCTGGAGCAATGACTGTAGCCTACCACAGCGATATTCAACAGCCAACCAATTTTTGGGTTCAACTACAGTAGAACCCCGCAGTTACATTCCCGGCAGCTGCGTTTTCCCGGCTGTTACGTCGTTTCTGGCTGGTCCCAACACAGCTCCCATAGAACCCAATGCATTGGTAACCCCACTGTTGCGTCGCAACTGTGGGGCCGTTCCCACATCATACGTTGCAAGCTGCCAGCCTGCGCCGGCCCGAGTGGCCATTTTTACTTTTCATGTCGCTTGGCTTGGTGGCTTGGTGGCTTGACGATGGCATTGGCTGCCCAAAGTAAAGGGGCCGACACCTATGATGTCTTTTCAGTTTCCGCCAGCAATAGGATGGCCTTTCAGATCCGTATTTGCTACTTAAAGATGGTGTCTATGACGCGTTGTGGCCCTAAAATTGGTTTTGGCTCATAGATGTCGATAACGCCGTCGCCGCGCGCCATATGCTGTATGTGCAAGTGAAAGCATAAGAGGGGAGCCATCGACCACGTCTAAATCTCACGTGCGCAAGAATAATGATGATGATGATGTGTCGTTTTTAATGGAGCAAGGGCCAGCTATGACCAAAGAGCGCCATGACATATAGTTATGAATTGTCTATATAATTATGTATGAAATTTTTAAATATTGTCACGAGCGGCGATCCTGTGGTCGGTGCTTGGACGACGACGACGGGTGGTTTTTCTGGTGTGCACGCGCTCCCCTGAACGATTGCTGCAGCGTTGTGCGCCTTACCCTGTAAATATATCCATCGTATATATATTCTCCCCGTAACATCTTTGGTGGACGTGCGGGGTACGCTCGCTACAACACCGGGAACTGGATCTTCGCAGCGGATGGCGCGTTGCTGCCACCACAATGACCGACCAAGCGACCCAGTGTGAGCAAGACTCGTCACCGGTCATTCTCTTGCACCCTCGTGATCCCGGGACATTCAATGGCACCAGCGGCGTGGACGTCGATGCATGGCTGGCAATGTATGAGCGCGTCAGCCGCACTAACAAGTGGGACCCGACCATAATGCTGGCGAATCTCATCTTCTATTTGCGGGGCACTGCGCTACTCTGGTTCGAGACGCATGAGGCAGATCTAACGAGTTGGGACGTCTGTAAGCAGAAATTACGCGATCTATTTGGGAGACCTATCGCACGACAACTAGCGGCCAAGCAGGAGCTCGCAATTCGTGCTCAGACGTCCACGGAGCCGTACATCTCGTATATTCAGGACGTGTTGTCTCTGTGCAACAAGGTCAACAAGGACATGCCTGAAGTGGACAAAGTGGGCCACGTACTGAAAGGCATAGCTGATGACGCATTCAATCTGCTACTGTGTAAGAACTGCTCAACGGTGGAGTCGGTCATCGCTGAATGTCGTTGTTTTGAGCTGGCCAAAAGTCAACGTATCACTCACTGCTTCGACCGACTTCCTAATATGGCTGCCACGTCCTCCTGCGAAGGTTTAGCCACGCTTCGGCAAGCGCAAGCTCCAGAAAACGCCACCAGGATCGTCCGTCGAGAACTCGAGGCCATGGCACCCGTTACACCTCATGACGGTATGCAAAGCAACAACCTAGCTCCGATTTCGCTAATTCAGGCCGTGGTTTGCCAAGAGGTCGCGAATATGGGCATTTTACCCACCTTTGATAACGGTCATACTGCTACCAACCCGGTCGCCCCTGTCGTCGCTGCTGCAAGACCGAACACGACCTTCAGGCCACGTTATCGAAATCCAGCTGATTGGCGCACACCTGATGACCGGCCCATCTGCTTCACGTGCTCTAGGATTGGACACATCGCCCGCCATTGCCGCAGCCGCTGGCCCACGTCCTATCGCCCAAACACTTACAATCGCCCGGACCATGCACCATATGCCCCGTCGTTCCGTCCTGAGGCCTCGAGTGCTGAACGTCATCCTAGGGAAAACCGGATCAGCCGCTCACCATCGCCTCAGCGCCGTCAGTCCCGCTCGCCCCAACCTCGCCGCTCTCGGTCTCCCTTTGGCCGCCTCTCGGAAAACTAGCCAGTGCAGCCCCCGGAGGTGACGCTGCATTTACGACCCGGTCTGAAAATCCTCTGATTGTCCCTTATACCCGATGCAACCTTCTTGAAGTTCTGGTTGATGGTGTGGCAGTTACCGCTCTTGTTGATACCGGCGCACAAATTTCTATAATGAGCTCGAGCCTCCGGTGCCGCCTCCAGAAAGTCCTGACGCCCGCGACTTCACCTACCATCCGAGTAGCCGACGGGAGTACACCTGCCGTACTTGGAATGTGCACTGCACGCATCGCTATTTCTGGTCGCCACACATCTGTTCTTTTTGCTGTTCTAGAACAGTGCCCCCATGACCTCATCTTGGGAATCGACTTTCTGTCCACACACGCTGCCCTTATCGACTGCTCCGTGGGCCTTCTCCGGCTAGAGCTTCCTTCGTGCCCCGACAACGTCGATGCCGGCCCACCCCGCCTACGCTTCGTCGAGTTTCTTCGACTGCCTCCGCAAGCCGCAATATACGTCCAGCTGTCAGCCTTTCCGCCCCTACCCGACGGCGACTACGTTGCCTGCCCTATTCCTGAGGTCGCCATGACACCCAACGTCGCGCTACCCTATACGGTGGTGACAGTTCGAAACAACAGCACCGCCTTTCCCATCCTCAATTTTGGCTACTCGACGCAAGTTCTTCCTCGCGGCATATCACTCGCTCATCTGACCCCATTGGCCGGCCACACGGTTTCTGCCCTGACCACAGAACCTCCACCGGATTTTTCACCGCCGTCATCGCAGTCAGGTTCGTCCTGCGACCACTTCGCCCGCATGATATCAGGAGACCTCGCTCCGGCACAGTCCGCTGCCCTTCGCCGCGTGCTGGTTTCCTACCAGGATATCTCTGACTTCGGCGACCGTCCTATGGGCCAGATTTCCGTCGTCACCCATCGCATTCATACCGGCGATGCGAGTCCTATTCACCGACGGCCTTACCGTGTGTCAGCTCCGGAGCGTGCTGTCATCCAAGAGGAAGTGGAGAAAATGCTGGGCAAAGGCATAATTGAACCCTCATGCAGTCCTTGGGCCTCTCCCGTCGTACTCGTGAAAAAGAAGGACAATAGCTGGAGATTCTGTGTAGACTACCGCCACCTCAACCAGATTACCAAGAAGGATGTGTATCCTCTCCCGCGTATTGATGACGCACTGGACTGCTTGCACGGCGCCAGATATTTCTCTTCCATCGACCTGCGCTCAGGATACTGGCAAATCGCTGTGGACGACCAAGACCGCGAGAAGATTGCCTTCGTGACTCCTGATGGCCTCTATCAATTTAAAGTGATGCCTTTTGGCCTATGTAACGCCCCTGCTACTTTCGAGCGCATGATGGACTCTCTTCTTCGAGGCATCAAGTGGTCCATATGCCTTTGCTACCTGGACGATGTTATCGTTTTTTCGACTACGTTTGAAAACCATCTCACTCGCCTGTCCACCGTCCTTGATGTTTTTCGCCGTGCTCGTCTTCAGCTTAACTCGTCGAAATGTCGCTTTGGGCACCGTCAAATCTGCGTACTCGGCCACCTTGTTGACGCTGCAGGCGTGCAGCCAGACCCTGACAAAGTCCGCGCGGTTAGTCAGTTCCCTACTCCACGGTCGGCCAAGGATGTCCGCAGTTTTCTTGGCCTGTGTTCATACTTCCGTCGTTTTGTCCAGAACTTCGCGGAAGTGGCCCGCCCTCTAACTGGCCTACTCAAGAAGGACGTAGTTTTCACTTGGGGTCGTGACCAAGCGGACGCCTTTTCATCGCTCGTTGCCATCCTAACGAACCCACCTGTTCTAGCACATTTCGACCCGTCAGCTAGCACGGACGTTCGTACCGACGCCAGTGGCCACGGTATAGGCGCCGTCCTTGCACAACAGCAGCACGGCCTCCACCGCGTGGTCGCCTATGCAAGCCGCCTTCTGTCGCCATCGGAGCAAAATTACTGTATCACAGAACGCGAGTGCTTAGCACTCGTCTGGGCCATCGCAAAATTCCGTCCGTACCTGTATGGCAGGCACTTTTCAGTTATTACAGACCACCATGCGCTTTGCTGGCTCTCCTCGCTCAAGGATCCTACTGGTCGCCTTGGCCGTTGGGCACTCCGCTTGCAAGAGTACTCATTTTCTGTTTTCTACAAATCTGGACGGCTTCACCAAGACGCTGACTGCTTGTCACGATACCCGGTTGATCCCCCTGATACACTGGAAGATGAACCTGACACCTTTGTTCTGGCCATTACAGACTTCGTCCACATAGCTGATGAACAGCGCCGGGACTCATCTTTGCGGCCTATTATAGACGGTCTCAACTCACCACACCCTGAGCCTTCCCTACGGATGTTTGTGCTCCACAATGACACCTTACACCGCTACAACGCCCGGCCTGACGGCGCTGAGCTCTTGCTTGTTGCTCCCGTGCATCTTCGCTCTACTGTTTTGCGCCAGCTTCACGGCCGGACACCTGGGCGTGTCACGCACGTATGATCGCATCCGTAGGCGCATCTTTTGGCCTGATGTAATAGTTCAGCGGAAATCCGCTAGGTGGAGATAAGTAATTAAAGAGAAACTGAGACATCCACCCAAATGTAGCAATTCGCTACTATGGAAACCCAACCGGGTTCCTCGAAAGAAAGCCTCGCAGTTGAAGAAAAATTTGTCCTGGTCCGGGACTCGAACCCGGGACCACCGCCTTTCCGGGGCAGCCGCTCTACCATCTGAGCTAACCAGGCGGCTAGCAGATTGCAGGGCGAAGTCGAATTTGTCGAAAACTCGAAGCAAAGGCAAGTATATGATGTAATAGTTCAGCGGAAATCCGCTAGGTGGAGATAAGTAATTAAAGAGAAACTGAGACATCCACCCAAATGTAGCAATTCGCTACTATGGAAACCCAACCGGGTTCCTCGAAAGCGAGGCTTTCTTTCGAGGAACCCGGTTGGGTTTCCATAGTAGCGAATTGCTACATTTGGGTGGATGTCTCAGTTTCTCTTTAATTACTTATCTCCACCTAGCGGATCCTGGTCTCTACCGTTCTGTGCGACAGTACGTTGCGGCTTGTGACCACTGCCAGCGACGCAAGACTCCTGCCCTACTGCCTGCTGGCAGCCTTCAGCCCCTCGACATCCCTGATGAACCATTTTTCCGGGTGGGACTCGATCTTCTAGGGCCTTTTCCCATGTCGACCACTGGCAATAGATGGGTTGCAGTCGCTACTGACTACGCAACGCGGTACGGGCACGTTACACGGGCACTTCCCACCAGCTGTGCTACTGATGTAGCCGATTTCCTTCTTCACGACGTCATCCTGCGCCACGGTGCTCCTCGTCAGTTAATCACAGACCGCGGCCGCTGCTTCCTGTCTAAAGTAGTCGACGACATTCTTCGTTCTTGCAAGACCAATCACAAGTTCACCACTGCGTACCATCCACAGACAAACGGCCTTACTGAACGCCTCAACCGTACTCTCACAGATATGCTTGCTATGTACGTGTCTGAGGACCACCGAGACTGGGACATTAACTTGCCTTTTGTGACCTTCGCCTACAACTCTTCTCATCACGACACAGCTGGCTATTCACCTTTTTATCTACTGTTTGGCTACGACCCACCATTGCCTATGGACACCATACTTCATGCTCACGCAGACACATCCTCTGCCTATGCTCGTGATGCTCTTGCCCGTGCTGACATCGCCCGTCAGGTTGCCCGCGATCGCTTGTCGGCTTCACAGGTCAATCAAAAATGTCTCTATGACCGCCGACACCGGGAGGCGAACTTCCCTCCAGGATCGCTCGTCTTGCTGTGGTTCCCGTCACGTCGCGTTGGCCTATGCGAAAAACTCCTCTCCCGTTATGCTGGCCCTTACCGCGTCATACGCAAAGTCACTAATGTGACTTATGAAATCGCTCCGCTAAATCCTACGTCAGCCTCTGCAACAATCGCGAGTGACATAGTCCATGTCTCGCGTCTTAAACCGTACCACTCTCGGCCCGGGCCCTAATTGCACCGAGACGGTGCTTCTGCCGCCGGCGGGTAATGTCACGAGCGGCGATCCTGTGGTCGGTGCTTGGACGATGACGACGACGACGGGTGGTTTTTCTGGTGTGCACGCGCTCCCCTGAACGATTGCTGCAGCGTTGTGCGCCTTACCCTGTAAATATATCCATCGTATATATATTCTCCCCGTAACAATATGTTCAAATGGAGATGTAATACGGCTGTAAAGAGGCCTAAAAACGGGTCGCTGTAAACATTGTAGGAAATGTAAGCATCAAACAATAACAATGACTCATGATAAAAAAAGGATAAAAGTTCTGCTACAAATAAGTGATATGAAAATGTACACAAGCACTGCTGCCTCCACAGCACTCTTGAAGTTCAAGGCTGAGAGACCTATGTCACTGTGGCTATAGCCTCGAGATGAGGCTGTGCTGCACGTTACCCGGCCAAATTATCTGTAATGTGGTAACTTCATTTAAAAAGCTAAAAATAGTTTTCAAGTTAAAAAGCGGTTCGTTACTAAGAAAAAATGCTGGATGGAGTAGAATATGCTGACGATATGCAGAATGAAAGTACTTTTTGTGCTGTTTCTATTTTCCTGCACTGGATGAGGAGATGGAGAAGTGTAAGGCTGTCACCACACCTTCGACATGACGGAGGATCACTTCCAGTCAGTAAGTAAGAGTGCGTGCCGAAGGTATGACCTATTCTTAATCGACAGAGGAGCACTTCTCTGTATCGTGCTGTTTCCTCCGATATCCAGTAGCCCAATTTAGGTTTTATCAGGTGTAACTTATTAGATACCTAGATATCCCACTGTTTCTGCCAGTGCTTCTTCAGCCTATGCCGTAAGTATGGTTTAAAGTCTGTGGCTGGAATGGGTATGTTTATGTCAGTGTCGCTAAATACTACTGAGGTAGCGCTCTCGTCAGCAACTCCGTTGCCTTTTTTGCCACTGTGTCCAGGTACCCAGCATAAGACAATGACTTGATTGCCTATATAAGCTGAGCATAGCAGTGCATGTAGTTCGTTAAAGACAGTGTTTTATGTTTTCGTAGGCTCATTATGGCTCGGACTACACTCAATGAGTCCTTAAACACAATAGAGCTAGTGAGATTGGTTTGCTTGATGTGTTCAACTGCAGAAAGGATCGCATATGCTTCCGCCGTAAAAATACTTGTATATGAATTCAACGCACCGGATATTAAAAATGATGGTCCCAGTGCTGCTTAAGCAACACCAGCAGGAGACGTTTGCCTGTGGGCGCTGACACCATGCTTGTTAATATAGTTATAAGCCAATGTTTACAAGTTTATGCGGACGATAAAACAACTATTACTTTGTATACCTGTCTGCTAATTTGCTATCACAATCGATGCTTTGGCTTTCGGGCAAAATTGCAATTTTTTTCAACACTTAAGAATTAAAATAATATTGTGTGCAGGTGAACACTACTCCCATTTCTCAATTTTTCCTGTTTCTCGGCTCTTGCGTTCCCCGGCTCTTAAGTTTTTTGTTTTTTTTTATGGCCCCGTGAAAAACCTATCAGCGGTGTTCTACTGTATAAGTTATATGTTGAATGAGTTCAACTTATAACAGCAGATTCAATTCATTGCAAAGGCAATTGAATTTGCTCACTAGTGTCTCAATTCTCAAAGTGATAAGGCTCGACTTTTCGCATCAGCAAAGGTGCATGAGGTTTTAGCACATCGTAACAATAGTGCTGTGGAACAACTATCCAGTGGGACAAATTGGCAGTATGGAAGAGATCCTGTCGGCCACTGCAGTCTGCAAACACTGCATGAAATACATGAAGGTGCTATCGACAGGATACCATCAAAACAAGTGTATGGCCAGCAGTCACCTAAAGACACCTACAGGTCGGCTGAAGTGATCGCTGGTGTGACCCTCAGGTGCCCAGTGAGTACTACTCATTACACGATGACAGTGTTGCACGTGCCTAGTTCTGCTTAGTCATTATTGATGATGTGCTGTAGGATGTCGTGACTCACAGCCGTCGCAGAACAAGAATCCTGACAGTTCCCTGCAGTTTTTGCTTCCCTCAATGAATGAGCATATTGATAAAACAAAGTATGTTTTGCAGTTAACTGCATTAAAGAATTTTTTTATTTTGATTTTGGTCACCTCAAGCACAGGGGTCTACTTATATGCCGAATTGATCTATATTCACGTTTTTACGCTAATATACTGATTTAGGCATAACCAAGAGACTCGATGGGCTTAACATTATTGTAGAGCAACCTAAGGGCTACAACAACACCAGGACAAGAGGGCTCTGGATTAAGCTCTACCACCTAAGGTCTTCAACGTGCTCAGTTGAGCAGTATTTTTGCATCTTGCCCCAATCTGTGGACAAGAAACACAGACCAGCTAATTTGTCCTCAGCAGAAGAACGTCATACACATTTGAGTAGGTCGTACCAAGGTAGGTAGACTTTGCCATTAACCACAAACTCACACAAGCAAGCAAAAGCAAGAGAAGTGCCGGTCACCACCCACCTGAGGTGGAGCTTGACTGATCCACAGCCTCCGTAGTCTGCATGCTCCTCGACACGCTCCATGCTTTCAAGGAGCACCCAACAGACTTGTCCGCCAGAGGCAAGCTGCACTGCATGCCAACCTCGACCTGACCGACGACCTCGGAAGGAGCGTGGCATGCTGTTTTGGCAGTGATACTTTCACCAAGGCTCATTGCATTTGTGAGGCCTGCAGAAAGTAATTGGAGTGATTGCAGTCCTGTTACAGCAACAAGAACAAGAGGTGTATACAACAATAGAATTAATGCAGAGGCCCTTTCAGGGTTCGTACAGGTTTCCAAGGCAAAAATTCAAGGACAATCCAGGACCTGTCAAAGGTTTATCAAGGACTCAAAGCGGCACCAAAGTAGAATTTCCTTACTCTAACATTTCCAAAAATGACAATTTATTGCACTTACAATAAATAAATGTATATCACAATTACAATAAAAATGTCTAGCCTTGATAACTTCTCAAGATCACAACACAAAATGAATGCTTACAACAGCGACTGAGATTTCTCCAGTATAGGCTGGGTAAAGTTCACCAAAAACATTCAAAACATTTAGCATAGGGTTATTGCACTAAAATAAAAAGAAAAAAATGTACATCCCAATGATGTTAATAATGTCTAGCTTTGAATACTTTGCAAGTTCACAACTATACCAAAAACAAAAGTTCACGAAACACAATGAATGCTCCCAACAGCTACTCTGACTTCTCCAGTATTAACTGGGCAAGTTTACCGTACATTCCAAACCATTCAGTGTAGTCTTGCTAGACATCTATTCTATTATAACAAATAGATGTATATTGCAATTTTGTAAAACATGTCATCATCATTTCTCAAGTCCGCAATATTAAAAGTTAACACAACGAACACTCACAACAGCTGCTCAGGCTTCTCAGTATTAGCTGGGCTGGTTCATCAAACAATTCTAAAACATTCAGCATAGGTAATGTTATTGCACTTATCATAAATAATATAACAAACTTCCACCCAAAGGCACTGAGCATCAGTGGTAAAGTTGTTCCACTATATCTCTCTCTAGCTTCACTAGCTTCACCTCGTGCACAAGAGTGAAAGTGGGACAAGGCAGACCGACAGGCAAGAAGTGAAACGAACAATAGGGTGAGGAAAGCAGCGTAAACACTGCCAGCCGAGCCAGCACCGAAGCGCGGCACGGGTCCCTCGCTCCGTTCGCTGTTTGACGTGGTGAAGCCTTTTATTTTTTACTTGCAGTTCTGCAAAACGGAACCATGTGTGCTCGCGCTGATGTATTGCTTCTGAAATGGGGAGTTTGTCAGATCGACGCCTATCTACCACAGAAAGGAGGTTGCACTGTAGATATCAGAGTGCATTGCTCACGAAATTCAAGGATTTTCAAGGAAGGAAAAAAATTCCAGGACTTTCAAGGGCCTTGAAAATGCACTTTTCAATTTCAAGGGTTTTTAAGGATTTCAAGGACCTGTACATACCCTGCCCTTTACAATGCATAGTCATGGAGCACAAAATAACCCTTTGGGTTCAGTATTCTGAGAGGTGCTACAAGGGACAATGCACACTGAATACGCGAAAGCAGGGCAACTTATTTTCTGCGGAAGGCTTACGACAGTAGAACATATCTCAGACACTTTTCATGTCTAGGTTGGCCTCTTAACTAATTTTGTCTTTCTCTCTTAAAATTGAGAACAATCCTAGACCTCACTAACCTATGATCACTGCCATTTACCCTACCTAACCCTTCTACATCCTGAACTATGCTAGGGTTAGCACAGAGTACGAAATCTATTTCATTTCTTGTTTCCCCATTAGGGCTTTTCCAGGTCCACTTCCTGTTATTGCGCTTCTGGAAGAAGGTATTCATAATTCGGAGGCTATACCTCTCTGCGAACTATACTAACATCTCTCGTCTACTATTTCTAGAGTTGATGCCATAGTTGCCAGTCACTAATTCTCCCAACCAATTCCCCCCCCCCCCCCCTTTTGCATTAAAGCCACCCATGACTACAGTATACTGAGTTGGCACCTTTCTCATTGCTAAACCAACATCCTCATAAAACTGCTCCATTTGTCCATTATCATCACTGGAGGTTGGATGTGCTACCTGTAATTTATGTCTCCAATTTAGTTTTATTACGATGACTGCTACCCTTTTATTAGAACTGTCTCATTGTAGTGACGGTGAACAACCACATTGGCACAACACGTTGGGCAAACCTGTGCCCAGCAAAACAAGTAACACTCGACACAATGACAGCGGCGAGCACACTCATCAATCGTCCAAATCTGATCTGCGGATCAGGAACATAGACTTTTATACATGACACGTAGAAGGTTCCAGCGTAATCGCTGGTGCCTTCATGGCTTCCAGAAAGTACTACACAGTTCATAAACACACAGTACTACACAGACAGCGGAGAGAACAGGCGATAAGATACGAGAAACTTCCGATACAGCAAGGTGTGTCTTAAGCTGAGTGAGAACACTGTAACTAAAAAACGTGAAAAACGTTGACCAAAAACATGAACTATTTACACGCATGTCAATACTGCAGAATTATTCAATGTTGCCTGCTATGTCCTTATGAATAGGTGACCCGTAAAAGAGCGAGGAATTCTGGGATGCGCCGTCTGCTCGCTGTTTCCGGTTCGAGCAAGCACAGCCGCCACCGCCGCTTCGATGTTGAAGCCTATTGATGCGCTTGCAGTCCGGCTTTGTCACACTCGAAGATTACCCAGTTGCAGGCGCCTAAAAAGCATGGTCGGCTGTTCAGCCATTGGCTCATGTAACTACTGCCTTGCAGCGTGCCTTGCTGAGTCATCTGTGCACAAGCATCAGAGGCATGGCTGCCACTTCTAAAACTGAACCATCAGCAAACAAAAAAGAAAATAAACGAATGTCAGTGGCACTTAATTGTCAGGCGGCGATGAGCTGTGTAAGGGCCAACACGGAATGATTCCCCAAGATATTTCTTTCTCTAACAATGACTCAAGCAACAATAACTATTTCAGTACTCGCATGCACATATAGAGGTATTATGAAACACGATTTTATGGCGCAAATTTAAACGGGACACAGCGAGATACATACATAATACTCGTAACCAACCAGCCCACCTTAGTTCCTTGAACACAGATAGAGATAATGCGCAGCTGCATAATGTCGGCGATACGGCCATTTCCCCATCTTGTTGACAAAAAAGCGAATACTTCTACCTATGTACCACTTCAAATGAACCACGAGTTTCGACCAAGAAATGCCGTTGATGACACGGAGTTTTCAAACATTTTCAGCACTTCATTTTCTAATTACGCTAGCTGCGCCGTTACTGACGATTTCGGTTGCAGCGACGATCACAGGGCAGTATTTACCAGGCTGCTATAGCCATCGCCTCAGCACCCGATTTTTTAAGTAATGCTTCTATACGCTTGATAAATTATCGAATAAAGATAGCTTTTTCATCTGTCTGACTGACTCGCAGGCAGAGCAGTCAGTGATGGTGCGTCCAAGCAGCGGCAAATGTAGAGCTAAGCCTGGCAGAAACGAAAAAGGCTGCCAAAATGAAAACCAGAGTTTGTTTATGAATAAAAGTGCATCCTTGCCTTCCGTGGCTCATCATCGTCACACCCAGAGTGAACTGAAACCTGGAAATTAGCTGCATAAATGGTACGACATTGCTGGTTGACAAAGCGGACAGAAAGCTTCACACGACTGACAGTTGAAACCGCATAAAAAAACATGTGCACCGGCAATGCCGCCGTGTCATCCGTCGAACCGGAAGCCGCTAGCAGACGGCGTGCCCCACAATTCCCTGCCATTGCTCGTTTTACGGGTCGCCTATTAGAAATCCTACTGTAACAGCACAACTATCGCCTCCAGAGCCGGTGAAGAAGAAGACTGCTCACGTGCATGTAGCGCAAAAAAAAAAGAACATGCTTACACACTCGACCTGAGCAGCTGCAGTATCTGCCGCTCGCTCCTGAGATCTCGCGACACCTTGGCTGGCCGGTCTAAATAAACCATGGCCATGGCGACTACCTCTTTGTGCTGCCTCCCACAAATTGGTGACACTGGACGACTGAACCCAGCCATGCCAGCCTCAACGCAGCGACTCTGTCAAGGTGAGAGTGATGTGGACTTGTACGGTCCAACAGACGTCCCATGGTTGTATGGTGTCCGGGAATTCTACATCGACATGCCAGACATCTGGTTCATCCAGTTTGACAGCCACTTCCATATCAACAAGGTACCATGCTCCGGTTGCGTTCAAGGCTCCGGTTGCCACCACCCGGCCCAGACTTCTACAAGGACTTGCGGGCAGCCGTCCTTGCTCACTACGCCACCTCGAGTGCTCAGTCACAACAGCTCTCGCCATTTGAACCATAGGCTCATTCCACGTCTTGTCGTCCCACATCGCCTGCGTCCACCCATGCCGATCGTCAGCATGTGCCTGCCCCAGCATCAAACCTCTACTCGGTCCGTAAGTCTCCTCCTCATCTCAAAGGAAGCTGCGCGAAGACTCTTTCCAAGGAATTCACGGGGCCAACGGCAAGTGCTTTCGTTTTTTCAATGATCCGCCACTATCCTTCTTTGGACGTTCCCGCAAACTATCCGCCTTCCGTTCAGGGGCACCTCACTCATCACCGATTCAGAGGCTCTCCCACCGGCGCCACTAAGTGCAAATTTCACTCTCGCAGGCACGGTAACGCCGCAAGCACAACCTTCGCGATGCCTTAGGAGATCACCATGACCCTGATGCTATCGGCATTCGAGATTTCACCACAAGCAGCAGCAGGCGATTCTTCCGATGTCGTGTGCTTGCACCTTCTGCAGACGTAAAGCCTACCGAAGCTTTGCAGGAGCAGCTCTGCCACCTGGTTTCTGCAGCTAGAGAATCCCTTCTACGTCATCTATGTGAGCGACCAACACTTGCGATATCTCCATGCAAGTCGCGAGCTTCCAGTTGGTCTTCTTTCAGAGCCACAACTTCTACCAGGCCCGGGCATCTACGAGAACCTGTGGCTGGTCGCGATTTTGCACTACGGCATCACTGTGGCTGTGCATAGCTCACAACCTACGCTGCCGGTGCTGTTTGGTAGATCTTTCTCGGGCTGCATAACCACGATACTACCAACGACGACATTGTCTGCCTTCTGTAGCCCCTCCGACGAAAGCCCTGCCAAATTACACAACAAACAAGCAGCGGCCGGACTGACCACGCCATTTCGAGACCAAGGTCTAGCTGGTTGTCACCATACACCGCCCTGCACAGCCGTACCCGCACCTGAAATGGTGATGCAGCAGGCATCAGCAAGGGCAACAAGTCACAGCGACACTAGCAGTTCTCCACCACTGCCATTGTTGCACGCCGTTCAACGACACCGTCTTCAGTGTTGTTCCCTTCAACGGGCTAAACTCTCGGCACGTGCCGAGAATCTGCCAATATGCATCAACTCTGCTTGCCGAGTTACACTGCACTGGGCACGCAGACATTGACAACGCAAGACGACGTCCTCAATGCACAAGACAATGCGCCCTCTGTCCAGACACTCTCAGCCATGACCACCAGAGAGAGCTATTTGGGCCCTTCACTGCATCACAGATTTTACTTGGACTTCTTAACCCTTTGGTGCCCACTGTTGCCCAGGAGCAACAGCCTAAAAACAATTTTTTTCTTGAACGCACCCTGCTGAACGATACCGCTGGCGCCATCTATGGAATGTACCAAGACTACCGAGCATCTTGAGCTTAAAGTAAATACGTAGAGATGGCAGCACCGCTCCTTTGTTGTTGTTTTTGTTGACTGTTCCGAGAGGTGCCAGCGCAAGGATCGCACACGCGAGTAAATTTGTTCAGCTACGGCGGTATAGGACACTACTATGACAACTGCCATACTTAGAATAGCTCATAAGGCCTTGTACGACATTTATGAGGAGGCTAAACGGTGTGGCCGCAATTTGTACAACAAACTTTTACTCGCCAAAAGTGGTGTTGCCCAGGAGCAACAACGGGCATATGCAGAGGCGTGATCACATGTAGGGAGATATCGTTTGTGGCGGTTTTTTGCTGCACTGAAGGTAAAGCAAACCAATAGCTAGAGTGTTCATTCTACCGAATAGAATAAGGGTTCGTCATAAGGTCATATTTTTTGTCTTTCATATATACATGGTGATGTCAAAAGAAAAAAAAAGTGGCTCACTGATGAAGAAATTCAGGAGCTTATCTTTCTTCCGGACAGTGAATTGTCCGACGCTGACTTCGACAGCAACCGGATGACCCAGGCTATGATCCGAGAGATGCTCGAAAATTGATTCATGCGTTTCCACTAGAAATAGTGACCAATCTTCGCGATAAAGAGCCATGCGTAGAGGATGACTATAATGTCAAGCGCTAATGTGAATTCAGCTTTGCCGGTAACTTCTCGTGGCGACTTGGTGGCTCAGCGCAAGAAAAAGAAAGAAAACGTTCGCAGAACAAGGAGGAAAGAAGACCTTTCAGTTGATGACATTGACTGGAATGAATAATAATGGCATAAGAAATAATAATAAAATAATAATAATAATAATAATAATAATAATTAACATAAATATTAATAATAAAATAATAGTGAAATAGTAGCGGAATAATAAATAGTGACCTATGCCTCCTTCCAAGCCGCAACTGCTTCAAGGCCTTCTATGTAAAGTAGGACCACTAATGCCCAACGTTGCTCTGGAGCAACACCTCATTATGCAGCCATGAATAAACATAATTTTTTTCTGACAGCATAATTCGCATATTTTGTTCGTCCTTTATGCATGCTAAAGTTCCTGTGATGCTCCTTATTGAAATAAATTTTGGGCATCAAAGGGTTAATGGACGCTATGAATCGCCACTCATGTACGAGTATATAAGCTTGCAGCCTCTGTTCTTGCCTCTGTTCTTGGAAACCTTCCCAGTTAGCCGAGTCAACCTTCCATTGGGGAATGTGTGGGGAACATACAACTTAGTTTGTCAGGTTTAACATGATTGGGAAGTGGTCGCTCCCAAAAGGGTTCATGAGAATGGACCACTCCAGGTATGGAATTAGTGTACTCGACATGATACTTAAATCTATGGAGGAGTATGTGTTGTGCGCCATGCTGTAGTACGTTGGCTCTTATGAACTAAACATGCTCCTGAAGAAAAGAGAAAGTTTTCAATTAGGCAACCTCTCGCATTGCAACGAGTCTCCCCACAATGTGTTATGTGCGTTTAAATCTCCGACAACTATGTATGATGCCGGAAGTTCATCTATGTAGTTTTGAAACTCAGTTTTATTAAGTTGATAATTAGGAGAGATGTATATAGAGCTAATAGTGACTAACTAGCCTGTCAAACAATACCCCTCGGACAGTAACTGCCTCTAGGGGTGTACGAAGTTTCAGTTCTCAACAGGCAGCACCTCTGTCAACTACGATAGCAACACCACCAGATGACACTGTCATCGCGGTCTTTGCGAAAGATGGCGTATTGCTGGAGAAAGTTGCATTGTGTAGATATAAGGTGTGTCTCCTTAACACACAGAACCTTCGGATTAAGCTTGTGTAGGGTTTCTTTGACGTCATCGAGGTTGTGTAGGAGTCCCTCCGATGTCCCACTGTACTATTTGAGTATTTATGTTGAAAGTGTTTTTTGTGCTGTGTGTTTAAAAGAGACTAACTTGACCTACAGAGCCCTTGTGGGGCCTTTGATGCGGGCTTTTTCTTTTTTGGAGTGATCGCGAGGTTCTCGCCGCTCCTGAGGCGCTGGCGGCGCCGTCTGGCCGGTTGTGTCCATCACCTCTTGTGAGGCGCTGGACACACGCTCTTGTGAGTGGTTGGTTTGACGGGAAGGCCTCGTCTCGAGGGACGAGACCCTTGAAGCCACTATCCTGGAGGTCGATGGCCCCTTCTTATGAGTTGGCAGAGCAGCGCTAGCTGCAGCCGCCGGGGGTCAGATGGCGTCACTGCCGGCTCACTGTGTATGGGCCGGACAGCCGCCGGAAGCCGTTGCGACGCTGTCCCCCGACGTGACACTTCGGCAAAGGTGTTCTTTGGCAGGTATGACACCTGCCTGCGTGCCTCTTTGAACGAAATATTTTCTTTGACTTTGATTGTGACAATTTTTTTTTCTTTCTTCCAGGATGGGCAGGACCACGAATATGCAGTGAGCTCCCCATCACAGTTCACGCAGTGGAGAGTGTTTTGACGTTTCAGAAATGTGTTCATTGGCACTGCATTTTGCACAAGTCTGACGGCCTCGGCAGTTCTGTGAACTGTGCCCGAATCGCTGGCACTTAAAACAGTGGAGCGGGTTAGGCACGTATGGCCTGACACGGATCTTGACATACCCAGCCTCAATGGTCTTGGGTAGCACACTAGAACCAAAGGTAAGAATAACATGTTTCGTTTAAGTTTCTTTTCCATCGCGCCTCATCTTAATTCGTTTTACGTTAACCACGTTCTGTTCTTTGAGTCCTTCCAAAAGTTCTTCCTCTTCCATCATGTCATCGTCTGAGAGTATATAGGCTTGCAGCCTCTGTTGTTTCTGTATGCGCGCCTTTTGCACATATTTTATTCACGCTTCACATTAGCAGGGGGCCCCTGTACCGGTGCGACTATTGCCTCCAGAGACCGTGAAGAAGATGGCTCACATGCATGCAGCGTGAGAAAAAGAACACGCTAGCGCACTTGACCTGAGCAGCCACGGTATCTGTCGTTCCCCAGATCCAGCGACACCATGGCTGGTCGGTCTAAATAAACCGTGGCCATGGTGCCTTCTTCGTGTCCAACCTGTACATTCTACACTACACTACTGTATATTCCCTCTTATCTGGAAGACCTCTGCAACAGAGGATGTGGCCATTAGTCAGCTTCACGCTATGCTAACCTCATTACTGCCAAAGGTATCTTGGGCAGTGGCTGATAATACCTCAAAGATGCCCCACTAAGCTAGCTTCAATAGAGAGGGCTCATGTGTTAAATGTTGCCAGGTTAAATTTCCAGTGGCAGTCTGTTCAGATCCAGATATTTAGCACTCTCTGCCACTTTGCAGGCCTGACCGCCGCATGTGCCACGACTAGTGAACGAACAACCTCGATGCCAACTTGGGTCAAACGTATGTGCCACTGGATAAGTGTGCTTTTCATATTATTAATCAGATAAAAAAATATGATTGTGCGCGAATCATAAGACTGCTAATGACATTGAAGCCATGAATCATCTCTAAAGAATGAATGCACGAACAATTTTGTCCTCTTACCCCCCCCCCCCCTTTGAGGGTCTACATTTTTCGCAAAATGCAACCATTCGGGTCAAACTTGTTTATTGCGGATTTAAAATCCTCAGACTTTGCCTTTATTGAAAAATTGTTACCACAACTTTTTTTAGACTGAAAACAGTGACAAAAAATATTTTCCACAGGTAAACATGCATTGTTTACCTGTGGATACCCATGAATACAGATGGGTTTGTATATAAACAATTATAAAATTAAAAAAAGTTCCACTGAAATAGATATATTTCAATTGTGCACTTGGGCAGTAGTCATCATCAAAGGAATCAACACTCAACTCACTTCAAGCACAGCAACCAGTGCGCACAGCCACAGCGTAATCGAATCGTGTATATGGGCGCACGCAAGAAAATCCAATGTTTGTGTGCCCTTCAGAAAAAGCAAACGAGTCAGAAACTTGCAGTAATCCTTCATCCCCATTGTGAACACGGGGCAATCAATTTTCACGACTCTTGAGATAAGAAACACAGGCATGGCAGCATTGTTTGTATACCGTGGCGTCACTAGTACCTAGCAGCACCTACCTGCGAGCAATCCACGAGCATCTAGTGGTGACCCTTCGAGAGAGTAGAAAGCAGATAGACATCCGTTTTTACTTGCACAATGAATGGAAACAGCCTGCGAGACAAAACCAAAGCTAACCGCCACGCTCCCAAGCACGCGGATGCATGAGCGGTCGCTGAAATGCCAGCGTAAAGAAGCTGTGGAATGAAAGTCCTAGACTGCGGAGCGAAAAAAAAAATTCTTGTATCCACACAAGGTGGCAGTACTTGCTTGGTGACAGAGTTGAAAAATTGGCTCATTTTTTAAACATAAAGACGGCACCTTAAATATACGGCATCGACCATTTGGGACTTGTTCGCAGTGCTAGATATTTGCATCTTTGACCCTGAAAGGGTTAACCTCAACTTGAATATTGGCTACTCCTGTTTGCTCCCTAATCCACCCTAATCCACAACGCTGTCTTTGTGCACCTTAACATTACCCCTATCAGATTTCACTCCTTGTTTGGTCTATAACTTTTCAGGCCTCCTCGTTAACTTGTGTCATATTAACCTATATATTAGAACAGGTAGAACAAAATGACTGTACAATTTTAGTTTTAAGAGCAGCACAATGCTAATAATGACTGCATAATTTGTTTAGTATGCCATCCAACCTCTGATTGTTTTGTAGACTTCCTTCTCCCGACCTCTGACTAATTCGCCTAAGTGAATGTACCCTTGCCCAAAATTTAGAGGCTTACTGCGAACCTTAAGTTCTCATTCTCTTACCAGGCCACTGAACATTCATTTAATTGTACATTAGAATTTCATTATTTCGAACTCCAAAATGGACTGGAAATTTATTCAGATAAAACGGGGTTCGAACTAAGGAGAGCCCCTTTATAATATAGCACCCGATCAATTGTGTGGTACAGCGTGCAACACCAAAATTGTCACTGGGCTTGCACTGAAAAAGCCTTATCTTTCCTCCATCCGAGCAAACATTGTGCCTCAATTGCTGTGGGTGCAAGGGAAAACGTGCGAGGGTGAGCCAAGAAGTATGGTAGCTTGACGTGTGCCATACTACCACATGCCCATGTTGGAGAACACGTGATCGAACACGTGCTAGAAGGGAGGGGGCAGGTGAGTGCACAGTAATGTGATCAAGCGTGTGCTTAAGGCTCCTTCCTGCTCCTCTTAGGCTGTATGGGAAAGGAGGGCATGCTCTGCTTTGCTTGTTCCCGTTCTGCCTTGGCTTCCCACACATCTTTTCTAGTTATTTGTATGCCAAGCAACAATATGGTAGCTAGCGATGAATCAAACCTGCGCCTTTGGCTTGGGTTTGGTCAAAAAGTGGTGCATGGGAGTGAAAGATGTTGTTCTAAATAACCGATGAGTGGTTTTTCGAAGTTTGTACTTAAGGGTATTTTTCTCAATTCAATACACTGGACCTTGCAGGGACCAAAAGAGATGTTTAAGTTATCCTTCAATTCGAAATATCGGGATTTCACTGTACTAGGCTTGAATGAATATTCAATATTTTCAACTGTTCAATCTGATATTATGCGATTCAATATTTGCTTCGGTTAAAATTTGGAATTTGAAGTTTGCAAATTACTCGGAACGAACAAATATACACTTAACAACATGTCTAATAGAGAGTTTCGTGAAGCAAGTTTCATTACCCTATCATGGCTGATAGCCAAAACAAGTTGAAACTATAACAATATGAAACTATAACTTCGGTTGCCAGCAGCTTGCAAACAAGCACTAGTTAGGCCTAACAGCGGAAGCACCATCAGACACATGAATTTAATTATTATGAACCTACCTGGCTAGATGTGCAAAGCAACTAGGCGATAGATCTTAATAATTAGGATGGGAACAAACAGTGCTTGGACGGGACGAAGTGAGTACGACAAACAAGGTGCTGAACTAACAACCACTAGTTTATTGCGGGGAATGCAATACTATGTACAGTACACAGGCTCAAAGCAGATGAACAATAACGCGGTATCTGTGCTGGGATAGGAATGAAATCATCACACCAGGTGCGTCGTCATAGCAGGCTGTAACCTTTTTAACAAATAGTTAATCGCACAGTAACGCAATAAAACGGAAGGTACACTGATGAAGGAGTTTCCATGTGATTGGATACAAATCGCTTCGCAAACCCCACATGCTCTTTGGTCTGTATATCTACCTAATATTGTGCTTTTATCAAAGAGAGGTTTGCAGCCGCATTCTTTGCAGGGCTGGGCTAAATGACTGGGTACAGACCCTTTCAGTGAGTACGCATGCTCTCTCGGCCCGTCACTCAAACATCGGCCTGTTTGGCCAATGTAGCAGCGTTTGCATTCGAGCGGAATCTTATAAACAACTACGTATGCGCAGTCAATGTAAAGTGTTCTGTTTTTCTCTCACAGATTACATTTATGGGGCCTTCCTTGTTGACTTTGTGGCATGGCGCCAACAGCTTGTCCCTTGCGCTGAACAAAACGCGTATGCCTATTTTACCTGCGACCTTTTTTAATCTATGCAAAACCTCATGGACATAGGGTATGACAGCTGTGCTCGCATGAGGTCCTTTGTCCTGTGTGTTGCATCCTGCCCTTCCTCTGGTCAGGATCACCAAAAGCCTTTCTTAAACAGTCGGCAGTAGGGCCATAGGGTACCCAGCCTGTTTGTTCCTGTCCTAATGATGTAGAAACCAGCCCAGACCAGCACAATCCTAATAATGCTTTGCATTATAGGACAACTTGTTGCCAGTGGGAGTGGCATCTACACTTTCGCCCTTGCGCAAGTGATGATCTACCAACTGCACTTCAGCGGCAGTTGTCCCGATGTCCACTTTCTTGGGTAGATGCGTATGCGTTAGGTATGGGTTAATAGTGGCTTGGGATGAATATTTCGAGATTAAATATTAAATAGATGTTGTGCAAAGGACTCGCTGCAAACTCTTATGCATAGGAACCACTGCATGCTGGAAATAATGACATGTTCCATGGGAACATGAGTCTTGTCATGTTCTGTGGGAACATGACAACCACAGAACATGACAAGCAGCATCACTGTTGCTGCTGTCGCCGCACAACACCGCCATCTGTCATTACAGTTATTGCCACGTCGGAGATCTTTTTGCAGAACAAGGCAGGACTATCTGCACTCAGAAACTCCCCTATTGAAGCACCACCTGTTTCATCATCCGTAGCGATATAGAGGCTAGAAAAAGCGACATTCTCACAGAGCTCAGCAATGTCAGCGGCTTCCACCGTGGATTTCACTATCATGGAGGCGCTTCGTCTTGGCACACAAAGCCCACCTTTTTGAAACAGTTTCTTATGGTGAAAAAGGGTCCCTAACGTTTTTTCTATTGATCGGCATGGCCACTGGCTTCAGCCTTCATGATCACTGCACTTTCCATTTTCAGAATCGTCAACATCGTCGACTGCATGAGCTGATACTTCTTCCCGCGAGTTACTTCGCTGAAACAGTGGAACATTTTCCTGGCTAGCTGCGGGAACCACGCCTTCAGTCTCCTGCTCGACCTCCTCAAGCCGGCCACACCGCATGTCAAGACACTGGGCTTCTTCGATTTTCCACTTCTGGCTACCCGCGGGCTGCCAGAGCCAGCCAGCGCGCCTTCGTTTTTTCTCGGGTTGCTCCGCCGACCGCGTGACGCACTTCCGCCGCGCGTTCGTTTTACTCGGGCTGGACGGTTCTGGCTACCCGCGGGCTGCCAGAACCTGCCAGGACGATTGTGTTCTGGCTGCTCTCTGGAAGTTCTCTGGCTAGCAGACGACAAAAAGAGGCGATGAGCGCTCGCCGCCATCTTTGTGGGGACTCGACGGATTGCAGCGCGGGCGCTTGAGGACTTTCACCTCGCTACTGGCTTGCGTGGAGCGCGCGCCGCCCCGGTTGTTGTGGTTTCGGACTTCGTCTCCCGTACTCGACGGCGCGGTGCGTGGATCGCTGATTGCGTTGCTTCTAGCGTTATCTTACTAGGGTTCTAACGCACCGTTCCGCCTTGCGAGGCGGTGCCATACGAGCGGCGGCGAACCATTTGAAACTTTCTTTTGTGTGTGTATGTGTGTGTGTGTGTGTATGCCGTGAATTCTTCTTCCCCGCCGTAAACAGCGCACGCGGCGCTGTCACCGTGGGCGCTGTCGATGCTTGCATCGTATTTTCATCGTGTTCCGCGCAAGTTGTTCGCGAAGTTGTAGACGCTCAATTCCCACACATCGCGGTGCCTTTTCGGTTCATCTTTCTCTAGTGGTATCCCTTTTCACATCGCTCGCGTATATGCGGCGATATAATTTTTCTGCAGATATATAGCGAAGGCGTCGCAGCTAGCCCACGTTCGCTCCGTCTATCCGTCGTATGCTTGGGTGGCAGCTCGAAACTGCCGTTGATGTTAAAGGAATGCACTGAGATGAGTAGTGGCCACGCGTATATTAGGTTAATTATTGCTCTCATGATAAAGCTTTTCGATGGTCACAGGTGGCGTGCATTTTCATGCGCCAGCCGCAGCTCCAGCTCCTTCAGCACAGGAGCTGAATTGAAAGGAGCACTATCAACCGAAACAAACTTTCTGAAATCAAATTCAAGCATGTCGATCGGCACGAAATTTTACGCGTAATGACGTACCCGCTTTTTCGTGTCTTGTCAAATGACTTCAAATGTCGCCGGTGGCCGACCTCCTCGAGGCATCCCCGAGCGATCGCTTTTTCGCAATTATTTACGTGCGATTTTGCGTCTTGGCATCGGACTCGTCGAAGGCCGTTTGTCACGCTGTGCAAATTGAGATGCCCAGTCGCGCGAAATCTCGCAAAAGTGATGGTTTTCCCGAACACAGCTGTATATTTTCACGGTGGCAACGCAGAAATGGGCCGACTACGCCGCGCGCGCGCCGCCGACGCCGGTCGCTGCCATGTTGGTAGCTTGTTTACATTTATCCCGCGGCCAGCGCTGTCCCGGCGTTCGATTTTGCAAACTTCGGGCAGCTCCGGGTTGTCTTGGGATTCCAGCTCACGTGACTTCCTATCATAACCGGAACTAGGTGGCTGCCGTCTGGCTGCCAGCGGGCTGCCAGAACTCCGAAAATCGAAGAAGCCCACTGAGTGAGCTGCTTACCACACTGTGGTCTCGCCTACAGTGTGGTGAGCCTCGCCCACTGCCGTTCACTGTGAAGGATGGGGTCACCCGGGAGCTGCAACGGTTACAGTGAGAGGTCATCCTGGTGTCCGTCAAGATGTCCGAGTGGGCCGCTCCCCTAGTTCCAGTCATCAAGCGAGACGGCAGTGTCAAGATCTGCGGGGATTTCAAGGTTACCATCAACCCCGTCGCTACCGTCGAGAAGTACCCTCTGCCCCGGATTGAAGATCTTTGGTCGGCGTTGTCCGGGGCACAGAAGTTCACAAAGCTCGACCTCAAGGACGCTTACCAGCAGCTGGTGCTCCAGGATGCCTCCAGGATGCCTCCCGAAAGTATGTCACGATATCGACAACCTTGCGGCTCTTCCAGTACACGCGCTTACTATTTGGCATGGCCTCAGCCCCAGCCATTTTTCAGAGGGAGATGGACAACCTCTTCAGGGGCATGAGGCACGGTGTACTTGGACGACATCCTGGTTACTGGCACCAATGACGGGGACCACCTGCAGAACCTGCACAACATCCTGGCACGATTGCAGGACGCCGGTCCCAAGCTCAAGCTGGACAAGTGCGTTTACCTGGCCCCCAGCATTGAGTACCTGGGACACGTCATTTCCCAGGCCGACCTTTTCCCGGCCCCCCACAATGTTGATGCTGTGCTCAAGGCGCCAAAGCCCCACAACAAGAAGCAGCTTCAGAGCTACCTTGGCCTCATCAACTTCTACAGGAGTTTCCTGCCGAACCTGTCGGCGCATCTACAGCCCCTCCATCTTCTGCTTCGAGATGGTCAGCAGTGGGCCTGGAAGAAGCAGCTGGACATGGCATTCCAGCCCAGCAAGAAGCTAATCAGCAAGGCTCCAGTGCTGGTACATTTCGATCCGGACAAGCCTGTCGTCCTTACAGTAGATGCTTCGCCGTACGGCGTGGGAGCCGTGCTGGCGCACCGGGACAAGGATAGCCAGGAATGCCGTGTCATTTGCTTCCTGTCGGCTTCATGCTGCAAAGCAACGTTACAGCCAGCTGGATAAGGAAGGCCTGGCCCTCGTGTTCGGCGTAGAGCGTTTTTACCAGTACCTGTGGTGCAGGAAATTTGAGGTGGTCACGGACCACAAGCCACTGCTGGGTCTGCTGGAGCCGAACAAGGCTGTTCCCATGCAGGCATCACCTCGAGTGGTACGCTGGGCCTTGAGACTTGCGGCCTACAGCTACCAGCTGGTTTACCATCCGGGAAAGGACCTGGGGCCTGCCAAACCGTTCATGCTGGAGCACCGCGTACCCGGAAGTACTCTCCAGATCCGCAGTGTCGCAGGCGACCCGCCTGGACCCAATCCTGTCCCAGGTGGTCAAGGCGGTGTGATGATGATGATGTGTGGTGTTTTATGGCGCAAGGGCCAGTTATGGCCAAAGAGCACGATGCCAGTGTTTGTGAGTGTTCAGTGGAGCAATGAATTCTGAGAAGTAGATGAAGCGTAGCTGTAAAGGGGCCTAAAATAATTGCTGTAAAGTGCGTAAAACATCCATGTACTAAAATCATGGCAAGGGCTAATGAGGTGTACTATGAAATGAAGAATGCATTGAGAAAGAATGACACAATATTTAAAATATTTAACATGCAGTAATTGGCAAGAAGCACTACTGACTAAACAGAGCCCTTGAACCACAAGGGCCTGGAGGCATGTGCTATAAAAACTACTATCACAGCGGCATCCTCTGGAGAGAGGATGCGCTACGAACTTATTGGGCTAATAACATGCAGGACCACATCGTTCAAGAAATCGACGACTGCTTTGGCGTTAAAAAGCGGTTCTTCACCAAGAAACATGATGGGATGAAGAGGGACATGATACCAGTACGCTTGAGGGAAATACTTCTTTCTGTTTCGGCTTCCCGACACTCCACGAGGACATGGAGGACGGTCAGCCTCTCACCACATCCAACAGAGGTTGGTGGTTCATCACCAGTAAGCAAAAAATTGTGGGTGCCATATGTATGTCCTATTCTTAGACGACAGAACAGGACATCAGTTCTTCGTGTTTTCGTTACGGGGGACCAGAAACCTAACTGTGGTTTTATCAAGTGAAGCTCATTATTTCTTTACGCATCCCACAAATGTTGCCAGTGGCTTCGCAGTTTCTTTCACAGGAAAGGCTTCAAATCTGTTGCAGAAACAGCAGCTGTAGGGAGATGTAACGCCTGAAATGTAACTGATGTGGCCATTTGGTCTACTCGAACATTACCCTCAATGCCTCTATGGCCCGGCACCCAGCATATAATCACATGCTGGTTAGATATATACGCTTTACACAGAATGGAATAGAGCTCATTAAGTACAGGGTTTTTGTGTTTACAGAGTGACTTCAATGCTTTCACGACACTTTGGGAGTCTGTAAATATGATAGTCTTCTGAAGTTTTGATTTCATTATATACTTCACAGCCGATAATAGTGCATAGGCCTCAGCCGTAAAGATACTTGTCTCCGGGTGCAGTACACCAGATTCCGAAAAAGATGGATCGATGGCTGCATAAGATACCCCGGCATATGACTTGGAAGCGTCTGTGTAAAACTCTGTACACGAGTATTTAGATTGTAGTTCTAGGAAATTCATTTTAATATGTGCCTCTGGCACGTGTTTCGCGACTCTATAAATGATGTGTCACAATCTATGTGCTGCCGCTGCCACGAAGGTAACAGTTCCGCTGGAGCCATAGGGGACTGTTCAAGAATAGGAAGACCCATTTCCTCACTCAGGTTTCTTACACGCAATGAGAATGGCTTTCTCGCGGCAGGTCGGTTATGGAAGAGTGTGGCAGCGGTCACATCGTTTATTGTTGAATAAGAAGGATGTTCAATATTTGCTTGTACTTTCAAAAAGTATGTAAAACTGCTGTATGAGCGCTGCAGATGAAGTGACCACTGATTCGACTCTACGTAGAGGCTCTAAATTGGACTTGTCCTGAAAGCACCAGTCGCGAGACGGATACCCAAATGGTGAACAGGGTCTACTATTTTTAATGCACTTGGCGTTGCAGAATTATAAATTATAGACCCGTAATCAAGGCATGAGAGGAAAATACTTTTATACAAGTTAAGCAAACACTTTCGATCACTACCCCAAGTCGTATGCGACAGAAGCTTCAAAAGGCACATTGTCTTCAGGCATTTCGCCCTCAGGTGCTTAAGATGAGAAATAAATGTGAGTTTAGAATCTAAAATGATTCCCAAAAACTTGTGGTCGCTGCTCACAGAGAGCGCATCTCCTTTGATTCCAATACTTGCGACTGGCGTTACGCCTCTCTTGTTAGTAAAGAGTACGCAAGTGCTCTTCTGGGCATTTACTTTAAAACCATTTTCATCGCCCATTTGGACAATTTGTTTATTACAAGCTGCACTTGTTCGCAGATGGCGATATTGCATGACTTGAAAGCTATTCGCACATCGTTGACATGAACGGAATGTGCGTGGAATGACTGTGTACAGGGAATTCATTTTTACAATAAATAGTGTGCAACTAAGCACGCCTCCCTGTGGTACACTGGTCTCTTGGGTGAATGACTTAGACAAAGCGTTACCCACTCTGACGCAGAATGTGCGATTAGATAGGCAACCTTTGATAGTGTTTAACATTTTGCCACGGACACCCATCGCCAAAAGATCTCGGAGAATGCCGTAGCGCCATGTCATGTCGTAAGCTTTTTCTAGGTCAAGAAACACTGAGAGGCAGAACTGCTTATGTATAAAAGCATCTCTAATACACGACTCAATGCGAACAAGGTGGTCTGTTATGGACATAGCTTCCCTGAAACCACATTGCAAGGGGTCTAGTGGTTTGTTATTTTCAAGGAAACAGATTAAGCGCCTGTTTATAATTTTTTCGAATAGTTTGCACAGGCAGCTTGTTGCACAGGCACCACTATTGGCCTGTAACTGCTGGCTAGGGATGGGTCTTTGCCTTGTTTAAGCACGGGAATGACTATAGCTTCCTTCCATGAGGACGGGATATACCCTTTCGCCCACATGGCATTGAAAAGATACAGGAGTGTTTTCAGAGTTTTAGGATGTAGGTACTTAATCATTTCATATGACACGATCACCGCCTGGCGCCGAGTTATTGCAGCAAGCGAGGGATGCCTTAAGTTCAGTTAAAGTAAATGGATAGTTGTAGGCCTAACTCGATAAACCTTTACGTTTAAGGAGCTGTCGCTCTTCGCGTTCTTTGAACCTCAGAAATGCTTGTGTGTAGTGGGACGCACTGGAGATATATTCAAAGTGTTCACCCAGACAACCTGCCTGATCTTCCAGGCTCTCTCCTTGAGTACTTGAGTAAGGGGAGTGGGTGTACCTCCCGGCCTTTTAATTTATTTACTCGATTCCACACTTTCGCTCCATCCGTGTAAGAATTTATACTGGAGATGTACTTTTCCCAACTCTCCCTTTTAGCACGTCGACATGTTCTTCTACCCTGGGACTTTTATTTGTTTGAAACTAATCAAGGTTTCAGCGGTTGGAGAGTCGCGAAGTCGTCCCCAAGCTTTGTTTTGATTTTTTCGTGCTTCCTTGCATTCTTCATTCCACCATGAGATACGTTTGTTAGCCAGTCCGTTAGTTTGACGGATGCATGTTGTGGCAGTCTCAATTATAAAGCCCATTATATACGCTGCAGCATCGTATATATTTAAAGAGGCAATATCATCCCTGTTAAATACGTTTGTTCTTGGAAACCTTCCCAGTTAGCCGAGTCAACCTTCCATCGGGGAATGTGTGGGGAACATACAACTTAGTTTGTCAGGTTTAACATGATTTGGAAGTGGTCGCTCCCAAAAGGGTTCATGAGAATGGACCACTCCAGGTATGGAATTAGTGTACTCGACATGATACTTAAATCTATGGAGGAGTATGTGTTGTGCGCCATGCTGTAGTACATTGGCTCTTATTAACTAAACATGCTCCTGAAGAAAAGAGAAAGTTTTCAATTAGGCAACCTCTCGCATCGCAACGAGTCTCCCCACAATGTGTTATGTGCGTCTAAATCTCCGACAACTATGTATGATGCCGGAAGTTCATCTATGTAGTTTTGAAACTCAGTTTTATTAAGTTGATAATTAGGAGGGATGTATATAGAGCTAACAGTGACTAGCCTGTCAAACAATACCCCTCAGACAGCAACTGCCTCTAGGGGCGTACGAAGTTTCAGTTCTCAACAGGCAGCACCTCTGTCAACTACGATAGCAACACCACCAGATGACACTGTTATCGCGGTCTTTGCGAAAGATGGCATATTGCTGGAGAAAGTTGCATTGTGTAGATATAAGGTGTGTCTCCTTAACACACAGAACCTTCGGATTAAACTTGTGTAGCATTTCTTTGACGTCATCGAGGTTGTGTAGGAGTGCTCCGATGTTCCACTGTATTATTTGAGTATTCATGTTGAAAGTGTTTTTTGTGCTGTGTGTTTAAAAGAGACTAACTTGACCTACAGAGCCCTTGTGGGGCCTTTGATGCGGGCTTTTTCTTTTTTGGAGTGATCGCGAGGTTCTCGCCGCTCCTGAGGCGCTGGCGGCGCCGGCTGGCCGGTTGTTGCGTCCATCACCTCTTGTGAGGCGCTGGACACACACTCTTGTGAGTGGTTGGTTTGACGGGAAGGCCTCGTCTCGAGGGACGAGACCCTTGAAGCCACTATCCCGGAGGTCGATGGCCCCTTCTTATGAGTTGGCAGAGCAGCACTAGCTGCAGCCGCCGGGGGTCAGATGGCGTCACTGCCGGCTCACTGTGTATGGGCCGGACAGCTGCCGGAAGCCGTTGCGACGCTGTCCCCCGACGTGACACTTCGGCAAAGGTGTTCTTTGGCAGGTATGACACCTGCCTGCGTGCCTCTTTAAACGAAATATTTTCTTTGACTTTGACTGTGACAATTTTTTTTTTCTTTCTTCCAGGATGGGCAGGACCGCGAATATGCGGCGAGCTCCCCATCACAGTTCACGCAGTGGAGAGTGTTTTGACGTTTCAGAAATGTGTTCATTGGCACTGCATTTTGCACAAGTCTGACGGCCTCGGCAGTTCTGTGAACTGTGCCCGAATCGCTGGCACTTAAAACAGTGGAGCGGGTTAGTCACGTATGGCCTGACACGGATCTTGACATACCCAGCCTCAATGGTCTCGGGTAGCACACTAGAACCAAAGGTAAGAATAACATGTTTCGTTTGAATTACTTTTCCATTGCGCCTCATCTTAATTCGTTTTACGTCAACCATGTTCTGTTCTTTGAGTCCTTCCAAAAGTTCTTCCTCTTCCATCATGTCATCGTCTGAGATTACACCGCGGATGGATTATGGTCAGTGAGGGGTGACCGTAACTGGGATTTGTCCGAAAGAGACTAGTTTAGGCAGCTTTTCATACTGTTTTTTATCGCGGAGCTCCAAGAGGAGGTCACCGCTGGCCAACTTAGTTGCTTTGTAGCCTGCGCCTATAGCTTCTGTCATACATTTGGAAACGAGGAACGGTGAGATAATCCTCACAGTCTTCTCTGGTATTTCACTGTGTACTACATGGTAGCGCGGGAAATTCTCTATTTCGTGAAAAAACTTGAAAAACATCTTCGGTGCGCCCCCGTTTCTGGGGGCGATCAGGGAGTTGGGGAAAGCATGATCCATAGGTATATCTAAATTTCAGCAGAAACGCCAGCCACCCACAAAGGGACGCCGCAGGACGTATAGGAAGCAAGTCACGCAGATGCCAACTGTATGTTGCCGCTATAACCAAATATGTACAGCCTAGGTTGGTTGCACCACACAAGGTTAACCCTCGCTGCCTGGAAAGTCGGAAGTAAATAGAAGAAAGGAGAAGACAGGAAAGATTGAAAGAGAGAAAGACGCAGATTGGAGAGGGGGACAGGAAAAGGTAACTACCGATTTCCCCCGGGTGGGTCAGTCCAGGGGTGCCGTCTACGTGAAGCCGAGGCCAAAGGGGTATGTTGCCTCCGCCGAGGGGCCATAAAGGTCCAAGCACTCAGCATTGGCGCAACCCCCAGGATCCTCTTTTCCCTGAACACGGCTAAGCCATGCACAGTTAGACGCGGGAGGGACCAACCCTCGTGTGCACGGGTATGTGGTGTCGCAACACACCAAATGCCTGCTGTCGCAGACGCCCCTGCGGGGTCAAGGCGGTGTCCTGAGGGGAGAAGTTGGTGCAGCAGGCTTACAGCCACAAGGCTGCAGAGCTGAGCCTGCAGCAGGGCTGCCTACCGTGGGGTTCCAAGGTGGTGATCCCACAAAGTCTCCGGCCCAGAGTCCTGCAGTTGCTGCACGCGGGTCATCCTGCTGTGGGAAAGACAAAGATGGTCGCCCGGTCCCACATTTGGTGGCCTGACCTGGATCAGGACATCACTCAAATGGTGCTGAGCTGCCAAGTCTGCCAGGAGCACCAGCGGGGCTCACGTCATGTGGAGATCCCGCCCACGAAGACCCTGGTCCCACTTGCATGTGGATTTTGTTTGGGGGCGCCTTCAAGGGCCATTACTTCCTGGTAGTGGTGGATGCCTTTTCGAAGTGGGTGGAGGTCCTACCTGTCACCACTCCTTCAGCAGGCGCGACCATTGCGGCACTGCAACATGTCTTCGCCACCCAGGGGTTGCCAGAAATCATCGTGCCTCAAAATGGCCCCGCTTTCGCCAGAACTGAGTACCTGGCCTGGCAGACGAAGAATAGAATCTGCCGGATGGTTCTGCCATAGCACCCTGCTTCAAACGGTGCAGCCGAGTGGGTAGTGCAGACAATCAAGGACAAGTTCAAGAAGAGTAAGGCTGGAGATTTCCGTACGTCAGGTTGCCCGGGTACTGTTTCAGTACCGGACCACGCCCCACGATGGCACTGGCCATGCCCCCTGTGAGCTCCTGTTGGGCCGGATGGTCAAGACACCCTTGGATGTTCTGCATCCAGACCTCTGGTCCACAGCGCTCCTAAAACAGCTGAAGCTGGCTACTGACCAAGGGTGCCGTCCAAGGCCTTTGCCGGAGTCGGGAGCTCTGGTCTTCACCAGGAACGTCCGTCCTGGTCCGCCTGACAGGTGCTATCTCCTGCCAGCGCCTCATCGCTGCTCGTCCGCATGCCGGATGGAAACACGTGGCACCAGCACGCCAATTATGTTCGGCCTTGCCTCCGTCACCCAGTCTGCAACCTCGGGCGCCACTTCAGAAGTCCAGCCCGCAGGGGGTATAACGGCAACACCGGTCGCTGCCAGTGAAACACCAGTGGCGGCAAGCATCGCCAGTTGTGTGGCACCCGTTGGGTGACGACCAAGATCGGCGCCATTCTCAAGGCCGGTCACTGCTGACCCTCCGGACAGAGCGAGACTGGCTCAGGGAGCACCCGGCGTTGACACACCCGGATCGTCAACACCTGTGCCCAGGCCACGGAGGAAGATTATTTAGGAGTAGAAACTCCTGTCAGCGCGGGTGCTCGTGTGCGACCAGATAACGTCACATTAGTATGCGCCGATGGGGGCGCATGCAGTGGCGACGCTTTGCGGCACATCATGCAAGCAGCAGCGAAAAAAAAAGCAGGAGCCCGGCAGGCTGCTCGGGCGCGTTCTCTTCGGCGACGTCCGTGTCTCCCACTCAAAGCAGACGACACGGGCGTTCGGCGTTTGCTTCAGCGTGCACACCACAACATTGTTTTTGTGAGCCTTCAAGTCAAACAACAACTGTTCTTGTCAGTGTCTGTTCGAGGGCCGTAATACTAACAGTGCTGATATGTGCAGTGCACCCTTGTTCGGAATTTGCTAGCCTAAGATGGGATGCAGGTGGGACGCGGCAGTGTCCTCAGTAGAACTTGGGAGGCGCGTGGCCGAACGGGAGAACGCGCGCGGCCGCGAACGGGAGCAACACACGTGGCCAGTTGCCTTGGCAACCAAGACGGCAATAATTTCTTTCTTTGCCGCCAGCAAGATAGTGGCTCCACAGGCTTGTGACAATTTCTGGTCGCCACAACTTGCGGAGTTTCCACTCCTAAAGGTTTCTAGCTCCGTGGCCCAGGCGGAGTACTCGACAGCGGAGGCCGCCGGACGGTTACTCGCCTGGTTAACAGGCACTTTTTGTTTGTGTTGTTTGCGTGGACAAACAAACTGGGGGTATGGGGGTGTGATGATCATGTGACGTCACTCCAGCCATATTCTTCGTTGGCCCGCTAGGCTCAGTGGCCCGGCAAAGCTCGGTGGGCAACATTGGTTCACTGCATTGAATAACCACCGACGAGCATAAGTGCTCGCGGTCAGTCTAACAAAAATGTCAAGCTCAATCTGCTTTGAAAATGCCATCCAGAAGGCAAAACTTTAATCATTGTATCTGACATGCGGTCAAAACATATCGTTATATACATGGGCTTTTTCTCATATCCCTAATGCACAAGTGGATACTCTAAATCAACTCATTGTTATATGTGGTATCATTATAAGTGGACTGCACTGTACGTAGCACGTAATCTCAGAAGCAGGCAAGTGGCCAACAGACCCTTGTGTGCTACCTTGAGGCATCAAGGCGACCAACGTCGAGACCTTTGCAGTCAGTGAGCGAGATGAATCGGGGGAACCAAGAGGCTCAAGTATTTGTAACAACAACACGAAGAAATGAGACAATGAAGACAAGGAAAGCATAAAAGCATTTACTTGTAGGTTCCCAAAGTGAAGATGAAGAATGTGTATACAAGACAAATGAGTGTTAACTATTCTAGAATTCAAAAAGATGTAAAAGACTGAATGAGGACGCTGAGGAGAATACCTAGAATTAATAGGATAGAGAATCTGGAATGACCACATCCAAGATTGGAAGCACTGTAAGAATTCAAGATTGCAAGCATTGCAGCCAGTGTACAAAATGGAAAGACCAATATGGTTTGACAAGATACTGGGAAGGTACGAAAACTTCACCTACGTGGAGGCAATCAGATGAACTGTTGTGACAAAATTAGCTTAACAAACAATGATAAGACACAGTAATATAGAAAAATTTCACAGGATTTCATTGGTGCGGTTGGAGTGGTTGGAGGAGAGGAGACAAACACATATGATGTGGGTACATAATGTTCACCTATGGCGTTTTGATATCAGCTGCAGTCATTTTGCCGTAATCCCTGCTTACAAAAGGTGACGGTGGACTTCAGGCATTTCGCTATGATAAAAATAGATTTTAAGATTCATAAGAACACCATGTTATGAATACAGAATGAGAAACGGGTTGCTGCAATAAGGAACGATGGATGGATGCATTCTGACCTATGAAATTTCCACAATGTTAACAAGCAAGAGTGCAAGTCCTAAGCTCTCGTTGGTAAGGTTACTGGCCTCTTCATCAAATTACAGCGTGAAGTTGTGTGGAAAAAAATGTTGCAGTTTCGCCCGAAAGGCGAAGCATCAATTGCGATAGCAAATTAGTAGAGAGCTATTCGGAGTAGGGATAGTAGTTTTATCGACTGCATAAACTTGGACACATTCACTTACTAACTGAATTAACAAGCGTGGTGTGAGCGCGCACAAGCAAACATGAATAGATCACACTCAGTGACTGCAGACAACCACTGTCAAAACGCTGGCAGCAAGCGCAGCAGCCGCAGCGAGGGATGGTTCGTGCACTCTATCACTTCAATGGAAACTGAGTGGCGAATGCACAGCGCATACCAAGGTCAGAGCTGTGTGGAGATCGCTTTTAAGAGACGGTGCGGGCAACTGCTGCAGCTGGGCAAAGTACAAGCGCATTTGTTGGCAGAGTAGAAGCTGCCCCCCCACTCCCTCCCACACTGCCTTCCCGCTTTCCTCCTTTCACGTGGGAGATTGAGTGGCCAGTTCTCCTTGCGCCCGGCTGCAAGATACGCATTTGGTGCCGCAGCACAGCGTCGCCCCGCCTCCCTCCCATACCCCCACTGCCTTTCGCGCGACGGAAGTCGCGTTTGCTTTCCACCGTGCATTCACTCTCCGTGATAGCGCGTGTCCCCCGCGTGCTTTCACTCGCGCATAGGGCGCACGGCGACGACTGTATCGTCCTTGAACTTTATACGGAACCTCACGGCGAAGCCGACGCCAGAAATCCGCTTGAAGTGTCCATATAATTAATATCGCAATAAAAAATTGTGCAGGAACCATACATAATGATTGTCAATGTAATCGAATAGCCCAAACTACGAAAGTGTGAGTGAACGAACAAAAGAACAAGTGAACGAAAGAACAAAAGAGAGCAAACAAATGTTTCCTTGCCGAGTCCTACCACCATCACTGACCTGCAACTAGCAACGAAAACAGTCGGAAGAGCCAAAGAAAGATGTCCACTTCAAATTATTTCACTGCAGCCACACATCCATGCCATAAAGAAATGTACAGAGTACACCACACTACTACACATAAAGCCCATGGCAAGTGGTGAAGCTGCAAGAATATAACACCATACCAAAAATATACCAACAGGTGCTGATCACAACTTAGACAAATACCGAGACATTTAAGCATACCTACAGAGCTCTTTCTGATGTGGTTGAGGCAATTTAAGCCCTTGTTTCGGCCGACTGACATTCCCCGTGTACGAGACCTAACCTAAACCAAAGCTTTTGCAGAAAGCACTCACACGCATCGCTCAGGGCGCAGCCGTTGCATCGTACAAACAGACACAGTCTTATGTCTAAGCCAGACGCTGAGGATGCAATTGGCAAGTGATAGTGCCCCTCATGCAAAGGAAGCTGATGAACAACCGTGGTCCCATAGAAAAAACGGCTCACAGCTGAGAACTGTTGCTAGCAGTTCGCAACACAATTCTTTCTCCACAATTTATTGTCTCGGGACAGCTGGAAACAAATCTTCTGGATTAGTCTTCCACTTTGTCTTTCATGATGGCACCAGGCGTCAAGTGCAATAGAATATAAGTGTTTTGGCCTACACAATTTCATATGCGAGTTTAACACATTGCGGGAACTTCCAACATTTAAATGGCCTGCCTTCATAGCTGAAACCTGTGAACAAGCCGTGCCACCATTATAGCACGATAGTGATAGGATGTCATACATCACTCAAGCCACCATTAATTAAATCCACCTTCACTGGAGCAACACAAGTATTAGAAGAAACAGCACGCCTTTAGCAAACCAATCATCATCATCATCAGCCTACATTTATGTCCACTGCAGGACAAAGGCGATCTGCAATCTCCAATTAAGCCCAAACCGCATGAGAGCGATTTTGTGTGCAATGGTAACGAGCGACCGCTTCGAGCGCCAAAACAGGCCATCGTGCACACAGATCGCTCGTTCTTGTTGCTCGATAGCTCGGCTCCGGAAATCTAGAATTCGTCGCTCGTTGCCCGAAAGGGCTATGAGCGACTAGCCAATAGTGCGAAGCCAGAAGAGGATGTACATGAGTCAAGTACTGACTGTCGCACAGAACGAGCAAACGACTAAATTTTGATCCGTGCTAGGATAAGAACCTAATGCAAGATCTTCAGAAATATTTATGCTGCTCTTTGCAGTAAAACACATCCACAGAAAATAATAAAGCATGCGTCAAGCGAGTTTCGGCGCGTATTTGCTGCCCTCATACCGGCAACACCGGGAAGACGTCGCTCAAAGCCGTCGCACGCGTGCGGTGCGACTTGTAGGCGATGCACGAATGCGACAGCCATCTCCATCACGTCGCTTGTCGATGTCGTGCGCAAGAGCGCGTGCATGCGGTTACTTTGCCCCTGTCTTGTGCTAGCTGCTTCCAACTTGCACCTGCAAATTTCCTAACTTCATCACCCCACCTATTTTCTGCCATACTCGACTGCGCTTCACTTCTCTTGGTATCCATTCTGTAACCCAGCAAATGGATATACATATCAAATTCCAGACTAAGCCAACCAGCACTTGTGGCTATTTGTTGTCAACGATGCAGTCAGGCTAGATCGTCATGGGCACAACAAACATCAGCGGAAGCACAATAAAACACATTAGACAAATGGCTGCACACACAGCCAGGGATATGGGCCCAGGGCACTTCCCCACGTAACTGATACAAATTGAAACATACTCCCGACGCAACAGGGAAAAAACATTTCTTTTAGCTGTAAACATCGCGAGTGTACACAGTTGATTTAGGTAGTTCGTAATTGATATCCTAAAAACAGCACAGACAAAAATTAAGGCAGACACAGTGCCTGTGTCAACTACCATCTTGTTTACAATGTCGATCACGGATACAAAGTTACGCACATGATTCGTGAACGAAAGCAACGGACATGTGTATAATTGAGCGATGAGCTGATTCGTGCACTCATTTTTGTTTACCTTTGCAAGTGTTCGTAAGCAACAGCAACAGTGAAGCGAGTTTGTTTACCTACTCGCTCAGCGCGTACACATTGCATGACACAACTCCACAGCTGACACATAAAAGCTGCTAAGAAGCATTAAGTGAAGGCAATATACTGTCACAAACAAATGGGAAGAGCTAGACAATACTAGCTAGAGTGGTCAGCACAAGGAGTGAGGAAGGGAAACAAATGAATGCAGCCATGTGTGTGTAACCAGCGCTGAGCACAACAGCACAACCATCCACTGACTTCCGCAGACGGATGTCATCAAGGTGAAGAACAAAAAAAGAAAAAAAAAAAAAAAAGACCCATGAGACAGCATTTGCAGCACTAGCAATTCAGTGCATGAGCATGTGCTGGCGCGTAGGAGGTGCCACTTTTTTTTACATCGCGACAAAACACACGTCTGTTACATTACTAACAGTGATACTCTATCATTACAACTAAGGGCAGCGTGGTGTAGGAAGGGCAGCGTGGTGTAGGAACTGCAGCAGTGCTCATCGAAGGCACGAATAGATTACCCTGCGATTTCTGAAAGACTGCGGCAGCTTGTCCGCGCCAGCTGCCACGTTGAGATCACTTTATATCATGCTTTATATCACCCGAATTCGCAAACGCGGTTGCTCGTATACAAGTGACAGCAAAAGAACAGGTAATCGTACAAAGCACACAACTCCTAGAAGTACTCTCACCTTTTTCCCCAGATGCGTTGCGGTAGTAAATAGAGAAGGGAAACTGTACCTTTGACAGTGGGCCTCTCCATTATCAGTCCCTGACAGTCCCGGACAGCTTGGGACTGCTGTGCCGCATTCGATTGTGCTCGGACAGCTTCCGAAGCTCGGCTAGAGTGTACTAGAATACTTGGGTAGTGGAAAGAGCGGCGCGCAGCGCGTGAGGCACTTGATGTTAACGCTACCAGGTGGCGCCAGCGGCTCCTAACCGATAAAGCCCCTTGATGTTAGAAAGTAGCGACACTCTCCCCCGCGCGCGCGCTTCCCTCCTCAATTCTCCTCGGATTTCTCCCCCTCACCGGGCCGGCGCGGCACTGAACCCTCCAGTGGCTCGCTGCAGCCGCATTAGAATCAATGCGCGCGCTAGTTTATTCGGCCCTTTGAAGCGTTGTATGGAAATTTATCCCTTGTGAAACTGTCATGACGAAAGTACGTTTCCGATAGAACGTCGTGACATTTTTTTTTTTTGAGGACGCTTCGATAAATACAAGCGGAAACGCTCCGAAAAAATGAGTACCAAGCAGTGGCTGAGCTGTTTACCTCTACGTCGCCACTTGGGTTGTCCGTAACGCGGAGGTGTATTGGGTGCATACAATATAAGCAGCATAGAGCATAAACGAGAATTTGGTTCACAATCTTCGCTCTTAAAAGGCTCAGAGAAGGTAACCAAGAAGAAATGTGATAGTTTACTTAAAGTGAATTCGCCAAAATGAGTGGGCCAAAAGCCTTTGTACCAATGCCACTGTGCGAAATACGTGCTGTGTTTGCGAAACAGCCAACATATAACTTTACACACGCGCCTGTATTCCGTCACTATGAAACGACGAGAAATTACATTCCATCATCTCTGGGAGTAACCTAAGTCTCTCTCTCAAAAAAAGGCTGATTGCTTACATGGAAACTGCTAAGACTGGCACTTGATAATTAACTTACAGACTTCAAGATGTCAAGTTTATCAGAATTGAGGGAGATTATCAGAAGCGCGTGGCTTGTACTTAATGAGCATGCGTTAATAATACATAATACATAATACCACTTATCTACCTATATATTGCAGTCCATGCCTTCGCAACATAAAGTACATAAAGAAAAAAATGCTCACAGTATTGAAACTTTGCAAAGATACAATAAGCACGCAATAAGAGTAAAATAGTTCCTTGGCTTCACAAGTATCAGGCGCAAGGATCACACGCACACACACACGCACACGCACGCACATACACAAACACGCACACACACACGCACACAACTACAAAGTATGAGTTACAGGCATTAACTCACAAATTACATACATTTGAAAACTAACGCACGCGCGAAAACACAAAAGCTTTGTCACGGCTCGAAGAGTCAACGAAAATTTCCGCCGACTCACTTAAAAAAAAAGTATATGCACAGTTATCGGTGCTCTCTATTAAACTGAACGAAGAGTCCGGCTATGCGAAGAGCATTAAAATCTCCATGCAACTTCATCCACAAATATGAGGAAAGCTGCAACATTCACCTCGCAAAGAACGGCGTGCTTAGAAGGGGCAAAATCCCTTCTCCCGATGTTATGGAGCCACTGCTTCCGACGCACGACATTCCGTTCACCTCGGGGGATATAAAATAAGGCTTGCCCTTTCTCTGGCCTGCTGCTGCATTGAAACGCGCAGCAGCAAGGCATTTTCACGGAGAACGAATCTCAGATTCCTACGAAAGGATGAAAAACTTGGGAAGCACACGTTCGGAGCGGCAGGGCGACCACCACTTGGACTGCTCATGGCGAGCGGGAGAAACTAAAGGCGCGAAAGCAAGTTTCGCGCCGTTTTCGTGACGTCAGGGTCACCTGACGGGGTAGTCTCGAGCGCCGCAGCCATTCAGCGTGGCGGATGCGCTGCCTCCGCGAAAGAGGGGGAGAAAAAGAGGAGGTTGACCGCGCCGGCGAGGGTGTTGCGGCGTAGATCAAAGCGTGTCGCTACTTTCTAACATCAAGGGTTGGAAGGAAGTCTGCTGGTCTACACAGATGGATCAGTCCTGGCGAACGGATCGGCCGCTGCAGCCTGCACCATCCCGGCTAGGGCGGTCCACAGACAATGTCGGATCCCCTTTGCCGCGAGCTCCACCGCGGCAGAACTAGCGGGGCTCCACCTAGCCGCCGATGTCCTGGCTGAGGACCCTCCTGGGCAACCGGTGGCAGTGCTCTGCGACTCGAAGCCAGCGCTCCAGAGCCTAATCAACCACCGCCGATCAGGGCTTACGGGGGCCCTGCTCAGCTCGAAGTTCTCGGCATTGGCTGCCGCGGGGGTCACCATCTCATTTCATTGGCTGCCTTCCCATGTTGGAATAGCCGGTAATGAGGCAGCGGATACCCTCGCCAAAACCGCCCACCATCCTGAAGTGCCGCTCACACGAGCAGTCGCTTCCTCAGATTTTTCAAGGCAGCGCCTGAAAAAACTGCTCACAATCGTCCACCCGGATGCCAGAGTGGCAAATGGCAACGGTCCCAGGCCACTTCCAGAGTGTGGCCTTACCAGGAGGGAACGCGCAACGTTGCTTCGACTGCGCACGGGCTGTGTCTGGACGGCGGCGCGGCTGCACGCCAAGGGACGCTCCACATCACCGGCCTGCGAACGTTGTGGCGACCCCGAGACCCTCGAGCACCTTCTCTGTGCTTGCCCAGCGCTGGCACAGGACCGCTCAAGGGTCATCACTGCCTACAGACAACAGGGTCTACCTGCTGCGACAACCAGCGACCTCCTGTTCCCGTCGCCTCCCCACCTCCGAGCTCTCCACAGCCTTTTGGAGTTTGTGAAACTGAACGGAATCTCCGCCCATCGCTAAGCGCTCGTCCCTAGCAGGCCATCGCCTCCATCACCAGCCTCCTCCATGATCGGATGAGACTCTTGCTGCTTCTTCTTCTCTTCCCTTCCTTTCAACATCTTTATCTCCTTTTTCCCCTTCCCCTGACGCTGCGCCGTGCTCCCTATTGGGCAGCAGAAATAAGCGTTACTTTCTTCTTCAATAAAATCACTACTACTACTACATCAAGGGGCTTTACTAACCGATAAAATCCCTTGATCTTGAAAGTAGCGACACTCTCCTCCGCGCGCGCGCTTTCCTCCTCAATTCTCCTCTCCCGCCGGCTGCGCGCGCTGCGCACGGCACGCTATTGCGCCTGGGCTCCCGCGGACGGGCCGCAGAATTCGATGGAGGCGCGTTATTTTTGGCCAGTTGCGCGCCCCAGTGGCGTAGAATATTTTGAAAATTGGTGATAACCGCATGGAGAATGCTGAAGGCAACGTTTATGATGAGGTTGGTTTCATCTTAAAGCCGTATGAATGACACACACTGATGTAAAAGGAGCTTTGAGGCGAGTTCTATACTCCAGTTATTTTTTCTGCCATATGATACGCTGCTTTACTTTTTGCATATAATCTAGTATTGCTTGTGGCAGATCGCTCTATGTTTGGCAGTTTTTCTTGTATGTGCACAGCAGGTATTATATTCAGTGTTCCTTCTTATAATGAGTTACTGGCGAGAGCATCGTCCGTCCATGTGTTTGTCTCAATGTCAAAGTAGCTTTTGCGCTGTGGTTTCTGCATTGAATAGGACGGTTGCACAATTTCAGTGCGATGAAGCGGTGCCGGCAGCCACTCATCACCCACAATAACAGAAGCTGAGGAAAGGTATTTACAGATTATTCTTTAGGCGTCGGTGACAATGAAGCTTAAAAAATACTCGGTATACCAATGGGAGAAGGCATTCTATATTTTTAGGCAAAAGATACGCCTCTGGAAAAGGTATTTTGGTAGTTCACACCAACATACCGTTAAATTATGTAGTAGGATGGTTAAAATTGTGATTTTGATTAGACATCAGAAAAACATTTATCACACAAAAAACAAAAAGAATGGTCAGTAAGATGTTTTATTTTCGTGCATGCGGAAAAAAACGTTATTTGGACAGATACAGATAACGTAGAAGAGTATCATATAATATTCAGAATGAGAAACAATGCAAGTGTACAAATATGCCATGCAGTACGGATGGCAGCTGAGAAAAAGACATGCCCAAGAAAACAACAGTGGTAACATTACGCCATGGCACAAACCTACACCGTTTAATACATGATAAAGCAGTATCAGTGCGGCCGAAAGTTGACGGGCAATTCGTTCTTGCGCTAAGAGCTTGTCCTTTCCAAAAAGCGGCTCTGTTGCGATCAAAACGACACTCCAGGTGTAAGAGATACCACGTTTTCTTTTGAGCCGAGCCACTATTTGCAAAGAATATGCCATGCGCGAATGCTCAGGAGATTCGTTTCATACTGGGCGCGCACGCTTAATCGAGTCCTAATTTTAAGAGCTCTATAGTTGGATACAGCCCAAGAACGAAGTGGCAAACACCCCGCAAAGCGTGTCTTCCAACCAAGGGTATCGACCGTTTGTCATGACGTCCTGCTTAATCCCATAGCGTGACATCGCAGTTGGCTGGTACGAGCTTCTTCGAAATGCCATTAACCGCAACATCATTACTATTGGCCGCTGCCACTTACCGGATTGAAGGTAAATGAGTAAAAAGTTTTGAGTTCCGTCCGAGTGTAGTTGATGAAAAGCGCAAGTGACATTTACAAATTAGCTGTATATATGCAGTGAACATTGGTGAGCTTGGCTTCATATGCCACACAAAAAGCTGGCTTAACTGGTATATAAGTGGCGTAGCGAGTCTGACGCTTGACTGCTAAGCATTCTTCGAAGGCTTAGGTAAAGCATTCGACTTAATAGAGGCAGCTGGAGCTCCTTTACGTCTTTCATAGTCAGTCACCACCACATCACTTCATGGTAGACACTGCAACACGCATACCAATACTTTGCGAAAGCCATAACGCTTTCCTTGCGGTATCGTAAAAACTGCATAGCCATCATCATGCTTCTTGCTGCAGTTATATGCGCAGCAGCACGGCATAGCGCCAGCAGACAGTGCTCGAAACAGCGTGCAATGTTAGCGCGCGACGTTCTCTATACGCCGAGCCAGCCGAGCTGAGGCGCAAAATGGCTCGAACGAAAAAGCAAAACACAAGCAAAACGCAAGCTCCGCTCGTTTCCAAGCGCAACGGCAGGGAGACCAATCATCGTGCAGGAAAACGCGCCCAAGGCCGTCTGTCGCGGAGGGGACTCGCGAGGGGCGAGGAGGAGGTGAGGAGGTCGCGCGCCGGCGGCAAAGTACAAAGAGTGGCGGTACTTTCCTACATCAAGGGACTTTACTAACCGAGCACCAGCAAGCGCTCGAAAGCGGTCAGGCAGCCGCAAGCACGGAAGTTTTCTTTTATTATTACTGCAGTTATGCATAGTACTCGCGCTGCAAATGTCATTGATAGCTTATGAGTGAATTAATCAAAGCACTATGACTTCAGCAGGGCTAAGCTTTCGTCAGATTACCTCCGCTGAGGAGACAGCGCCAAGGCACGAAGTGCGTGAAGCTTCGCGCTTACAGTAAGAAGTTGTCTAAGGAGATCTTGCGTGGAACGGCGACGTCTGCGTCAATTTACTGGCGTGTTAATACGAACAGCCCCTGTGAGATGCATATATCACGTCATGCGTGCACGCTCCGGGCACTTCGTACTCCCGCCAGTTCTCTTATCACAGGCACGCGCCTTTGCGGCACTAACAGACAGCAATTCCAGGTGTTCTGCGCGTTTCTTTTTTCATATTTTGGAGTAAATTTTAAATTAAATCGCGATATCATTATGAAGCACGCCGTAGTGGGGACTCCGGGTTAATTTAGACCACCTGGGGTTCCTTAACGTGCACTCAATGAACGGTACAAGGGTGCTTTTGCATTTCGCCCCCATCGAAATGCGGCCGCCACGGCCGGTATTCGATCCCGCAACCGCGGGCTTAGCAGCGCAGCACCAAAGCCCCTACGCCACCACGGCGGCGTAATGTTTTGTTCCTGGAGTGGCAAACCTCTCCTCTTTTGTTACGGTTTTCTCTTGTTCCTCAAACACAAGACGAAGCTATCGTTTCATTTAATATTGAAGCATATAAAATGCAAAATTGAAGGAAACAAAAAACATTTTTTACAGACCAACTGTTTATTTAAATCCGTTGGTTCAAGACATGTGCACCAGGTATAAGCACAACACAATTTGTTCAAAGCTGGTGTGCGTAAACTGTTCACACGAAAGTTTAAAGGAACGGAGTAAGGTTCCCTGAAAACCAAGCAAGCACGCTCATGTGCAGCGGCTTAGCTTTAGGTAGTTAGCAGTTTCCTATTTCTGGCACCCAGCGCCAAAAAAAAAAAAAAAAAAAAAAAAAAAACCTTACAATGAAGTGCAGACGGGTAGTCGCAAACCGCCGACGTTTCCGAGTATGGCCTATTTGTCTTTGCGGTGCAAATTCTTATTCCACTGATTTCGTTGGGCTTCGTCTTTCGGGGCTTTAAACAACGACAACGTCCGTTCATTTAGCTCACGAAATCCGTGTACCGGCTCTTGCAACCTCATCTCATGTCCCAATTGTTGGCTCATACCCACTACGGGGGATTGGCCAAGAATCCGGTGATTTCAACTATGTTTATTATAATTTAAACAAAAACTAAATTTTTATAGCAGAAATTAGAAAAATACCATAAAGAATTTTAAGATAAAGTAATTTTGACATAAAAAAGGTAAATAATAGGAATAATTCATAATTCTAGAAATCCAGCAAGGTACTCTTTTTGTGCCTCTTATGAAATTGTAAACTCCAAGAAAAGCATCCTTGTGGCTTTGTCCCAGTGAAGTCACCCCAAAAAGAGAGAATCGTTGGCGAGGTTAGTCTTTCGAAATGAAATTTCTAAGTGTTTTATCAGTCTTAAAATTCGGTGGCACAACAGAATAACTTCTTGTTGGGCGAGTTGGTGTTTACAGTAGCGCTCGTCTTTCCTTTCCTCTCGTCTTTCGCTGTTGTCTTTTATTTCGAGTTTTGCGCTAATAAGTATCATGTTCGGTGGCACAAGAGGAAAAGAAATAAGTGATCAATAAATTCAGGTGCATTGCAAAAAGAACATAGAGGTGACACAGCGAGACCAGACCTGTGTAAGTAAAAAATTTAGAGGTGGTATATGGCATCTCAATTTTGTAAAGGAAACTGACACCGATTATTGTTCTACGGTAAACAAAGATAGTGGAAATCAGAAGAAGGCGTTAAAATAGATTTTGCGATAGCGCAAGAAAATCTAACGTGTCGGGAACGCGGTAAAAGACGCAGAAACTGCGTCCGCAACCTCACTGACAGCCGCTACTGCGGCCGCGATCTCCTCGGTTTTTTGACGCCAGCGCCACGCGCGGCGGTTACAGATGTGGCAACAGCTCTCCCATAGGCCGCGCCGCGCGCTCTTTCCACTACCCAAGGTATTCTAGTACACTGTAGCTCGGCCACAAAACACCAATGGCTCGGCCCACCTAGAGTGACCTAGAATATGGGAGAGTGTCCAAAGCGCCGGCTCCGGCGAGGGCCTTTTTCTGTGAACTGCCGCGCCGCGCCGCTGCTGCTCCGGACCCGTGGACTTTTCGCGCTCGCGAAGCGCGCGGGAAGCGAGGGTCGTCTGCTACGCGCTGTAGTTTTTTGCGTTCATTTTCCACGCAAAGCACTTAAACTCTATTTAACTTCAACAGTGTGGTGCTGCATGGAGCTTACCCATCTTTGAGCGTTTCTTTGTGCTTGGGCAGCAAGATAATGCAAAAACTAACGTATCAAATTCATCAGCGCGGCCTAGCTCCGGTGCTAGAGTTCGGGAACGGTATTGCGATAACTGTGCGTGCGTAGAAACGCGCTAACTGAGCCCGCGCAAGGAAAGAACGTAAAAAAAAAAGAAACGTTATTCGCATGGGTACGCGGGCAATAGCACCATGCTTGCAAGAAAAAGAGTAACGAAAAAAGTAAATTACTCGCGCAGTCAAGTGAAATACTTCGGCGCGTGCAGTTACCGCTTCGCTCACCACTACGAGCATTTCGCTCACGGTCAGTAGTGGTTTAGAGTCATATGCATATGTATTTATTCATAATTTTTTAGTCTCGGCAATACTTTATTATGAGCAGAGAAGGTGTAAGGGAAACAAGAGAAGGAGCAGAGCTAAACGGCCCTAACGCCGCAATATTGTTGGCCTGTTTCGCTTCAGAGATAGCGTACACGAACAATTCTTGCTGTACGCTATCTCTTCAATACAAACTTCGCGCACGATGTACCTTAAGGTTCACCGTGAGCAAAGGTGGTTTCAAATTCAGACATTCGAAAGAAAAGCCATTCCAGCCAATAGGTAAACAAACATAAAAAAAACATGAACAAATATATATTTTTCTACATTGAAATGAATAGATAGCTACTACTGGTCTAGCTATTCACTCGCTTCTTATGCAAAAGTTATTGCAGCAATAGCCTTGTTTTATTAATCCGTGAATCCTCTCTGAAGTTACCAACATATAACTTCTCATGATAAAATAGTTATTGCTTAACGTGTAATTTTTTACATAAACTAACAAGCGTTCATGGCGCGTGATGATGTTTGTGCTTGCATTATATTGAGTGGAAAATCGTCTTTAAAATTATAATCTTTGATGCACTACAAATATCGCTATTGATTCTACATGTCCCTAAAATAGTTACCTTCAATCAGTAAAACATGATAAGTTTATGTTCTGGTGATTAGTTGCCTCTTTCATTACGTAACTAGAAGTACGTAATTATTTATCAGTAAGTATATTTGCTGTGTACGAACCAGCGAGCATACGCAATAAATATTCCTAAAGTTACTTTCATGTTAAAATTCGCTTAGTGTTTGCGCTCTTGCAATACGAGAAGGCGAAATACGAGTTGCACATCCGTAAAGCATCACGTTCGTATTCTGACGTTCGCTCGTAATTATGAAATGAGGCGTACGTACACAATGTTGCACTGTTAGCGCTTCATTTATTTTGGTTTGTCTTGTTTTTTGCCGCGCATATTTCTTGCGTACCCTTTACCTACACGCCGTGGTAGCTTAGTGGCTTTGGTAGGTTGGACTGTGTTGCGTAGTAGTAAGTGGTTCGTTGGGAAAGGGAAAGGTTGGCGCTATCTTCTGCAGCCCTTGAGGGAGCACGGCTCAGCCGGGCGCATTCTTTGATTGTTTCCCATCGAGGCAGGCCCTTTCATGAGCGTCATCCAGACGGCGACAGTGCCAGACACCGACGAGACGGGCAAACAAGCGCCCCAACTAGGCAGTGCGCATTCTTTAGGTGCTTCCCCCCATGCCACCCCCTTCATCAGCAGCCGCCTACTTGGAGACGCGGCGCGACACCGGCTGGGACGCGATGACAAAGAAGCTCACGAAGCTTGCCCCCCTTCGTTAGACGCGGGGATTAGTGCAAAATGCCATTCTCCCGACCATGGCAAGATGACCGTCGGAGGGCAAGAAACAGGTCACCGACTTTCGTGGAAGGAGTGTCAACCCCCTGTTTCCGGATTGCCTCGTCCTTGCTTCGAAGGTGCAACATTGGAGGCGGAGTTCAGCGAACAAGTCCGATTGGCCGCATAAAGGTCATCTGATTCCCTAGTCGGGTCAACTAGAGAAGACCGATGTTTTATAAGGAGACACCTTGCGTGCAGTGGTGTGTCCTGACCTGTTCTGATATGTGCTCCAACATGTAGTAAGCTGAGACTATCGAAGTGCTCCCCCATGGAGTGGGCTTCCATATTTGGAGCCGCTGTAAATATGTAGAATAAACCCTTTTTTCTCTCGCTCTTACGCTGGCAGGCGCTCCGCGTACGGGTTTGTACCTATCTGCCACGCCTAGCACGACACCCATGGGCGATCCCCCTCTTTCTCTTTACTCCTCTCCCCCCCCCCCTTTTTTCCCCCTTTCAAGTGCAAATAAAGATTATTACTCATCCCTTTGGCTGAAGGATCACCGGCCTAAACGCTACCCGAGTCTCAACAAACTGGCAGCAGCGGCGGGATTAATCTCCGACCAGCAACAAATGGATGGCAGCGTTGAGATGAATCCTAACCCCGAGCCGCGAGCAACTGGATGACCGCGGTGAGATCGACCCTTCAGTCAACGCCAGTCGCCGGCATCTCGTTCACGACCAACTGAATCGCCGTGGTGAGATGGACCTTGCAGCCAACGCCAGTCACCAACAACTGATTCACGAGCGACTGGATGACAGCGGCAAGATGGAGCCTGCAGCCAACGCCAACCGCCAACTGGTTCGCGAGCGGCTGGATGCACGCAGCGCATCATGACTGCACGGTACAGGGTGAGTGCCTGGCTTTACGCTTGAGTCATCGGATCTTTTAGCCTAGACTTTCTAAAAACCGATGAAGCGTGTACAACTGCCCATTTTGATACTGTGGTTGCTGCGCATCCAAGCAGAAAGCAGCTTTCAGCATAGATCTGAACCAGCTACTAAAGCCAGACCTCATACTTGTGTGGGAGTAATTGGGACGTAGAGACCTACTGGAATTGTAATCAGTTAAAGACGACCCAGGATTTACGTCGTCTTGCAATTGATTCGATGCGGTGGAGCAGTACTTGGGGACTTGGTCCGTGCTACTTCTGTCTGTAGGCATTTGGTTTTTGCTATATTTTCCAGGCTTCAAATTCTCTTGGGAAAACGGAATTGAACCGCTGGTAGTTTTTTTTACTTGCATTGCAATTTGTGCGGGTTTTGCAGCAAGTATATATTGTGGAATAGCTGAGCCAAAGCCTAAAGTAGTGACCATATGGACCTCATGAGTTTCACGAGAGCTAGCAATTGTTGCGGTTGTGTGAAGAGCTCGACCTAGAAATAGAGGATGATAAATCAGAAGCCGAAATTAGAGCAATTTTAGAAAGCAACAGTTATCAGGAATACTTTGAATACTTCGGCAAAAGAGCAGGAACAGGAAGCAATTGAGAATGAGCAGGAATTGAAAAGACAGGACTGGATTAGGCAACAATACGAAGAGATAGAAGCTGTCAGCCAAGAGGTTGAAAGATTGGAACAGGTTTTTGAAGTGGAGGAACAGAAATGTCAGGCACCCGTAGAAGTAGAGCACGGAAAGTGCAAACAAGTAGCACGCACGGTTCTACCGATGGTAGAAAGCAAGGCTGATCCCCGTGAGCCTAATGATACGTTCACAGGTGTGGACAGATCCGTAGACCGTGACGTAGTTCTTGAGGAGCCCGTTAATGGGGACCGTATTGAGCGCGACGAGATACTGTGCCAATGGAATACTAGAGAAGCAGCTAGGCCAGCTGTGGACGATTTGGCACAGTTATCCAGGGAGTACGTCGCGAAGGTAGCTCTTGCAGAAGCCCGAAGTGGCCCCGAGTCGTCAGACAAGAGTACCTGTGCAGAGTCCAATTGGTCAGAAAAGTGCGCTAAAGCACAGTGTAAGCCGGGAAGTGCAGTTATGGACAGCTCCCATGTATACGAGCTAGTTTGTGCAAATGAAAATAGCTGCATTGCCCCTGAGTGTTTGAAGCTCTCCACCAGTCGAGATAGCATTGAAAGGAATGATTTACCCGCAAATCATTCAGACTGTGCGGTTGAGGTGGAAATAATGACCGATGAAATAAGTGCCAGTCAGCACGAGATTCAAGCGGAAGGCTTGAAAATTAGCACTGCAAAGCGTGCTTGGATGAAGCGGCGTCGCAAACTCGGGAATGCAGCAGACAGGGCAACGCGGCCGAATAAAGGCGCTAAACCCAGTGGGGAGCGCAGTCAAAGAGTTCGAGCAGCGCGTTTGTTTCTTGGAATGTTTTCAGAGAGATCGCGTCCGAACCGCCGAAGGATGAAGAAGGGAAAGGGCCGTTCGGCGCGAAAGTTGACAAAAGCGAAGGCGGCGCGGAGGGGGCAATTATGTTCCCCCCTCTTTGGGTTCTTCCGAGGTGTGTTAGAGATGACACTGGGGATGGATGGATGGATGAGGCTGAACCCTTTAAATCGGGCGGTGGCATACGCCACCTAGCCATGACTATTAACATAATTTGTACTTTGTGGTGGGTGAAATTTCACCCCTGCCTTAATTTTATCCACCAATCAGATAACCTCTGTTTGGTTATTTCTACCCGCTTAAAGTCTATTTTGCCTTCACTGTCCCTAAACCCCAATGCTTTGAAAAAATCAGCCCCGTTGCCTTGCACTGTAGGGTTAAGCCCCTTACAGAAAAGTATGAGGTGTTCAGCCGTTTCCTCTTCTTCTCCACACGCACAGCATAACGTGTCTATACCTTGGTACTTGACTCGGTACATCTTAGTCCGCAATACTCCCGTCCTGGCTTCAAACAACAAAGAGCTTCCCCTAGAATTATCGTAGATATTTTCTTTGGCAATTTCTTGCTTGAAAGTTCGGTATGTGCCCAGTGCTGATTTCGTCTGCATCCCTGTTTTCCACAGACCCCTCTCTGTTTCCTTAACCTTTTTCTTAACCGCTGTTTCCTGGTTTGCACCCCTCCTGCAGTCCAAATATTTGATTGACAGTTTTCTGGTCAGCTTCCTCCATTTTGTATCAACATTCCTCATGTACAAATAACTGAAAACTCTCCTTGCCCACCGCTTTTCTGCCATCTCTCTCAATCGCTCCTCAAATTCTATCTTGCTGCTGGCTTCCCTGCCCTCGAATGACGTCCATCCCATGTCACCCTGTGCCCCCTGATTTGGTGTATTTCCGGGGGGCGAGCCGAGAAAGCGACGTGAATCGGTCACGCGCGGCAGCGAAGTCGTCGCACGGCGCTCAGAAGGCATGATGCCTGCTTGTACAGTGTCGAGGGCGGGCAGTGAGATTAACCTACGTGCCCTTTGGACAACCTCGTTAGCACGAAGAGCCCTCAGACCGCGCCCATCTAGAGTACGGCTTAATTAGGTCGCAGCCGTAGGCTATTCGGAACAAAAAGTGGCGATACAAGTTTTGTGGAAACATCATTTTGTTTGTTTCTTTCTTTATTTTTAGTGTTTGGTTATACGTTTTGAGATCTCCGAAACTAGAGATCATTTCGATTTGCACGTTTCGAGCTTTGTTTAAATTGTTTGTTTTATAAGCTCATCGATACTCTGAAAGAGATGGCTCGCGCGCCTAAATGTTTCTGAAACTTTTTTTTTCAACGTGTCATTCCTTTTTAAGCAGATATGCTTCCTTTTTGTAGGAGATACGCTTGCAGTGTTAAGTCCAGGCTATTTGTTGAAGCCTGTAGTGGCACGCTTGATTATCACTTCACTTTTTAGAAATGTTCGCGAGTCTTGTAGTGTTAGCGTGTAATTTACGCCAGATTTTTTTGTTGTTTCATTAGTGTATCCTATATGGACAAGAAAAGGATTTTTAGTGCGTGATTCGCACGTATTACATGTGAGTTTGTCCGCAAAGTTAATGCGACTCTGACAGTACATTCATGATGCAAATGGGGCTCGCAATGGCACTATGGTATGTGCGATACTAGCGGATGTAAAACTGTTCATCGCGTTTGTGCTGCGTATGATATTTCGTTTATCATTCATTTAGAGCGTTTGTTCGAGTATTCTACCTTTGCTCTCTGCAGCACGACGATCTGGTTTTGGTGAACTCAGAGGTTCATGAGAGCTCGCTTTGGCGGCACAAAAATTTGGGTCCAAATTATTGGGTCAAGCGAATCCTGCTGGATTGAACGGATTTCGGGCGCTTGAGCACTATGTGGTGCTTTGTCACTAGGAATGCTCTTCTCTATGGGATGTTGCGAGAAAGTTGTGAATCCTGGTCTAATCTTAATATTGTGGGCTTCAGCGAAGGTTTAGTGATTTGATGGCTGCTTTGGTGCTATTATTAGATAAGGGCAGGCGCGTTGATTTGCTCGCTAGACCCGATCGCTCTCGGTGCGAGCACGGCGCTTTCCTGTGCCCTGTGGTCGTGTGTGTGCTTGTGTATTCCCAGGGAGAAGGCCACAACGAGGTTAATGCTGGGACCTGATGCTAGAGTGTGTCATCGGCCATCATTTCAAGAAGAAACCCCGAGCTCTCGACAGACCACCGACGCTTCGGGCAACCTGACAGCTGGTCACCCTCAGGTCGGATCTTCCGGCGGGGGAGGAGTTGTTGCGTCCCGAATCGGCCGGGCGCATTCTTTGATTGTTTCCCATCGAGGCAGGCCCTTTCATGAGCGTCATCCAGACGGCGACAGTGCCAGACACCGACGAGACGGGCAAACAAGCGCCCCAACTAGGCATTGCGCATTCTTTAGGTGCTTCCCCCGATGCCACCCCCTTCATCAGCAGCCGCCTAGTTGGCGACGCGGCGCGACACCGGCTGGGACGCGATGACAAAGAAGCTCACGAAGCTTGCCCCCCTTCGTTAGACGCGGGGATTAGTGCAAATGCCATTCTCCCGACCATGGCAAGATGACCGTCGGAGGGAAAGAAACAGGTCACCGACTTTCGTGGAAGGAGTGTCAACCCCCTGTTTCCGGATTGCCTCGTCCTTGCTTCGAAGGTGCAACATTGGAGGCGGAGTTCAGCGAACAAGTCCGATTGGCCGCATAAAGGTCATCTGATTCCCTAGTCGGGTCAACTAGAGAAGACCAATGTTTTATAAGGAGACACCTTGCGTGCAGTGGTGTGTCCTGACCTGTTCTGATATGTGCTCAAACATGTAGTGAGCTGAGACTTTCAAAGTGCTCCCCCATGGAGTGGGCTTCCATATTTGGAGCCACTGTAAATATGTAGAATAAACCCTTTTTTCTCTCGCTCTTACTCCAGGACGTACTCATCCCTTTGGCTGAAGGATCACCGGCCTAAACGCTACCCGAGTCTCAACAAACTGGCAGCAGCGGCGGGATTAATCACCGACCCGCAACAACTGCTAAACTCGAGGACGCGGGTTCGATTCCCGGCCACGGCGGCTTACATTTTGATGGAGGTGATATGCATAAAACACCCGGGTACATAGTTATAGGTGCACGTTAAAGAACCCCAGGCGGTCGAAATTACCGGAGCCTTTAAATACGGCGTTTCTCATAGCCATATTGTGATTTTTGGATGTAAAACCCCAGAAATTATCATTACTATTATTACCCTTTACCTGTGCTCTCAGTTCTTCATGATATATGAGCAAGTTCGACGCGCTGAGATCGAGATTGGCATTCGACACGTTCTTATCGTCACACTCACACCATCAGAGGGATTTCTGGCCGAAAAATGCGGGTTTGCACCACACGTGATATTGTTTTCGTTAATCGCGACGTGAATGCAAGTATGTCAAGTTACTAATGCCATGACCCATCAGTCATCTTAATCACACATTTGTGCCTTTCCACGCTATACTTTGGAATATATATACCAAGTGAACGAGATGCGAGAGTTACGCGGTTTGTATTTATTTTTGGTGCCGCGGCCCCATCGACGGACACATTACGCTTCCTAAGAGCCTGTTAAGGATTTCGCCTTAATAAATAAACAGGAAAGCGCGGGAGGCAGTCTTATAAAACAAATCTAATGCATGAAATAAAAGAAAGGGAACGATAGGGTGTAAAAGCGTTAGCATGAACTAGCCATGTCTTCCACGTTCTCCTGGTTGTCATCGCGATCTCCAGCTTATTTTCTTCTGCAGCACGTTCACGTTGCTCATTCCACGCATAACTAAATGAAATAAGCGCGCGGAATGCGTTACTCAAACAGCCGCGTAAGCGCGGACCAAACGAGCTAGAAGGAAATGGACAAAATACCCGTATTCACGCCGGAAAACGCGTTCTCTGTGCGGTGAGTCACTGCGGTATTACCTCGCGGTGACGTGGTACTTAACATATCCCAAATTATTGCGATGTTGGCTAATAGCAACCAAAATATCAGGCTCGTAGCAGACGCCCGCCGCCTTGGCGCGGCTTTCGCAGCTGAGAAAGCCCACGATGGATGGATGGATGGATGAGGCTGAACCCTTTAAATCGGGCGGTGGCATACGCCACCTAGACCACGGGTCTGGTACAGCAGCGCCGCGGCGCGGGAGTTCACACAAAAAGGTCCTCGCTCCTCCCACGCTTTGGACACTCTCCCATATTCTAGGTCACTCTAGCCCACCAGTCCGAGTGTTGTCAGAAGCGCATTCGTTTTTTCACGGACCGGAAGTTCCGGACTGCCCGCGGACTGTTGGAGCTAGTGAAAAACACCATAACCCCGCCCTAGCCGATGGATGGATGGATGCATGAGGCTGAACCCTTTAAATCGGGCGGTGGCATACGCTACCTAGCCGTGACTATTAACATATTTTGTACTTTGTGGTGGGTGAAATTTCACCCCTGCCTTGATTTTAGCCACGAATCAGATAACCTCCGTTTGATTATTTCTACCCGTTTAAAGTCTATTTTGCCTTCACTGTCCCTAAACCCCAATGCTTTGAAACAATCAGCCCCGTTGCTTTGCACTGTAGGGAGCCCATTGGCTTTAGCCCAGTACGTTATAGCGCGCCACCTTTGTGATTCCTACGTAAGTTCCATGCGCTCTCCTTGCTTATTGTTGCTGTCAGCAGATGTTTCCTCCGAGAAGCGCAAGTAGCTAGCACATGAGCTAGCAGACGACGGCTGTCTTAATGCGCGCGGTGTTTGAAGCCATGTTGTGAAAGATTCAGTGTGCTTCTGTGTACTTTGCGCGCTCCAGACGGCAACTACTGGGCCTCTTCGATTACGCAATCCCGGACTGTCCGCAACGGCACACCTACCCATCTACCACCGTAGTATGGTGCCTAGATTGGTAGGTGTGCCAACCGGCGTAGTTCACTGCTTCTCCGCATCATGACAGCAAGGGTGGCGCTGTGGTCAGAGGTTTGCCGTGAAGCGCGCGTCGTCTGCTACTGAGTTTATGCGCGCCTTTTATGTTTAAGGTAATAGGTTTTTCACAGTAAAACCTGAAAGAAAATGGTTAAATTTGTTGAGAGAGTGCTTAACAGTGCGATGTTTCTTGTTGCAATGAGTAATTTTCAAAAGCGGTCATTTATATCGTCTGTTAACACGCTCACGGAGCGCTGCGCTCGCAGTCACGATAGTTCTCCGAGTTCTTGTAATTTCCTTAGACGTTTAAGGAGCGAAGTGAAGACTGTGGGTGATGAACGTGAATACCAAGCTCGCGAGACTTCGGGACAGAGTGAAAGTGTTCCTGCACAGAAGAAAATAAGCCGGAAGGGCACCACTTGCTCTGTGCCAAACTGTAAGTTCGGCTACAAACATGCAAGCCACGCGCGAAAGAATCATTGGTTTCGATGCGCTGAGACCTAGAACTTTCCGAGAGACGTGAGTTTGCCCTTCGCCGTGCTGAAAAAATGTTTCAACCGCATTAGTCATGTGCCAGCACCACTTGAAGGAGCATGTCATCGAGCGTATGACCGGGAGGAAGATTGTGCAGATTCCGATGGCGTACGTATGTCAGAGTGACACTTCATTCCCTGCTACCCGACGCTGCGCCTTACATATTGAAGAAAATTTCTAGAAAAAGAACAAGCGAGGCTCCAACGGCATGTCGGCCGTTGAAATAATCCGGAAGTCTGAAGAGACAGCGAACCAACGAATGCCTCCTTTGGAGACATTGGGCAAACTTACACACGCTTCAAGCAAATGGAATGCGAATGGAAATGACGCGTGTTCTACAGGCGAAGAATGAGTATTTGTAGACAAGTGAAGAAATTAACCTGCTCAAAGACGGCCGACGTAATGTTTGTGCGAGCAAAAAAATTCAGCTTCAAGTGCAGCGGCCGCGGTTTACAACCCAACGACTCGCATATATGCCCTGCCGCTGGCATTTTTTTTTTCCTTTCGCCACTGAAGCGTTCAGGAGTCATCGGATTGTGAGCAGCATAAAATCGAAATTACGAACAGCATCATCAACATTGCTCGCCTGCACTTCCTTGTGACGACCAAAACTTGGCTCCTGAGCGTACTCCAGAAAAGAAAACCACCTTACGCTGCGGCTATACGCTACGTGCACTTTGAGCGCTGTGATGCAGTGCAGTGTTTCATTTAAAGCTACAGTTGCAATAAAAGCTTGCTGTACGTTGCTGCATGGTTTGCGTGTGTGACCGAAGAATTACCTAAATTATTATTGCATTCAAATATACATATATACGATCTTCACGAGTCCAAACTATGATTTTTCATGCTACAAGCTACTGCTCTCATCATACATAATCGTCCAACGTAAGAACTTTTTTTCTTCACCTCGAACAAGTTTATAATATACTTTATAAATTTATAATAACCACAATACAGTCAAGGAAATTGAACCAAAGAATTTTAGTTGTACGAATATCAATATTTGTGCCATTGTGTTTTACATCCCTTCAAGCCAAAGCATTTCTCTTGCGCATTCCGTGGTATAAGAATACGCCCTGGACGTTCGCGTACAGCCCCTACATACTACAGTATACATCTATTCTGCAAAGCAAACTTCGCCTTTCTCGTTTTAGAAGAAATGATGAAGGGCTATTTCGTCCATGCAGAATTTGTGTTTCTCCTCGGAGACTCAAGTTTAACGTGTTTACAAAACTAAACAGTATTGACATCTCTTATATTCTTGAATCTCAAACAGGGAAACAAACAGGTGACGGAAACGGCAAGTACGTTACCTTCGCAAGTGACAGAGCTCTGCGGCGTTCAGAAATTCGTAGCTGTCTATGATGCCACTGTGAATGTGGTTTTCAGTTTAAATACGATGGTAAATATGCCGCAATTGCCATGTAGCGTGGCCGCAGCAGCAGACGACGCGCGCCGCCTGCGACAAACCCCCGACCGCAGCGCCAATTTTGTCGTCATGATGCGGAGAAGCGCTGAACTACTCTTCGTGCCCGGCGGACGGCACACCTACCCATCTAGCCACCGTAACCGTAGCGCGGCCACACTATGACTCTACGCACGCCGCTGCCGCAAGGGGCAGCACATGTTCTGAGGGCCACTTTTTCGCTCGCTTTGCTGTCGCTTTTATGGGAACGCGCAGCAGAAGTGCTTTATTTCGATGAATATATGTTGTTCGCCTGCTTAAAACGACTCTACTTGGTTGGAGGAACGTCCCTTTATATTTCTGCCGACATTCCGATTGACTCCGACGCGGGGAGCAGCGGTAAGCGCAGCGCGCCGTCTGCTCGAGCAGACGACGCGTATCTCTCGTGTTCGAAATGACGGTATTTTGACTGTAAGTGGCATGAAACCTTCTACCTGCTCAGGATTTGGCGTCTAAATAACGAAAAATTGCATATCTTTGGGTATGGGTGTTTAAATGTTGACGGAGGTCATAAATTATCCACTGTTGTGCCGCTTCTTTAAGGCCTTCTGAACACGTGCTGCTCCTAGCGGCGGCATAGAATAAAGACCAACTTTAAAGACGAAAGACCGCTTCCTAGCGGCGCTCACTTTCGGTCACACGAAATGGCCGCTCTCTCACCCCAGCGCGGGCGCGCCGTCAGAACACCTATCTTCTACACCGTGCTTTGGACACTGTAACTTAGGTGTACGTGACTCTACTTTCGGTAATTCTACTCCGGTGGCGGCGCGTGGCGGCGAAAAGCCGTACTAGGGCCGACGGCCGGTTCCTTTTCCCAGGCACAGAAAGATAGAGGCGCTGCCGCACGCATCTAGCAAAAAGGTGAGAGTACTTCTAGGTGTTTTGTGTTTTGTACGATTACCTGTTCTTTTGCTGGCACTTGTATGAGCAACCGCGCTTGCGAATTGGTGGGATATAAAGTGATCTTAAAATGCCGGCTAGCGCGGAAGAGCGGCCGCAGTCTCGCAGAGATCGCAGGATAATCTATTCGTGCCTTCGATGAGCACTGCTGCAGTTCCTACGCGCTGTCCTTCGTTGAAACGATAAGAGTACCACACTCCCAGGTTTAGTTCTAGTTGTAAAACATGTCACAGAGAACCTATAATACTGATAATGTGTAACAGACGTGTGTTTTGTCGCGATGTATAAAAAAGTGGCACCTTCCACGCGCCAGCATATGCATATGCACTGAATTGCTAGTGCTGCAAATGCTGTCTCGTGGGTCTTTTACTTTTTCTCCACCTTCATGAGATGTGTCTCTTATGCGGAAGTCAGTGGAGGGTTGTGCTGTTGTGTTCAGCAATGGGCACACACATGGCTGCGTTCATCTGTTTCCCTACCTCGCTGCTCGTACTGACCACTCTAGCTAGTATTGTCAGCTCTTTCCATTTGTTGCACTAGTGACAGTATATTTCCTTCACTTAAAGCTTCTTCGCAGCTTTTATTTGTGAGTTATGTAGTTGTGTCATGCAATGTGTACGTGGTGAGCGAGCAGGCAAACAACCTCCCCTCAAAGTAAACAAGCCGGGAGAAGAAATTCTCCCGGCAGTCGAATCTCATTGGCTGATGGAGTGACGTCAGAAGTGCCGGCAAAATTAAATTTTTGGCATTCTGCATAGAGGGTCTCACTATATTACCTAGAGGGAAAACTGGCGCTGCTGCGCTGTGGTATCCATGGGAATGCCGGTGTATTGTGAATTCGGATTGGAATCGTTCTTGGAGAGCCAGAACGCCTTGAAGACGCGCCTGGCTAGTGCCGTTCCGTCTGTCACAATGATTCATTTCCTGCTAAAACAGCACGCAAAAAACTGCTTTAGCTTTATTATTACACAAAAACATGTTTTGTTTAATTTTGAGGACTTACTATTGGATACACAATTATGTGAAACGTAAAACGTATCAGCTGGCTGCTAAAGTTGGAGGGCAGATGACAAGATTATCACTCGCTTTGGAACAACTTGTCATCTGTTCTTGCTTTTCTTTGCTTGATTCTGCATTGTAGGTGAGTAAGCTTTATTGAGAGATGTAATATGGTAGAATGAAAGCCTTTTATGTAGATTTTACTTTAAGAACGCATTATTTGTGTAGCCATATCCACGTTTTAGACGAAGCCTTGTTCAACACCAACAAACACAAGCCTCCCAGACACATATCCCGTCATTCCCATGAGGGCACGGCGGCCTTTAAGAAACTCGCGTAGACGGTGGCACCAGATTACCCTCTAGGTGTTGTTATAGTGAGAAACTCTATGGCATTCTGCCGGCAGCCGGGAGAAATATAATTTCATCGGAATTAAGATGAAGTGGCGTTAGAAGTGCCGGCAAAATAAACATCGCATTCTGCCAGCAGCCCGTAAGCGCCAGCAAAAATAACATTTTCTGCAGTTTGCCGGCAGAACTTGGCAAAATATTATTTTGCTTTAAGGCAACTCTGTTAATTTCGATTAAGTGATGGAATATAAACAGGTGTTAACTTATCAAATATCAGTTGACTGACGCTAAGCGACAGCCGGGAGAATGGCATTTCGATTTCATTGCGGCAGCCGCGACAGCGCCGGCTAAATTGCACTTTTCCGGCAGCTGTGTCTATAACATCGACTTCTCCCGACAGTTAAGCCAAATGGGTTAATTTGGCGAAGTTCGGTTGACTGACGTATCGAGCCTCGATCCCAATCGGACGTCGGTAAATGTTGAAAAGTTAAAAACATCCCAGCAAATGTTGAAAAGTTGAAAATAAAAAGAACTCTCAGCCCTTCTACTGGGGTGGAGATGGAAGACCAGCGAAGCTGTACTATGGTGGGAATTATGTATTTCCAATTATGACTATTAAGATGTGATGGTGTAATTGGTTATTTGAACTATTAAAGAATGAGAAATATATTTGATCTGGTGGTTTTTGATTTATTTAGTGGCCACAGGGACCATGGCCTTATGGTCGCTACGGTACAGCGCCATAGGGTGTATGGCAAAGGTTGGCACGTTCTTCATAAACACGTCACCCCAACGTCGCGAGCGTTCGGTTTGGCGGTCAAAACGCCGCCGGCGTCGACAACAGTTATGCGCGTCGTTTGTGTGACTGCACAAAACCGCTGTGAAAATGCTGGCTACGCGACGGAACGGCTAAACGCTGTTGTCGCTGTTGGGGGAGAGGCGGGCGAGAGCCCAGAGAGAATCGGCGGCACAGTCGGCAGAGGCCGGCGTTTCTTTCGTTGTTCACGTATCATGTGCGTAATCTTGCATTCGTGAGCGACTTTATAAACATCAAGAAAGTAGATGATACAGCCACTATGTGTGCCTTAATTTTTGTCTGCTGTTTTTAGGATAATAATTACGAACTACCTAGACCAACTCTATACAGTTGCAATGTTTACACAACTTTTTTTCGAGTGTGTCCCCCTTCACTGTGTCCTTGTGTACTGTGCACGCTAAATATTTCACTATGAATACCTACTAACTCGCCCAACTATCAGTTCTGCTCAAGGAAGTATGAGCTCATGCAGTCGACGATATTGACGATTCTGAAAGTGGGGAGTGCAGTGATCATGAAGGCTGGACCCAGTGGTCATGCCGATTAAAGAAAAAAGGGTTACGGACCCCTTTTTCACCATAAGCAATTCTTTCAAAAAGGCAGGCTTTATGTGCCAAAACAAAGCCCCCCCATGATAGTGAAACCAACACGATGGAAGGCGCTGACATTACTGAGCTTTGGGAGCACAATGCTAGTTTTAGCCTCTATATCGCTACAGATGATGAAAAGGTGGTGCTTCAATGGAGGAGTTTCCGAGTGCAGATATTGCTGCATTGTTCTGCAAAGGGATCTCCGACATGGCAATAATTGTCATGACAGATGGCAGCGTTGTGCTGTGTCAGCAGCAGTGATCAGATTGGCAATCGGGGTCAAAGACCCCGATTGACCCCGATGTTACGCAAAATGCGCTTTTGTCGATCAAGTCCCTCATTTATTTTGTGCACTGTTAAGGATTGCCGCCACTGTTTGCGCAGCATCTGGATGTGATGCACACTGCAGTTGTAAACGTGAAACTACCACACAAGCAAGTGCAGCTTTCTGACTATTTCTGTCTGCCTAACGCTCGACAGGCTGCTTAGAGGAATGAACAAACATTTCATTTTTCACAGCCTACTTTTACAATGTCTATTTTTTATCGCAAGTGGCAAATTTGTGTTTGGAGCTACAAAGGTATGTTTAGCAGCTTTTTTTTTACAATATTCTAGATATAGCAATGATTGATTTAACAATCAAATTTTAAATTCTTGTTAATATTTTTATAAGTGGACTGCAATGTAATCCTTTTGGCTGAAACGAAGCCTCACATCCTCGATCATAGCTCTGAGGGGTACTGGCAAGCACTCCCAGGTCGGGGTTCAGTGCACATACTAGTGTCGTGTAAATATCAGAATTTCCAAATAGTGGTTTTGAATATTTTGCTATTTGATATTCACCTTTAAAAAAATTTAGTGGCAATTTAGTGGTCAATACGAGAGAAGTGCATTTGGGGGCGTTACTACACACCTCTTTCAGCTCCCATATCCATAATTTAAATCTCCACCACATTGCTACTTTTAGGCTTTTCAAGCTTCAGGACTTTTAGGCTTGTAGCGCAGCTCAGAATGAGCGAAAAAAAGAGGGTGCAAATGCTATTGAAAAGGACCGAAGAACAGGCTGAGCGCTCACCCTGTTCTCCGGTCCTTTTCATTAGCCCATCCACCCTCTTTTTTTGCTCATTCTGAGCTGCGCTACAAGCCTACAATTCATGACATACCAACTTGCCCAAACTGCTACGCTGTTATTTAGGAGCTTACTCAACACGACCTGCCTCTTTGAGAAGAACGATGCCACTAACGGTGCTCCGGAGTAGACCACAGTCAGTCACACTATGTATATACACATACATGCTATTCTGAGCTCTCTCATCTACTTTCTATCTCTACTATGTGATCGGCTTACCACAAATACGCATTTTTCCACTTTCACACTCCTAATGCGAACGCATTAAACGAAAATCATGTTAGGCTTTGCAGCGTGCAATGATTGGTTCTCTATATATTGCTTTGCCACAATACAGCTTTGTTGTGCACTGAAGCATATCTGCTGTATAGTGAAACATGCCAAATGGGGAAAGGGGCCTAGTATGTTTTCCTTATACACGTGTGCACCGCCGTCTCCAGTGCCATTACAAACACCGAGACATCTAATCAAAATAAAAGGTGTGGTACGGCACCATCTTCTGTTTACACTTCCTCTAGTCATTGCAATAAAGTACATTTTAAATTTGTGCATTGTTTTACTTTTGCGTCCTTTACCTTCCTACATGCACAAAGGCAGTTGCATCATGCTTCCCCATTCATTAACCTCTTTGTTCTTTGGCCTCTGCTCTTATTTCTGCCTATTTATACCTGCTTTTGTTGATGTCGCGTATTCCTTGACTTGTCTTCTGCATAAGGATGCTGTTTTTGAGTGGACTTATGAGTGCGACGCTTCTTTTCGACAACTGAAGTCCTTACTGACGACGGGTCCCACCTTTCAGCATTTCGACCCAGCCGCACCGACAGATCCACACCTATGATAGTGGCTTGGGACCCGGGTTGGTGGAGTCCTCATTCAACAATGAGACCGGAAAGAGCACGTCATTGTTTATGCGAGTCGTACGTTAAGTAAGCCTGAATGCAATTACACCTTATGGAGCAAGAATGTCTAGTGTTCATTTTTGCTGTACAACGCTTCCGCTCATACGTATATGGATGCCCATTCACAATCGTCACAGATCATCATTTGTTGTGCTGGCTTGTCAGCGTTCGTGATCCGTCTGGTCGTCTTGCTCGCTGAGCTCTATGTCTCCAGGAGTACAACCTCAAAGTGGTCGCCGACACGCAGATGCTGACTGCCTTTTGCGAATGCCACTAAACACAACACTTTGTGGTGCGGATAACTTTGACCATTTGATTGCTTCTTTGGCACCAGCATTTCCTGATAAAGAGACCTTTGAGAAGGAGCAGCGAGAAGATTTCAGCTTAGAGCCACTTTTCAACGCTGCACACTACTCCACAACAAGCTGAGGCTACTGTGTTTGTGATGGCCTGCTCTAGAAAAGAAATTTCGCAAGCACTGGTGCCCGCTGCCTTCTGGTTCTGGAGAAGCTACGCTCCACTATTTTGCTGGTCACGGACAACGATCCTACCTCTGGACATTTAAGAGCAGCACGTGCATATCATTGTGCCAAAAAACGGTTTTACTGGCCCCGAATGCATCTGTCAACTGAAATGTATGTGGCCAGTTGCGCTCAGTGTCAGGCCGACAAGCATCTAACTACGATGCCAGCCAAACTCCTACAACCACTGAAGCCTCCAAGCTCTCCTTTCTAGCAAGTTGGAATTGATCTCGTAGGTCTCTTTCCCTGCTGATCGAAAGGGAACCGTTGGATCATTGCATGTGCCGACCATTTGACCAGGTACTGCGAGATGGCTGCTTTGCCATCTGTAACCGCCAGCCAAGTTTTCCTTTTTCTGCTGCACTCGATCATTCTCCATCATGGCCCTCTTCGAGTCATCATCAGCGACCGCGGCCACCAGTTTACTGCAGATGTCGTCGAAGAGCTTCTTTGATTGTGCGCATCCAGCTTTCGCCGTTCAACACTGTATAACCTGCTAACAAATGGCCTGACTGAGCACACTGCAAACTGGTGAACATGTTCTCCATGTATGTCGCATCGAACCATAAAGACTGGGGCGACAGTTTGCTGTTCATAACATACGCCTTTAACATTGAAAAGCACGAGACTACTGGCTACATCCTATTTTTCCTCCTCTACGCTCTTCCGCTGCGGCGCACACTGGACACCATATTTTCTTTCTCCACCCAAACGATCTCACCATTGCCGAGACTCCGTGTCTCAGAGAAGCTCGACGCTTGGCCCGCATGTGTACTCTGGCTTTCAAGACTGGTCAAAAGCACGGTACTGCAGGCACCATTGGGATGTCATCTATTCTCCATGGGATTTAGTCGAACTATGGTGTCCGGTGCACAAACGTGGCCTGTGTCAAAAACTTCTCGCCAACTATACTGGCTCGTACGTTATTGTTGACCAGCTCAGTGAAGTAAATTATCAACTGGCATATTTCACCACAACTGGACGGTGCTCTGCCAAGACTAAAGTTGTGCATGTCGCTCGTCTGAAGCCCTTCACTCCGAGAAAATAACTGACTTGCCCGACGGGCTTCGTCTAGGAGGGGAGAAATATTACAGTAAATGTAGCCGCATGATGATGATGATGGACAAATAGAGCAGTTTTATCAGGATGTTAAATTAGCAATGAAAAAGGTGCAAACTCGGTATACTATAGTCATGGGTGGCTTTAAAGGGGCACTAAAGAGAAACCGGAAGTTGAGCTTTAATGGTAGATTATCCTATCAAAATCACAGTCATACCATTCTTACGGCGAACAAATGTTTAATAAGCGAGAAAATAGCGAAAAACTGAAGGATAGGTGCTGACGCCCCTTCGAATTTCCCGTACTACACGTTCGTGACATCGGAGATTACAAACGCAGGCCGGTCGCGATTAGTCGAGAGCGATTTATCGCTGTTAATAAAATGCAAAATGGAATACACCTTAAACGTACATAAACAGCATTTGTCAACCTTTAATACCGTTTCAAGCGAGGAAGTACAAGTTTATCGCAAAATTAAATAAATACGAAAAAATGGCATCGCGGTACATGCGGTCGTGATAGTTTTGTAGTTTCGTTTTTGCTCCATGCATCATCGCGCGCGCCTGTTTCACTCTACAATGTTTGGTTGCATGTTGCGTGGCTCAAAAAACGTCGACTTCTCGGGAAACAGCCAGAAAATGCCTCGTGTGTGTAGTGTTGAAGGCTGTATAAACTGCCCAAGGTGCTTGCTCAGGGGCAGCGGCAGTGTTGACCCGATTGTGTCCTTTCATGTGATCCCGCGCAATGAGCCTCGGCTCCCCGGCATTCGCAATGGCTCAGTGCTCTGCCGATGATAAAACGGCAAAAGAGCCAGAGAAACCGATGGTGTGCTCTCTGCATTTCTCGCCCTCGGATTATGTATTTAATCCTGACCGCTGGAAGTATCTTGGCGTGCCCCAGAGGCCAGTCCTTTCTCGAGCAGCTGTTCCCTCAATGCAGCCTTCATTAAACCCCCTACCGGTGTCCCTGCAGCAGCAAACTGGCGGCTCGGTGAGTGCTGAATGTCATTAAATAAAGCCACGAAATAACCATACCGAGTACATGCGCAACTTTCTACGCTGGTTCTTTCGGGAACATCGTCGCCTGGCGGACCGGACGCCTCGCATTCTGTCGACGAAAACGAAGCTCTGCTTTCCGCCGGCGTGGCCGGCGGCTCACCCCCATCGCATGCGGAAACACCTACCGCTCGAGCATGGAGGATCGTTTCGCGCTCCGTTTCACTGAATATCGCTGAAATGCAGTCCTGCTTCCCTGGCGAGCTCTTCGTTACAAGCTTCAGTGGTAGCAACGGTATCCATCGCGGCGAACGCAAACGCAGCGGCCATGATGCAGTTAGTGCCTCGGCCGTTTACGCAAGCGGTGATGTATCATGGCGCATTCTGATTCGCTGAGAGCAATGAAATCTGTGACGACACTGCTTCAGCTCCAAATCTGGGCCGAGAGAAATTGAGGAAGAGATATTTGGTCTTTGTTTACGAATTTCTCTGCTAATAACTCATATTTTTGCACCCAACAAAAACTGCATGCATTCCTGAAGGTCCCTCTTTTATTCCAGCTGAACTTCCTGCTTCTCTTTATTGTCCCTTTAATGCAACAGTGGAGGAAAATTGGGTGGGAGAATGGGTGACTGGCAACTATGGCATCAGCTCTAGAAATAGTAGACGAGAGATGTTGTTAGAGTTTGCGAGCAATCGTCTCTGAATTATGAATACCTTCTTCCGGAAGTTTAATAACAGGGAGTGAACCTGGAAAAGCCCTAATGGAGAAACAAGAAATGAAATAGATTTCATACTCTGTGCCAACCCTAGCATAGTACGGGATGTAGAAGTGTTAGGTAGGGTAAATGGGAGTGATCATAAGTTAGTGAGGTCTAGGATTGTTCTCAGTTTGAAGAAAGACCAAATAAGAGGAAACAGGCCAACGTAGACATGAAAAGTGTTCGAGATATGTTCTACTGTCGTAAGCCTTTCGCAGAAAATAGGTTGCCCTGCTTTTGTGTAGTCAATGTGGATTGCTCCTTGTAGCGCTTTTAGAATACTGAACCGAAAGGGTTATTTTGTGTTCCATGGCTATGCATTTTAAAGTGTTCCTGCATTTATTCAATTGTATTTACCTCTTGTTCTGGATGTTGTAACAGGACTGCAATCACTCCAATTACTTTCTGCAGGCCTCACAAATGCAATGAGCCTTGGTGAATGCATCACTATTGCCAAAGAGGCATGCCCCACACCTTCCAAGGTCGTCATTCAGGTCGAGGTTGGCCTGCAGTGCAGCTTGCCTCTGGCTGACAAGTCTGTCGGATGCTCCTTGAAAGCATGGAGGGAGTCGAGGAGCGTGCAGACTACGGAGGCTGTGGATCAGTCAAGCTCCACCTCAGGTGAGCAGTGACCGGCACTTCTCTTATTTTTGCTTGCTTGTGCGAGTTTGTGGTCAATGGCCAAGTCTACCTACCTTGGTACGACCTGCTCAAGTGCATATGACATTCTTCTGCCGAGGACAATAGCAGGTTTGTTTTTCTTCTCCACATTTTGATTGGGGCAAAATGCAAAAATACTGCTCAACTGAGCATATTGAAGCACCTCAGGTGGTAGAGCTTAATCCAGAGCCCTCTTGTCCTGGTGTTGTTGTAGCCCTTACGTTGCTCTGCGATAATGTTAAACCCTGCAAATCTCTGCGTTACGCCTATATCAGTATATTAGTGTAAAAACGTGAATATAAATCAATTTGGAATGTAAGTAGACCCCTGTGCTTGAGGTGAACAAAAAAAAAAAAAATTCTTTAAGGCAGTTAACCGCAAAACATGTGTTTTATCAATATGCTCATTCATTAAGGGAGGCAAAAACTACAGGGAACTGTCAGAATTCTTGTTTTGCGACGGCTGCGAGTCACAACATCCTGCGGCACATCATTGATGATGACTAAGCAGAACTAGGCACGTGGAACACTGTCATCGTGAATGAGCAGTACTCATTGGGCTCCTGAGGGTCACGCCAGCGATCAGTTCAGCCAACCTCTAGGTGTCTTCTGCTGGCCATATACTCGTTTTGATGGTCTGCTGTCGATTGCACCTTCATGCCTTTCGCACAGTGTTTGGATACTGCAGTGGACTTGGAGAAACGAGACACTAGTGAGGAAATTCAATTGCCTTTGCAATGAATTGAACCTGCTGTTATGAGTTGAACTCGTGCATGTTGCAAACACAGGAAGATTGCGCGAAAGGTGTTTTGCAACACCAGACCGAGGCCCAGCATCTCCTTGATAATTGAGGCTCATGCGGTTGCAGCATCAGATTTGCAAAATGGTTTACATAATGTTTACTGGCGCTAGGTGGAATTCGAATGTGTTCTTTGTCCCAGCATAATAATAATAATAATAATACAGTTGCCGACCGATTTTTCGAACACCTGAATTTCCAGTGGCCATAGTACCGCCACGCACTCCATAGAGTTACTGTAAAACAACCTTTACTTTGGATGTTTCGAACGCAAGTCAAAAGCTACCGAAAATGCAAACAACATCGCCATCATTTTGTTTTTTCTGCAGCGTCAAACCCACGTTGCAGAGATATCGCATGCCAATTCAGAGCCTGCATTTCTGGTACAGCCTGGATAACAGGCAGCGCCTGCTGCAGCCTCCTGTGATGCTTTGTGCTGTCATTGCTGTTTGCACTTGTCTGTTACGTGTGGTCAGTTGTACTGTTTGTATCACCTCTCGTGCGCATTGTGGTTCGCTTCAGTTGAATACCGCGATGCTAGGCTTAGCTGCTTCAACAACCGATTGACTTCAGTGATTTCATCGGCACCTGCTAGTGATGGTGCCGACACCGCCTTTGTCCTCCACCTCCAATTCAGCAAAGGCTTCAAAGCGAGGAAATTATAGCAGGTTGACGATGGGAAAGAAGGCCACCATTATCAAGCAAGTTTAAAGTGGCCAGTCACAAGTGGACGTCGCAAAGAAATTTGAAATCTCGAAGCAGACAATATCAGACTACCTAGAAAATACGGTGAACATTTTAGAAGCCGCCGAGAAATTTGCTGGATCCCGACAGAAGAATGTCGGCAATGGTGCCCACCCAAAAATTGGTCATTTGTTGAATATCGCCGTGGTAGGCTACAGTCATTGCTCCAGCAGTTCGTGCCGCAAGACACGTTTAACTGCGACAAATGTGGGCTGTTTTGTGAGTTGCTACATGAAGAAACCCTTGCATTCACTGGGGACCCTTGCCACGGTGACATTCACCGCAAAGAACGGCTGACCGTCCTCGTCGACAGCAACATGCTGGGAACCGAAATGCTTGTATTGATAAATGAAATAATCTAAAATGCTATAAGGAAGCCTGTGTTCCAACGCTGTACAAAGCCAACAAGAAAGTGGGGATAACGCAACATGATGAGGTCCGGGGGTAGTGGCGATTCTCGCAGACTAACCCCCCCCCCCCCCCCCCCAGGTGCTCCAGGTTCTCTACGTAGTGCAGCGGAAGGTCCCCCGTGAAAACGAAGTCCCAGAGGGGGGGCTATCATTTGCAGGGCCTCCTGCGAGGACAATGTTTAGGCAGCCTGTCCTACCGTGTCATCCCTGTTGTCGTTTCCACCACTGTCATTCTCGCTATCTGATGCAAGCACGTTTGCAACAATCGCCTCATCAGTTGGAAGTTCTGATGTTTCTGGTGCGTCATCTGCGTGTAGAAACTTTTTGAGTCCTGAAGCATCCTCGTTTACTGTGGACCAAAGTTGGGTATCACTTCGTTGGTGGGAGCTTCGCAGGCTTCGTAAAAGTCACTGCTGCCTCAGACAATGCACGCTTTCCTAAAGCAGTTTCGCACCGTAGAAGCGCTTGGTGTGCACCATGCACCAAAAATAAACTGCACAGCCATCAATAGATAGATCTTCAAGTCTGGTTGCTCTCAGCATGTCCGCATGGCCATGTCCATCAACAAGAGTGCTCAGGACGCGGCATGATGCATTACCTTAAAATTGACGATCATGCCAACGTCCATGCCACGACGGCAAGCCTGCCGTTGTGTTCAGCTGTAGGAAAAAAACTTCCACACTTGACAGCTTAGACATGGAGTGTTAGGTGCTACAATTATCTAAGATGAGCACTGCCTTCCTCTTAGATGGCTGAATAGATTGATCTAACTCCAAGAGCCACTCACAAAAAGGTCCTCGCATCATCCATGCCTTGTGGTTGTGACGGTAGCGTAGTGGTATCCTGGAAGCACTGTGGAAGCAGCAGAGATTTTTCGATTTGCCAATGACAAATGGCAGGGCATTTGTTGCTCCTGTGCATGTTGGCGCACAAAAACACAGTGAGGCACAGCTTGCTGTTTTTGCCGCCCTTAAACATGTCTCCTTTGAGTGCATGCATTTTGGACGGCAGCATCTGGAAGAACAGCACTGTTTCGGTGCTATTATATATGTCGTCATCAGTGTAGTTGTTGAGGCCAGGGCAGCGTTCCTCCACCCACTTCTGCTTCGCCTCCATGTCAAGCGAAGCTCCCTCACCGGTGACAGCTTTGTAAACAATGCCGTCTCTTTCAATAACATGGACCCAGCTGCCACATGGCTGGAAGTCCACATTGTGGTTGAGTAGGGCAAGCTGCTCTGCCTTTGTAGCCAATGATGGGCAAGTTCATGGCACGGCACAGGGAAACCACTCGTAGAGAGCCTCTTCTACTTTCTTATAGGCAGCTCGTCGAACACATTTGCACCCATTGTCTACCGAGCAGCTTTCTTTGTCGAACTTCTCTGCTGAGCAGATGATCGTTGACACTGTCAGTTGCGATAATCCGTACTTCTTCACCAAGTCGCACACTTTTTTACCGTCTTTGTAGTCCTTCACGATACTGTAGTTCGTTTCCGAATCTAAAGCAGTGCGCTTTTGTGACAATTGATAGTGTGCTGCACTAGCTGTAGCGTCACCGGCTACTTGTGCCACCTACTGCTGCGAGCAGAAGGGGGAGTGATGAGAGCAGGGCTGGGGCACTTTTGGATGAAGCAATAAAGCACTTGTTTTGTGTTCGCTATGACCTCGGGTCTTGGCTCCACTTTTTCCAGCCATACATGTGACAAACTGGTGACGAGGGTGCACCGAACCGCATGAACAACCATGTCGACGTTTGGTAGGATCGAAGCGTTCGAGGGGGAAGGTGACGCCTGGCCTGCTTACGTGGAGCGCCTCCAAGAGTTCTTCGAAGCCAAATATGTCGTGCCAGCAAAGAAAAGTAAATATTTTTGAGCTGCTGCGGGCCCCGTACCTATGCACTACTTCGCAACCTTGTACAGCTCAGACCGACCTCTCTGCCGTTCTGTAAATAAATGTTTCTCTTGTAAAGCCGAAAACGCCCGAAGATAAAACGCACGATGAGATACTGACCGTACTTGGTAGGCACTGCACCCCAACCCCATCTGTTGTAGTGCAATGGTTTCGCTTCAATTCGAGGAGGCATTCTGAAGGAGAAGCAGTCAGCGTCTTTGTTGCGGCCGTCATTGTTTGTTTGAACACTGAAATTATGGAACCGAACTCCATAACATGCTGAGAGACCGAATAGTATGTGGCATAAACAACGCAGCGGTTCAGACGCGGCTACTTGAGTTCCGACCTCACATTTGAGGACGCAGTGAAAACTGCCCTTGTGATGGAAGCCGCAAAAAAGGATGCCGGTGAACATTTGGGAAGTCGTTTCCAATGGAGTTGGACACCGGTGCAAGCGTCTCCGTAATACCAGTAGGCAAGTTTCAACGTGCCTTTCCAGAAATGAGTCTAGAACCTTCAAACACTTTTTGCGCGGGTTTAGTGGGTAGCTCGAGCAAGTCAAGGGCAAGGCAAACGTTTGCGTCAGATAGAAGGGGCACGAACAGGTCCTTCCGTTGTACCTCACAAGTGGCACTGCTCCAACATTGCTCGGCCGCAACTGGTTCCAAGCTTTGGGCATTGGCGTCGAAGGATTCAAACAAATTAACCAAGTTAGTAATGTCAGCGAGTTGATTGCTCGTTTTCCTAAGGTGTTTCCAGAAGTCATTGGCACGTTCATGGGATTTTCCACCAAAATTCTTGTGCCTTCAGATGGAGTGCCGAAATTCTGCAAACCACACCCAATTCCATTTGCGTTGGTTGACCTCGTAACGCAGGAGATCATGAGGTTGCAGCCTGAGAACATTCTCGTTTCCATGAGGACAGCCAAATGGGCAGTGCCGATTGTGCCTGTTCATAAAAAAAATGGCACAGTTAGAATTTGCGGAGATTTCAAGCAAACAGTCAATGCTGTGTCGTTCATGGAAACCTACGCAGTTCCGCGTGCTGAAGAGCTGTGGGCAGCCATGTCGGCAGGTCAGAAGTTTACAAAACTTGACCTGCGAGACGCCTACCAGCAGATATCTCTGGATGGCAGAAAGCCATGAATGCGTGACCATCAACACCCACATGGGTCTCTTCCAGTATACACGCTTACCTTTTGGTGTTTCTGCTGCACCTGCTATCTTTCAGCGAGAGATGGACAATCTGCTTCGTAGTCTGCTGAAAACAGCTGTGTACAGTTGAATGTTGATAATTCGAACTCGAAGGGGCCGGAAAATTTGTTCGAATTAAAGGACGTATTTTTGAAGTATTCAAGCACCATAGCACGATGCACGAACGGTGCGAGTCTCGAATATCGCGGCGCACAGGCGCATAAAGAGCGCAACTGCTCACGCCGGCCAACGCTTGGTTCCCGATAATGGCAGAAAACGAAGCTTCAGGGAGCGGACGGTGTCGGCATGGCGACGGGCGGGCACGCGCCAAGACCGTGGAATGTGAGGGAGAAGGGCGGCAGAGACATGGATTTGGCCTCGGCAACTCCGCCGCTTCGGTGGCAGTGGCTTTGGTGGCTCCCCTTGCCTTCTCTTCCAACTCTCTCGCAGCTCCCTCACCCTTCGCTATGCCGGCGCCGCCCCGGCACCAGCATAGCCCGCTCCCCGAAGTTTCCTTTTCTGTTGTTATCAGGATGCGAGCGTTTGCCGGATGGCACCTCCGCCGCTGCATTAAGGGGTCTCTCCAAAGCGGTTGCTCTATGGCCGTGTCGGAGCAATGCCGGTCGGAGGTGCTGCCGCGTTATTTGGCGCACTGCTAAGAGCATTCTCGGTCTGTGGTACATTCGAATTAACCGTAGCAAATGCTCTCGCGTTCGAATTGCCGACCATTTTTTCCCATTGAAATACACATAACTTTGATGGGACCACAGCGTCAGTTCGAATAAACCGGCAGTTAGAATTAAGCATGTTCGAAATAACGAGATTGGACTGTACTTTGATGACATTGTTATTACAGGCATCGACTACAAAGACCACTTGGCAAATCTGACGAATGTCTTGCAGAAACTTTGGGAAGTGGGCCTTAGGGTGAAGCTGGAGAAGCGTGTTTTCTTCGCTCCCGAAGTGGAATACCTGGGCCCCTTCATATGCAAGCAAGGTCTAAAGCCCAACCCTAAGAAGGTAGAGGCCATCATCTATACGCCCGAGCCACAGAATGTGAAGGAGCTTCAAAGCTATCTTGGCCTGCGTAATTTCTACAGATGGTTTTTGTCAAACATCTCAACAAGACTGCGTCCCTTGCATCAGCTGCTTCTTGAATGGGAAAAGTGGAGCTGGGAAAAAGAGCAACAACAAGCATTCATCACAAGTACAATTAAAAGGCTCTTGTCAAATGCACCTGTGCTGGTCCACTACAGTTCTGAGAAAGCACTTGTGCTCAGTTGTGATGCGTCACCGTATGGTGTTGGTGTAGTCTTGGCACAGACCGAAGCAGATGGAACCGAAAGACCTGTAGCTTTTGCGTCACATACTATGCTTGCTGTTGAGCGGAACTATAGTCAGACTGACAAGGAAGGTCTTGCTTTGGTTTTTGGTGTCGGCGAATTTCATCAGTACCTGTGGGGAAGGCCGTTCACTGCTGTAACAGACCACCAGCCAGTGCTGGGACTTTTTTGTTCAAGTCGAGGCGTGCCAAGCCAGGCATCACCGAGAGTCCTTCGGTGGGCACTCACACTATCAAGCTATCAATTCAAGCTGTCTACAAGCCAGGCAGTATAGGCCATGCTGATGAACTCCGCCGGCTACCTCTTCCCGCAACTGAGGTTCATGACTCTATGCCTGCCAATGTCTTTATGTTAGAACAAATATACCCTGATGTCCTGTCACTTGCAGTCATTAGACGTGCTACGGCAAGGGATCCATGCTGTCACAAGTGGCTGAGGCTGTCCTGACCGGGAGTCCTTTTCCAGAAGGTGGAGACTGGGGCCCTTATACTGCGAGGGACCAATGAACTTAGTCTGCATGAGGGATGCCTCTTGTGGGGAGCCCGTGTCATCGTTCCCAAGTCCCTGCAATCCCAAGTACTTAAGCTTTTGCACGCTGGCCACCCTTGAATTGAGAAATCAAAGATGATTGCTAGGTCCCATGTGTGGTGGCCTGGAATCGACAATGACATGACGAACCAGGTGCGGGGCTGCCCTGTTTACCAAGTGCACCAGAATTCTGCCAGGAGGATACCAGTTATGCCATGACCATTTCCTGGCAAGCTCTGGTCCAGGATCTAAGTTGATTTTGGAGGTCCATTCATGGGACACTACTTCCTCGTGATGGTGGATGCTTTTTTCAAGTGGGTAGAAGTTCACTCTAATCCCTCACCATCTGCAGAGGCCACGATTTCTGTTTTCAGGACTGTCTTTTCTCAACATGGTCTGCCAGACATCATTGTTTCCGCCAATGGGCCAGCATTCACCAGCAGCCAGTACACTGACTTCCTGAACTGGAATGGCATCCGTCGCATGCTAGTGCCTCCATATCAGCCTGCTTCCAACCGGGCTGCAGAGCGGGTAGTACAGACTATCAAAGATAAACTGAAGAAAAGCACACCAGGTGAATTCAGGACACAAGTGGCCAGGGTGCTCTTCCACTACCGCTCAATGTCTCGTAAAGTAACAGGTCGTGCGAGTTGCTCATGGGAAGGAGAATCAAGACACCCTTGGATATCATGTGCCCAAGTTTTCGATCGTCTGTTTAATTGAAGCAGATAAAGCAAAAATTGCATGCGGACAAGGGTTGCCTCATTGCGCCAATAATGGACCCAGGTGCCCCAATGTTCACCAGGAACTTCCGATCAGGTGCACCATGGGTACCTGCTTCTGTTAGCGGTCCTACAAGCTGCCCCTCATCTGAGATTGTATTACAAGATGGAACTATGTGGCACAGACATGGGGACCACATTCGCCCTAAACTCGTACAGCCACCACCACCTGCAAGCATTGTGCCTCCAGATCAGCCAGCTGAGCAACAAGCAACAGAGCCTGTGGAGCCTGTAGGAGTTGCTGCTGAGCCAGAACAGCCACAGCCCCACAACAGAACTGGGCTGCCAGCAGCAGTCTTCCCATCGGGAGAAAGCCCTGTCGCACTGCGAAAAAGTGCCCGGACAAGATGCCATGTGAACCGGTATTTTTCATGACAAGAACTAAAGGGGGAGGAGTGTGACAATTGATAGTGTTGTGCTGCACTAGCTGTAGCGCCACCGGCTACTAGCGCCACCTACTGCTGCGAGCAGAAGGGGGAGTGACGAGAGCAGGGCTGGGGCAGTTTTGGATGAAGCAATAAAGCACTTGTTTTGTGTTCGCTGTGAGCTTGGGTCTCGGCTCTACTTCTTCCGGCCATACATGTGGCAGCTTTCGTTTCACCGGCAACGTCGTGCATTGCCGATCATCAGCGAGCGGATCATCCATCTTCCATTTTGGCAGCGAGTCAAACGAGGCGGAGTACCACGTGGCCAGGAATGACTTCGACGCAACCTACAAAGACGAGCACGAGTGACTTAATCCATTGGCACTGCAGAATGAGAGGCCAGGGGGCCAGCGAGCAATCTGGGAGGACTGCAGTTGGCACGGTCCTTTCGTGTCTCGGAGGGTGGCGTGGCATAGAGCTATGGGCGCGGACCATTCGTGTTCAGGGAGGTGGGAGTGTGATGGGAGAGAGGCACATGCAGTGGCTGTTGGGGCGGCAGGGAGGGTACAGGGGCTCAATTTTTTCTTTCTTATTTTCAAGGGTTTCGCATTGCATTACCTTTCAGCACGGACACCCAGCAGCCAGACTTCATCTTTATAACCGATAATGCGGCATAGGGGCATCGTAGTACGTGGTTTATTTCACCATAAAAAACATACAAAATGACGGTGCAGCAGCTTCTCAGTGTTATAACTGATACATTGTTAAAACTGCTATCGTTATAAGTGGGTTTGGCTGTACAAGGTGTGGCAGGAAAGTAATGAAACTGGCAACACTGGGAGTGATCTGGCAGTGATGCGGGCGCCCCCTTCACAATGTGCATCAGCCACTCCCAGACGCTCAGTGCAAGTTTCAACTCCGTGCGGTACACAGGTGACCTTAGAGAGTGTGGTAAGTGAAGTGTTTTTGTACTGCACTACAAAAATGGTTGCCAGTACAACTGACAATCACTAGAAAATATGAAAAGAGCCATAGAGGATAATTTGGATAACTACACTACGCGAACAAACCACATGCAATTAGACCTCTCATAGCTCGGTACGAGGGAAAATGTCGCGAATACTATGTCTCCAATCAAGCGTTTTCTGTTGCTAACATGTTAGGCCAACGAGATTACCCCGTTGGAGCGGCTGTACACAGTTCCTTGATTTTTCAGTAACACATTTCAAGAAGCAGGATACCTCACATGAACAAATAATACATGAGCTTCATACAGAACAAGACGCATGCAGCACTTACATCCATGGGTCAAAGATGGGAAATTATGTGGGAAGCAGCGTCGTTGAAGGTACATGGGAACATACCGTATTTACACGATTGTAAGTCGACTCGAATGTAGGTCGACCCCCCCAAAGTTGCATGTCTCAAAAAAAAAAAAAAAAAAAATTGGGGGGGGGAGGGGGGAGAAAAACCACGCGAGTGCATTTCACACAAGGGAAATTTATTGATGGGGTTGCTAAGACTACTCATCGTCACTAGAGTTGACCTCACTGGTACTGCTGCAGTCATAGCTGCTGCGGTCCCAATGCATGTCGTCATCAAAAGTGAGTCCACATTTCGCGAACGACCGCACCACGACATCGTGCGGTACAGCCCCCCACGCAGAGAGGACCCACCCGCACACAGTAGCCAGAGAGGCCAAATTTTCTCGCGCTGAAGCCGCCACTGCCACACCACACGTTCACTGACTCCAGAATTGCGTCCCGCTGCGCGGTTGTTAGTTTCCTCAACATGGAGGATAGCAGCCCGTTTGAACGCTGCTGAGAACGAGTGCCGAAAGTTCTTGGCACTCATGACAGGCGCGACGATTCAGCACAACAGCAGAAGTGACAGATGCCAGCGGCCGTCGAAAACAATCGTATATAAAGCTCTTCCGCCAACTACTAATACCCCCAACCGACGGCGCTTCCGCCAACTACCAATAGCCCCTAACGGCGGCTCTTCCGCCAGCTACCAATACCTCCCAAACGGCGGCTCTTCCGCCATCTACCAATACCCCCTAAACGGCAGCTCTTCCATGATCGATGCTCCCACAAGAGCCGTGCGCTCATGGTGTGCGCAATCAAAATGTATGCAATACTGTAAATTATTACGCTACGCTTCTACCGTAACCATAAAAACGTAGGTGCAAAGTTGTAACCACGCCGTAGCGCCCCTGATTTCTCGTTTCTCTTGCCGTTACTAGCGGTACACGGTTCGGTTTCGATTCTAAGTCGACCCCCCAACATTGGATTGCCAAATTTGAAAAAATGGGTCGACCTACAATCGTGTAAATACGGTACTGTTAGGCTACCACAGTTTGCCTCTGTTTTCACAGCGGAATGTTATACTGTGTGGATGGTAGTGGCAAAAATTATAACAGGCAAACACTCAAAAGCAGTCGTTTATACAGACTCTTGTAGTGCACTAAAGGCATTTAATTTGCAATCTGAGCACGAACTCTTCATAGGGGATATTTTGAACGTGTCACAAGTATGTCAAGGCCAATCCATTCACTTCTGCTGGGTCCCAAGCCACGTCGGTATTCCAGGAAATGAAAAGGTGGATGAGAGTCTGGTGTTTTGCTTTGGCTCAACAATTTCCAACAATTCAACAACTGCCACTTACTGAATTTGTCCTTAGTGAATGAAAAAAATGTTGCCATCAAGAACGCTTCATCGAGGTTATTTTGTGCTGACTTCGAATAGGGCACACATCTCACATATAATTATTTATTGAAAAAGGAAGAACAACCAACATGCGATAACTGCGACGAACCTTTAACAGTGATGCACATTCTAATCACATGTCAAAATGTCAAAACAAAGAAGAAAATGCTTTCACAAATTATACAAATTACGCATACCTTTACACCCAGCTTTCATTTTTTGAGATGAACTGGTTTTATGAATAGGCTTTAGAGCAACACAGCTTTTGCAACCTCTACCATTGTTTTTTTGACACGTTTAGTCTGGCGCAGTAAAGCCTAAGTCGCTTTGTGCCATTAAACACGATTTAACTAACTTTACCTGCTAGTGTGTTGATTTGCAGTGTGCTTTGCAGAGGCAGACGTTTCTTTAGATCATTTTTTGTCGGTTTCAGCAATCATTTGCTGCAATTTTGTGATGGCAGAGCACAAGGAGCAGAGTGCGTGTCAAATAGTTTTCACTTTGAGCGAAATTGCAACTGAAGATGTTGTCATACTTTGTTAAGCCTATAAGAACGACACTGAGTAAAGCCCAAATCAGCAAGTAGTTTTCTCAGATAAAGAATGGCGAGATCACGGCAGCGCAGTGTGTGCTGCCGTGAAGCCACAGTTCAGGGCAATGTTCTCCACCTTTCAATGTTATCTCCTACGCTCTTTGCTTGTTGAAGCTCCTTCTCCCCGCCTTCATAGCCGCTCGTTACCCTGCTCTTTATGGGTCACCATTTTGCGCTCTACCAGTTAGCAAATAGTGCACACAGCGCAGCCAAATTACAACTCGAATCACGATAAGCTGATCTCAACGATCCAGCAGCATCTTCTAATAAGGGGAAAAAAGTCGCTGGCCGAAGATACTACATGATGTCGTGTATACTCGAGACTGCTTTTGTAAACACTTCAGGGTTGTGTGCAGTTATTGGCATGGTCGAAGTAATTTTAAATGCGAAAGCATTATATGTCCCATTACGGCGAAAATCCGGTGGCGGTGGCATTGCCACCAAGCGATCATACCAAAAATGGCCGACGGCACGGAGTAAAAACACGTTAAAAATCAAGGGCTTTGAAAAGAAAATTTTGTAAACTTTGGTCTGGGTGGGAATCGAACCCAGGCCTCTGGGGTGTGAGATGAGCACGCTTCCTCAACGACACGCCAGCTTCATGGTTCTGGTTGACTAAAGGTGTGCCTACTGCATGCATCATTGCACACGTCACGTCATACTAAAGGTGTGGCCTAGTGCATGTGTCATTGGGCATGTGACGGTGCAGTCAATGGGGAAGAGGTGGCGTCATGTCATGAGTGTATAAAATGAGTATAAAATTTAAGTGTTATTGTCTAATTCAATGTCGCTTAGCGCTCCTTCGAATTATGAACTCCTGGTGAGCAAGAGAACGTGTTGAGATGCTTATCGCATTTTGGTGTGGCCTTACCGAGGTGCAGTTAGAACGCAGGCTGCTAGGAGCTTGCTCGGGAAATAACATTTCACCAAAGGGACTATCATGTTTTCACATTCACACGTAAGAAGTCCTAAGCGTCTCTGGCGAATTTTTTTAATCTTGCAGAATATTGTATATTTTTTTTGTGGGCTATTCTGAAAGTGGGTGTGGGTTGTAAGAGTTGGCAGGCTATACGCCGCGTAGAAAAATAGGGCATGTTCTAGCCGGCTCTTTACAATCTCAACTTGCGGAAACATTGCCAAAGTTATGCATGTGATCAAAAATAAACCCACTAATCAAGTCTCATATGAGAAATTTGTTGTGCTAGCGAATATAAGTTTTGCAAATCCCAAATATAGCCTTTATATCCTGAGTGCTCGTTGAGGATCACAGAGCAAGCAGGGCAGGGTCGAAGGTTTTTGGCACTTTTTTAAGGGTCGTAGAAATCCGTGAAAGTTTTCAAACACTCCATATTCTCTCACTGTAACTTTTTGCGTTTCTGAAAAATAATTTGTGCAGGACACAATTAGGGTCATTAAGCATTCAGATGCAGGAATATCGAGTAACTCAAGAAGGACCACTATGCGTCCTGTTTTCTGCCATATCTGTAATCACCCTGAAAACCTCCCAAATAAAAAAAAGAAAGCTCATCATTAATTTTAGTATCTGTGTTCTTTTCTTGCATTTCATAGTACTACTTTGGTCTCATTTGTGCAGCATCGAGGCCTTCTATTTCTCCGTCAAGAGTCAACGGTGACAATTCACAGCAGGGATGCCTTCAACAAGATCACCCCCGTGGCTATGAGGCTGATAAACTGTTTCGTTTGGAAGCACATGTCAGGGTCCATACTGGCGAGCGTCTGTTTAAGTGCCATTTGTGCCCTCAGAGCTTCTCAAGAAGAGACATCCTTAAGAGGCACTTGTGCATTCACACGGGTGAGAAGCCATTTCAATGCCCTTCGTGCCCTCAGAGTTTCTCACGAAAGACGTACCTGAAGGAACACCTGCGCACCCACACAGGCGAGAAGCCCTTTCAGTGCCCTTCATGCCTTCAGCGATTCTCCCAAAGATCCAAGGTCAAGGAACACATGCGCACCCACACAGGTGAGAAGCCATTTCAGTGCCCTTCATGCTCTCGGAGCTTCTCACAAACGTCCCACCTGAAAACTCACCTGCACACCCACACAGGCGAGAAGCCAAAACAGTGTCCTTTATGCCTTGAAAGCTTCTCACGTAACTTCAGCATGAAGGAACACCTGCAAATCCACACAGACAAGAAGCCATATAAATGCCCTTCATGCCCTCGAAGCTTCTCGCGCAAGTCCAACATGAAGCAACACCTGCGCACCCACACAGGCGAGAAGCCCTTTCCGTGCCCTTCATGCCCTCGGAGCTTCCCACAAAGGAGCCACCTGAAAGACCACCTGCGTACCCACACTGGTGAGAAGCCATTCCAGTGCCCTTCATGCCCTCGGAGCTTCTCACAAAGGGGCCACCTGAAAGACCACCTGTGCACCCACACTGGTGAGAAGCCATTTCAGTGCCCTTCATGCCCTAAAAGCTTCTCTTATAAGACCAGCATGAAGATACACCTGCGCACCCACACAGGCGAGAAGCCGTTTCAATGCCCTTTATGCACTCGGAAATTCTCGCTGAAGTCTGCCGTGAAGCAACATATGCTCATTCATACAGGTGACCAACCACACCGTTGCACTGTCTGCTCCAAGTCCTTTGCACGGGTTGGTAACTTAATCAGACATAATAAAACACATCATCATGATAATTTAGAGTAGCATAAGTTACAAATCAGACATAATAAAACACATCATTATGATAATTTAGAGTAGCATAAGTTACATAAATATAGCATGAAAAAACACATGTGCATTCCCACTGGTGACTGACCATACCATTGCACCATCTGCTGCAGGGCCTTTGCGCAGGCTTAGTGCTTGAGCAGACATAAGAGAACACAGCACCATGATACTGTAAGTAGGTCAACAGCCATTTTGAACTAGAGTCTGAATTATGAATCTACAGATGTGTAGCATGCTGCAGGGCATTCTGCTGCATTAGGTAGCACAAGTGCTATGCTCCAAGCCATCGAACACTCTTTCCGGGTCATCATATTTCCCTAGATCTATTCTGAGCATATCATAAAAGAAAGAGCAAGAGAAATGATGAAAATCGACCTACACAAACCCATGTTATCACTCATAAAAGAATTCTTAACACAAGCAAAATGAGAGTTAACAACCTCAACCTGCACTGGAATTTTAGGTGCTCTAAATGCCACATTTCACTGCCATGAAGTCATGTGGTGACACCAATAGCAGCTGGGCGTTAGCAGAAGTTGGCACGCTACGGTTGCCAAGCCTGCTCTGCCTGTTCATCGTGAACCCATGGCCTCCCTGATCTGGCCGCGCACTGTGTAATCTGTGAGGCCATGGCATCACTTTTATTGTCGCAACAGCTTCTGCAAGGCGGCCATTGGCATGCCGAAGTGCTCGGCATGAGATGCGCGATTCTCATGATTGCAACACCTTGCCATTGGCTGTGCGATACTTGAGATGGTTGTAAAATGTAATGGCATAGCTTTTATTGCAGTACAGTAGAACCTTGTTCACACATTTAAAAAAGACGATAGGAAAAACATTCGCAGTTTGGCAATGTACTGAACGCTGGTGGTGAAAAATCTTAATTTCTGGGAACATATGAAAGGAGCCCTGGACGATTTTGACAATTTTGTACAGATGTACCGAGTTGAGAGGGCAGGTCCTTCTGTTAGGGCAGGTCCTTCTGATCATTAAGTGAGACATTCAAGCGCTCCTCCTAAAGCACATATTTTATTGCAGTAGGGGTGTGTAAATAGCAATTTTTGAGACCGAATTGAATAGTGTCACATTGTGGTGACGATGAAGAACACAGTAGAAAAACTGTGAATCACGAAGCTAACTCCTTGTTAAGCGAACCTGTGCCCCGAAAGACAGGCTACACTAAAAACACAACGGTTGCAGCGAGCACAGTCAGCGAACATCGGAAATCTGATCAGCGGCTCAAGCTTGTCGAATTTTATGCATCGCTCGTGGAATGTCCCATTGTCGTCGTTGGTGCCTGCATGGTTTCCAGAAACTACTACACAATTCATGTCATGCATTCAATCTGATTACACAAGGTTCGGCAAGGACGTACACGACAGATAGAATTAACTAGAACATTCATGTAAGTTCTACATCACGCAGGCACATCTTGTCGTGAGCGAGTTGTTAGCGGTGGAAACGTAGTCCCCGAGAATAGGATAAAAAAGTATGGATGTCAGTACGAAGCGAATAATGCCAGAAGCGAATCGAATATTGAATTCTTTTCAAATAGTTTTTGAATAATAAGCAGCCATTTTCACAATTGATGTAAAACAGTATTCACATAGTAGTACATAGTCATAAGGTTAGCATCTTTCTCTCATGAGATTGTGGATTCTCAAGTGTTGTTTATCAAAATGCACGAAAGGCGAAACAATTATGCAGTTTGTTCGTATATACAGGACTTTCGAAATGTTAGAATGATTCCTGTAACGTAGCCTGTTGCACTACGTAGATTCTCCAGTTTTATACATATGTTATGCCCGTGGAGATGAAAATATTGTACTTTTGCTCCAATTTGGTGTTTGCACAAAGTGGACATTCTAAGGTATCAATAACTATTAGAAAAGTATTCGTATTTACAAATAGTGACTTCGATTCGAAGACTATCGAATAGGACAGTATTTGATTCCGTACACAAAATTTGAGAATATTCACGCACCCCTTCTTATAAGATTTTAAAATGTGCATTGCTACTAATTGCAGTGGCACCCGTCCCCTGAGCTTTCAGGCTCCCTGTCACCATCTACGTAACAGGTGTGCGTGACATCAGTCGAGCAAGCTATCCGGATTGACTACTCACTTTTCGTCATTGATAATTTTTCCAGCTTTATGCTGTACAGAAGTTGTTCATGATAGTTGGAATGTTGGTTAACTTGTTTCTATAAAAAGAAGTAACAGAAAAAGAATACACGAGAATTTCTCACTGCACTCAAGTATTTCCGGCAGACAGCAAGTGTCGTCTGCTTGTGTTACAGCGTGCTCCATGTTGGTCTCGAGGTTTCTTTTCGCAACAACTATGAGTGCCCTTGTTTCATTTTGGGCTGCAAATCATTGGTTGTGTCAAGCTGCGACAGCGTATCGCAGCTTGATATAGTGTGTTCTACTTTGCTGCTGGTATAAATTATCGGCCACAGCATAATCGTGAGCAAGTCTTTTTAAATGTTTAAAATGTTTTACACTTGGTTACAGCAACATTAGCTCTGTGTTTGGCTGGTTGAGCACTGCACCACCAGGTGGCTGTACCGCGCAGGTCACTCACGTTTACGCCTCTGCCCATCCGTCAAAATACCCAGCTCACCTGCGTTTACCAGAGTACTGGACAGGCTCGCTACTTTAACAAAACGCTCATGACACACACTGCTTGGATAGCTCTTGCTGGGGTTCGATGGGCCTGGCAGCTAGCGTTTAGGTTGTAGAGGCTTTGCATGCTGGCTCCAAGTCACTGAAAGTAAACATCAAGACTTCGCATCATAATTCAGAATGAGTGAAGGCGGAGCTTAGTCCCAGTTGCTTGGCAAACCTGTGGAAGAGAAAAAGCATGGCTAGGGAGGAGGGTGACTTGTAATCGTTCATGGCTCTCTAAATACAGGACGTTTCACTTAAATTGTGGCCCAAATGTTTTACTGTAGCCGTACCTTACGTGTCTACAGAATTTGTCCAAATCGTTTGAGGAACCCTTTAAATTGTAAAAAGGAACCATAAATGTATCGGGTCATTTTTTGTGTCCTTCATTGTGAACGTTGGCTTCAGGAAATTGTACAAAACAAGGTCGTATCAACGAAGTTCTACTGTACTTGCAATATTGTTTAAATCTAAATTACAGAATACATTTTTAACCAATGATAATGGCATCACTCTGTCTGTAAAGCACACAAAATCACCATCAGTGCCATCAACAAGCTGTCCATAGTGCGTTTCAGGGCCCCTTTAAATGTGGGACTGCCCAGCCCTTTCGCACGATGTGCCTGTCTGATCTAGGCAGTTGCGGGGGCATTTTTAGCTATGAGAGTGTGGTTCATTACAGTGTGTTCATGTGATATTCCTTCTTGTAAAGGCACAACAAATAAATGCTCATCCATTCTGTATAATGATTCCTCATCCATTTCTTGTATAGTGATTCTTTCTGTATATGCTGCTGTATGAAATATTCCATATATTGTGACCTATATATAGTGCTGCATTTTTGTGACTATTTCATGAGTTTTTTGTAATGTATTGATGACTAGCTGGTATTGCTGGGAATTACTCATTATGTATGCTTTACTTTTTTCTAATGCTTCCTTGTAGTATTTTGAGAGTTATTAGAGTGTAAATCCTTTTCTTTTTCTATTCTCTTGTGTTAAGCTATGTTCAACCTTTGATGCTTTGTTGCTGCCTGTAAAACGGGGCGGGGCCATGGACCATGTCATGTCTTGCTGGCTTTTTGTCCATGGACCTCAACATCAGTTGTATGTTGAAATAAAGTTTGACTTGATTTGATATGCCTTCAAAAGACTGAATTTGTGATAATATACCAAGTCATAATAAATTCTGATAATTAGAGGCCTCACTCAACTGTATTGGTGATCTCCAAATATAGTGCTGCCTATTTGAAGTTACGAATATGTGTAGGCAATAGACAATGAAGCCGAAGAAAGCATAGAGCAAAATAATTATGTTGATTGAAGACATAATGAGGAAAAGAGAGAGAAAAACTTTATTGGTTTCCGGCAGATTGCTGGGCTGGGCTCCCACCTAGGAGGCAGCGGAAAGACCGTGTCTCCCGGCAGCTTCCTCACCCTGCTGGATCGCCCAGAATTGCTGGTCCGGGCCTGAACTGAGCAGCGCAGTCCGCCAACGCGCCCGAAGGCCCTCTTTGGAGGCTGGGACCCCAGTATTGCTGATAAATGCTGGATATGCCCATAGAATGTGATCTAGTGTGGCTCTGGTGTTGCAATACTGGCATAGATTGGTTGTAATTCGGGGTATATATATGGTTCATTGATGGGGTTGTGTATGTTTGTGTTTGTAGCTGCCGCCATTGAATGGACTGGGCCCGATTGACCTGGGGGTGAGGCGGTGGATAATCCCGCCTTTACATTCGATAATGTTGAGTAATGTCACAGAATTTATTGAGCCGATCGTGTCATTCCCACACCTGCCGCGGAGGAGTCCGTTCGGGTGGCGGCTTCTTCGAACGCGGCTCATAACATGAGACCTTGAACCACGTTGTGCGCCACCTCATTTGGACTGAACTCCGGTTGATCTAGAGGTGTGTGGGCTGGGATCCAGAGGATTTGTATGCATTTGTCTGCCTCATAAGTTTTGCTTGTATTAAGGATCCGCAATGCCTCGGGGGAGATTCTGCCGTTGGCGTAGTTTCGCACGGCTGCTTGCGAGTCGCTGATGATATACAAGGCATTGGTGTGAGCTACCGCCAGCGCGATAGCCACTTCCTCCGCCGTTTCTATGTGTCTTGTGGCAATTGATGCGCTTGCTTTGCATTGGTGTGTGTGGTCTACGACCGCAGCTACGAAGCGGTGACGGTCCCGATAGCGTGCTGCATCGACAAAGACCGCTTCCTCATTGTGACCAAAAATCTTAGTCATGGCTTTGGCTCTACTGACGCGTCTGCCCTCGTTGTGTTCGGGGTGCATGTTCTTGGGTATCGGTGGAACTGCAAGTTTAGTTTGGATATCGCATGGTATGTCATGTTTGTCGCTGTGTTGGGTGTGGTAAGAGATGCCGAGATTCTCGAGTATCTGGCAGCCTGGCTTAGTCTTGGCCAATCGCTCGTATTGTGTTGCGGCAATCCTAGTGCTTGTTTATGTATTCGCCTAATGAGGCTGTTGCGTTTTGCCTTTTCTGCGACGAACCATTGGTGATAGGCTGCCGCATACGTGATTTGGCTGAGTACAAATGATTGGATGAGGCAGAGGATGCTAGCCTCTTTCATGCTTTGTGTTTATTGGTGATGCGTTTAATAAGGCGCGTCGTGTTCGATACTTTTGCGTCAATGTTGCGAACTGTCTCGCCGTTTGTGCCCTTACTCTCGATGATCAGTCCTAACACTTTAATTTTATCCACGGTTGGTATGATGAGACCGTCGCTTGTTGGGGAGTGTTATATCGGCGTGTGTCTGTGCTTGGTGATAATGTTTGGGTGGTCGGCCCTTGAGTGTAGGTTGATGTAGCAGTAGCTCGGATTTCTCCGCCGAACAGGATAGTCCTTTCCTTTGCAGATACCGTTCTACTGTGTCAATCGCCTCCTGTAATATTTGTTCTATGGATCCATCACTTTCTTCGCATACCCAGAGAGTGATATCGTCGGCATAAACAGTGTGATGGAGTCTGGGGATTGTCTGTAGTTGTTATGGAAGGCCTAGGAGGGCGAGGCTAAACAGCATGGGAGAGATCACGGAATCCTGCGGGGTGCCCGCGCCTTCCATGGTTATCTCGGTGGATGTGAAAGAAAATATGCCACGGGGGTGGTCCCATCTTCCAGATTATCTGTGAGTAGTGCTTTAAGGCTTTAATATTGCTTACCCCTTGGGGTAGGGGGAGCAATTAAACCATCCTCCCCCTTTTTTTCTATGTGTACAGGATTAGCCCTAGAAGTGTTGGCTAGTGTTGCTGATGCCATCGCAGCTGAGGTGGAATGTCCTTATAACCTACAGCTTAGACCACTTGTTACTTAACTGCTTAATGTGCAGAACCAGCTATAACTCGGTCTTTTCTGACTCCTATTGACCCTCCCATAGAACTTCATGTATACACGTACCGTTTACAGTGCAGCCGCGCAAGGCGAAATACTGGTTATAATGCCGTTTCCGCAGACAAACTTGATAGTGAGCCTGCTTTTCAACGAGGTGCACAGCCAATGGGAGTGCAAAGCAATGAGGACGATGCGGAGAAGACGCGGAGCAAACGAACAAAGAACTAAGAAAAAATAACAGCGGTGGCAGCGTGATGCGGGCCCGCAGGGTTTGCCTAGGCGACGGAGAAATCTTTGCTAAACTGCTCATCAGCAATCGAGCACTACCTTGGCTGCTGGCAGTTTAAGCAGTGTTCTACAAATTTAGTTCAAAGCTTTGAGGCATTATGTTCACATGCCAGCTTCCGCCGTTCCTACCAGTACATGCACAAAGAAAATTGGTAGGCGTTAGGAGTAGTTGTCGCAGTTGATTGTCCGCAGGGTGCGTACAGGTCCTTGAAATCTTTGAAAACCTTTGAAATTGAAAAGTGCGTTTTCAAGGCCCTTGAAAGTGCTGGAATTTTTTTCCTTCCTTGAAAATCCTTGAATTTCGTGAGCACTGCACTCTGATATTGACATTGCGACCTCCTTTCTGTAGTAAATCGGCGTTGATCTGACAAACTGAAACAATATGCCAGCGTGAGCACACATGGTTCCGTTTTGCAGAACTGCACAGAAAAAATAAGAGGCCTCACCACGTACATCAAACCGCAAACGGAGCGAGAGACCTGTGCCGCGCTTTGGTGCTGGCTTGGGGCTGGCAGTGTTTACGCTGCTTTTCTCACCCTATCGTTTGTTTCACTCCTCGCCCGTTGGTCTGCCTTGTCCCACTTTCACTCTTGCGCGCGAGGTGAAGCTAAATAGAGTGGAGCAACTTTACCACTGATGCTCAGTGCCTTTGGATGGAGGTTTTGTTATAATATTATTTATGATAATATAAGTGCAATAACATTACCGTATTTTCCCGTCTATAAGTCGCACCTTTGTATAAGACGCACCCCCCTCAAAATGTCAGTTTTTTTAAAAAAAGAAAGAATGTTATATAACTCACACTGGTGTATAAGACGCACCTGTTCATTCTGTAAGCACTTTAAAAAAGTTACAGTGATGTTTCGCTCCGTGAACGTGCATCACGCGCAAGCGTATCATCATGGGTGCCATATATTTCTACTCCAGGCGCATTTCTGCCATTGTGCTTGTCGCGATGTTCCGTATAAAGTCCAAAGACGATAACACCATCCCTGCGCGCCTTATGCTGTATGTGCGAGTGAAAGCGTGTGACAGTGAGCCGAATCGCGTACAAGGGAGGAAAGCAGAAAGGCAGCCCGGGGGGGGTGAGGGGGAGCTGCCTGTACCCTCGTAGCAACTGCGTAGTTTGCACAGTGGTGCGTCCCGTATCTTGACAGCGACCTGCAGATGCGACGACTTCGGGGTCGATCGACTCGCGGTCGGCCTACCGCTGCTTGCCTTGTGGCTCCATCCTTCTCGCATGGCGCTCGGGAACTTGATCACGAGAATCCAGCACCTCGATAGCATGCGCAGAACCCGTAGCACTGAAGTCAACCAGCGCATTTTGCGTGGCCATAACATTGGATCCGATTTTGAAGGCAGTTTTCCCGAAAAAAAAAAAAACGTACATAGGTTGCATCGTTCTATAAAACGCACCGCCGAAAAATTCAGGAAAAAAAACCGCGTCTTATGCACAGGAAAATACGCTATGCTGAATCTTTTGGAAATGTTTGATGAACCAACCCAGCTAATACTGCAGAAGCCTGAGCACCTGTTGTGAGTATTCGTTGTGATAACTTTTAATATTGCGGACTTGAGAAATGATCAAGACATGCTGTACACAATTGCAATATACATCTATTTGTTATAATATAATGGATGTGTAGCAAGACTACACTGAATGGTTTGGAAATGTTCGGTAAACTGGCCCAGTTAATACTGGAGAAGTCAGAGTAGCTGTTGTGAGCATTCGTTGTGTTTTGTGAACTTTTTTTGGTATTGTTGAGAACTCGCAGGAAGATCAAGGCTTGACATTATTAACAACATTGGGATATACATTTATTTCTTTTTATTTTAGTGCAATAGCCCTATGCTGATTATTTTGAATATTTGTGATGAACTTTACCTAGTCTATACTGGAAAAATTTCAGCTGCTGTTGTAAGCGTTCATTTTGTGTTGTGATCTTGAGAAGTTATCAAGGCTAGACTGTTTTTATTATAATTGTGATATACATTTAGTGCAATAAAACTAGTCATTTTCGGAAATGTTAGAGTAAAGAAACCCTACTTCAGATGCCGCTTGAGTCCTTGAAAAACCTGTGATAGGTCCCGGAAAGTCCTGAAATATCCTTGAATTTTTGCCTTGGAAACCTGTACGAACCCTGTGTCCGAGAAACCAAACTCTGCCTTACACGAGCTGCTGTCAGATCCGCCTGTGCGCACGATTGCATGCCAAATCTCTATCTCATCGTCTACGAGTACGAACATATCAAGGGCAAGCCTCCAGCTACGGCATGCCACCTGACACTCTCGCAGGATAGGCCTAATCACATGCGTCGTTGGGAGTCGGTGACCAAAGCTGAGGTTTTGTGCTGAATCACTGCAATACGTTGCAGTAACTGTACGGCACATGGAAGGTGGTGAAACCACCTCGACAACAAGAGGGAGGTCACGGGCAACACTCGAATGGCAGCAGCTTGATGCACAGTCGCCATGTTTATTGCACACTCATAAATCAGTGCGAGAAATAGCACGAGATACTATATGGCATCCGTAATTTTGATCACCGTTCTCCATTTGTTTCGTGGAGTTGATGGCGGTGCTGAGGAAAATTAGAATGATCGAGCAGGTCTGAAAATTTAGTCAGCAACTTACTTTCCTCTTCCTGTCACATTTTTTGTACTTTGCTTCATACAAAGAATGCGGGTGCCTGGGCGTAAACCTGTCAACTTTCATAAATTTCATAAATGCACGCAAACAGCCCGGTCGCGTGCTTCTATTTTCAGATATGCGCGGCAGCTTGGTCTACGTGTATTCCACTTCTGCAGCCTTACAAAAAATGGTGTTTTGGTTATAGTGCGGACATTCACAATTCTGGCGGCTTAGGCTATGAGCGGTCTATGTTGTATTGCAAGGGTGTAAGGATTATTGTTATTATACTATAACTATGGAAAGTAATATACCCTAACCTTGTGAGTTGATGGTTAGATCCAGATAAAGCATATGGTGTAATCTGGCAGCACTGTCTGAATGTTCTGGCGATGTTTCCATCATCATGGGCAGTCTGCCTGGTATTGGCTATAACGAATGCATATCTAAGCTCCTAGCCTATCAATATCAAGAACTCAATTCATCAGAGGTTATCAACATTGTAAGGCCAATGACATTACACAGAACATCCGGGCATGGTCCAGATATTCTGTGTAAACAACATAAACAAAACAAACTAGGACATTGTTACGCTTATCATTAGAAGATTTTTCATCCCACATTTCTCGGACAGATCCAGAACTGTTGAAGACGGGGTGATATAAGTTTGCAAGATCGGTGATCTGAATCAATTATACCTAGGGTTGTTCGTTTTCGGGTAAAACCCGATTTTACCCGATTCTTGCACCCCGAACAAGTTTCAGGAGAATCGGGTTAAACCCGATTTCTCCCCGAATAAACCTCCCTGTAGCGATCTGCACAATCGTGAGTTGCTGCTAACTCGTGTTGATGCTCTTCCCCTTCTCTTCTCACCACTACCTGTCTCCTTTGTCACCCCTTTCTCCTCTCTAATCTTTACATCCCCTCTCTCCTCTGCACGCACATGCGTGAGAGCGTACATGCACCCCCCCCCCCTAAAAAAATGCTTGCAGAAGAAAGTGGGAAACACGTTTGAGGCCGGCCACGCTTCGAGTACATTGTGAACAAATTTAGGGTGAAAGAAAAGCAAAGAAATCTGCCCCTTTGCCCACTGCAGATTAGTCTCGGGTATGTGCACCTGCTTCCAAGAATTTCACGCGGAAGGGACGGGTGACCAGTCGGTGGGGGAGAGATTGAGCGACGAAGAAGCCAGCCATACCCTCCCCCAGCGTCCAACCCAGAAAGAAGAAAGAAAGAAGCCACTGCGCTCAAAATCCTGCTTTGACAGGAGCAGCAAAATTCTGGAAATTGTGGTATTGCTCTTTTTCGAAGAACTTCTAAAAAGGGTCACGTTTTTTAGTGGGTGGGGATAAAGACGAACGAGAAGAGAATGTGAACAAAACGCGATCCAAGGTTGGTCTCTTAGGTTTTCTTCCAGTTTTTCTGTGACGAAGTGAATCAGGCTTCTGATTGGTGCGAACTCTAACCAACGAGACGCATATCGCCATCCTCACTTAGCATTACCAGGCGCGTCTTGTGAGCGCAAAGCCACCGTCGCGGACATAAGGCGGCACCGGAAACTTCAGCGTGGAGATGGGAAGAAAACGAAAGACACTGGATGACTGGTGTAAAGAACATGAAGATCTCCAGATCGCAACGAAAGACAGTGAAGGCACCCGCACGTTAGTGTGCAAATATTGCAACACCGAGATGGTCACCGATCCAGCGAAGAAGCCCTACGACCGAATTCGTGAGCATCTAATGTCATCTCGTCATAAGAAGTTCAAGACGGCTTCCAAGGAAGCTGAGACTGCGGGAACGTCTCGGCAGACGCTTTTTGATATGTCCTGTAGACAGCGTGCGAAAGAAACTGAAGCGGACGGCGTTATCCATGACTTTGTTCGTGCCCTAGCGTACAGCGGAATAAGCATGCACCAGGCGGACGGACCGCTGGGAGACTTCGCACGCAAATACTGCAAGGCTGCGAAGACCATGCCAACAGGACAAAGACTTCGGCTGAAATACCTGAAAGAAGCTTTTGACAAGGACATGGAGAAAATCCGCGATGATATGCGAGATGTGAAAGTGAGCGTCATCGTCGATGAATCCCCAGACATCACTGGTGTGCCTACCATCAACACTCTCCTGTGCTACTATAGCCAGAAAAACGTGAAGAAGCACGTTGTTCTGGTCGACGTCGACAGGGTAAATGCATCGAACAGTTACACGGTGGCCAGCGCAGTTAGCAAGGCACTCCTGACGGTTGGCAAGACGTGGAAAGACGTTGTGGCAGTAGCCACAGACTCAGCGGAGTACATGCGAAAGATGGTTCGAGAAATCTGTCAGGCTGAAGGGATCCAAATCTTGCATGTGAAAGATATAGCACACCTTATTCATGTGAGTGTTGACCATGCCATTTCTTTACCATGCATGTCTGATGTTCGATCCGTAGTGATCAAGTTTGGAGCGTTATTTAAGCACGCTAACAAGCTTTACCAAAAGTACACTGAAATTTGTTCTTCTAATGGCCTCTTTGGACCTGACATTAAGAAGCCACCTTCTGTTGTCCCGAATCGATGGCAAAGCTTCTACAAGGCACTTGTGGTAGTCGTAGAAATGTGGAGCTCGTTAACAGAACTTGCTGAAAGCTCGCATGATAGCAGCAAAGCGGAAGCTATTCGAGGGATACTTTCTGAAAAAGAAGTTGTTTATGCGAAGGCAATCTTGATGAGAGATGCACTCGGCCCACTTTTGGAAGCCCAGAAAACGCTTGAAAGTGGGAAGCTTTTGATGCCCAGCTTTGATCACCTGGTAAACGTGAAGCTGCAGCAGATTGTCGGGGAGCTTTCGGCGATGATCGGTAAAAGCGATCAGGCCAAAGCTGTTTTGTCTATCTTACCCAAGCGCAGCGCTAATTTAGTAAAAACATGTTCTGAAGAGTTCTGCACGAAACTCGCCACAAAATGGCGCTGCACTCTTGGACGGAACGTCTCAGAAAAAGAGGAAAACCAGCTAACTTTGTGGAAGTTGGGAGCCGTCCTTGATCCGTTTCAGAAGCGTCTGCTGGGGCAGTCATTTGAGGACTACCGACCTCTGTTCATGTCCGTAACCGACAATGTAGATTCCCTTAATGACGAGTTCAACCAGTATTTGCTGGAAGCGAGCCCCACAAACCCAGCTGTCGAACTAATCGAGTATTGGCATGACTCTACTTCTCGCTACCCAAGGCTTGCAAAAGCTGCACTGACATTGTTGTGCCTAGCTAATGGTAGCTGTGATGTGGAGAGAACTTTCTCCCAGCTGAGATATGTTCAACGACCGGACAGATCTCGAATGGAGACTGACATGTTGCGCATGCAGATGATAATGTATGTCAACAAGGACGTGTAAAAAATCGATGACCAGATTTTCGAGAATAAAATGTATAATTTCTAAGAGTCAATGTTTACTGATTCATTCATTTTCAAACACCACTGATTCATTTTCAAACAAACACAAAATTTCGGGTAGTATACTGTATTTGCTATAATACTCTGGTGTCTGTCCCAATTACCAGCTTGAAACACCAAATTTAACGTGTTATACTTAAAAAGCCCGTGATACGTTTTGATAAGCTCAGTGTAAGTTCTGATAAGTACAACCGTATATTTAACCCGAAAAAACCCGAAGTAAGGAATGGTTTCGCAAAAAAACCGATTTTTCCCCGAATATCAGTTTGAAAAATACCGCCCGATTTTTACCCCCCGAATTTGAAAAAATATAAAACCCGAAAACGAACAACCCTAATTATACCCAATGGACAATGAAAGTCCAGTGGACATCCACTGGTCCGCCAGTTTTGGACATATGGATGTTCGTCGGAGATCCACAGAAATCCACCGGATTTACTATGGGCGACCATAGGACGCTTATGCGCAAGAAAATTGGCAGTCCGTCTAAGATCCGATGGCTGCCAGAACTGTACATTTGGACATTAGAGGGACATGCAAAAACCATGCACTTGGGCCTTTTCTGTACATCCATCGTACATCCACAGCAACACAGTTATTGAAACTTCTGCAGCGACAAGGATGCAAATTTGGGGCACTTGAACTGTGGGCATTGTTTTAACGCGATAATGGTAAAGGCCCCGTGTCGCAGAAAATCCGGCGTCGGCGTTGGCGCCAGCGTCCTCGGCCGAGAAAATCATCCCCAATCATCCAGGGCCTCCAAATTTATTTAGGTATATGCATAGCGCACGCCTTCTTATATGAAGTGCGATATATGCGGGTTATATTGCCACACCATTCTATCACTAATGTTGCTCATCCCTTGTCTCACATTCTTGACAAAGCTATTCCTTGAAATTTCGAGAATGACGATCCACAAACAAATGTTATGAAACAAAACACCCACAGCGCATGCCTTTTATGGTAAATCTTCTCAGACTGAAATATAAAAGTGCAAAACAAACAGAAACTTGTAAATGATGTAATTTCTCTGGTGCGGTTGTGCACTATCTCCTGGATCAGCCCACGCAAGAGGCCGCGTTTCTACCAGAAAGCTCGCCTACATGCATAGCATTCACCGCCAGCGTTTGCCAGTAACAATTACGGTTGCGTAAGCTGCAGTCGTTGGGGGAACCGTGAGAAGCAGTCAGGAATCTTTGAATGCTATCGCGTTCCACTTTTAAAAGGGAAGCTTAAGCATCCTCCAATTTTTTGTTTTTCTTGAGGAAGCCTGCAATTTTGCCACGAAAAATTCTGTGAATTCACGATCAAGGCTTTGTGCGATGCCCATTGCAGATGTCGTTTGCACCATACGCAGTGCAGAAACTGTTGAGAAATAATCAAATAGATGATGTCCCTTGGATGTCCCTCTGTCGTCTAAAGCATGACGTCCACATAAAATCCGGTGCAAATGTCCTTAGGACATTCGAGATTAAAAACAAAACGGATGTTCAATATAACTGGAACACAATGTCCCGGGTAATCCTGGGGATAATCGGTTCTGGACATGGATGTCCGGATATGATTCGGATGTCCACCGGATTTTCATGGCCCATTGAGTATATCTACCGTCTTATGACTATCTTATGTATAAATGTTTTTTTGAAAAGCGCATTGTGAAACGAATCATAGGATTTCTTGAGGATTATAACACAGTAGCTCTAAAGCAATGGGTATTTATAAACGTTAACTTACGTAGTGGAGCAGGCTACGCTGCTGAGAGAGTCGGGATTTCTTGGCTCTGACTGCAATCATTTGCACTTTCCAAAGAGCCCTGTGTATTTGAACAAGCTGTTTGTCTCTTTTCTAGAGCTCTGTTTATCCTTTTAATGAACAATATTTTGTAAAATGCAATATAATGACAGAGAGTTGCTAACATTATGAGAACTTGGATCTGATCACAGTTTTATATTTGTACTTGTATAAGTGACTGTTCATTGTCCGAAAAGTATTGTTGGAAAAGTATTTGAAAAATGTCTTTGATTCAATTTATTATTTTGTTGCACTGTTTTCATCTCAGAGATTAGTGTCCGCATGCCCCTACAATATATGTATGTGCAATGTAATGCATTGTAATGCTTATTATTACACTACAGATGTCTGAATGATCTGCTGTCTCAGTTCTGTTATAAAATTTTGTGTGTTTATTGGTCTTTCTTTGTGTAATGATACTAGATATACAGTCGGACCTGGATAATAACGTACATGGGTATAACGAATTATGTGATGTTAAAATATAAATGTAAAAATCGGTTTATCATGCTTTATTTGTGTGTTATTCTGCTGCTATAATGAAGTCAGAAATGAGGGATCCATAACAGTATTGACTATAATGAAGCAAATATTTGTTAGCGCATGTCTGACAATATATATTCTGGCAGAAGAAAATCAAATATAGATGCGGAACGATTTTTGGAATGCCCAATTTTCTGCGCTTGCAGAATGTCTGTGGCACCATCACCTACGCCTAGCACCAGTGATAACTGCAGTACCCAAAATTTTGGATGCTGCAGGTGGCTTCGGCCATAAGCCATGTGTGCGGTGTCACAAACATGCTGGCTTTGAACATAGGGACAGAAGAAGAGGGGACAGAATGGCGCTTTTTCTGTCCCTTCTTCTTTCCTCTTAGTTTTGTTGTGCCAGTATCACATTTCAAGCATGAACCAACTAGCCCAACATCGAACATAGGGACAGAAGAAGAATGGACAGAATGGCGCTCTTTCTGTCCCTTCTTCTTTCTTAGTTTTGTTGTGCCAGTACCACATTTCAAGCATGAACCAACTAGCCCAACATCGAACATAGGGACAGAAGAAGAAGGAACAGAATGGCGCTCTTTCTGTCCCTTCTTACCCGCCGTGGTTGCTCAGTGGCTATGGTGTTGGGCTGCTGAGCACGAGGTCGCGAGATCGAATCCCGGCCACGGCGGCCGCATTTCGATGGGGGCGAAATGCGAAAACACCCGTGTACTTAGATTTAGGTTGCACGTTAAAGAACCCCAGGTGGTCGAAATTTCCGGAGTCCCCCACTACGGCGTGCCTCATAATCAGATCGTGGTTTTGGCACGTAAAACCCCATAATTTAATTTTTTTTCTTCCCTCTTAGTTTTGTTGCGCCAGTACCACATTTCAAGCATGAAACAACTAGCCCAACATCGAACATAGGGACAGAAGAAGAAGGGACAGAATGTTACTCTTTCTATCCCTTCTTCTTTCTCCTTAATTTTGTTGCACCAGTACCAAATTTCAAGCGTGAACCAATTAGCCCAACATCGAACATTGGGACAGAAGAAGAAGGAACAGAATAGCACTCTTTCTATCCCTTCTTTCTCCTTAGTCTTGTTGCGCCAGTACCACATTTCAAGCATGAACCAACTAGCCCAACATCGAACATAGGGACAGAAGAAGGGACAGAATGGCACTCTTTCTATCCCTTCTTTCTCTTTAGTTTTGTTTGGCTATCGCAAGGTATTCAGAAGAAATCTGAATGTGTAAAGAAAGTGCAAGCGTTCCTTGTGTGGGCGAAGGAGTGCACAAGGATTGTAGCAGCAAAGCCAAGAAGAGAAGCCGCCAACACTGTGATCTAATTGCTCAACCGCAAAATGTTTGAGAGTGTGAAAGCTTTGGTATCGAATAATGGTTCATCCTTTCGAAGTCGTAAACTGCTGGAATGGGCTAAATAATGTAGAGTATGGTTTCTACTTGGGCTTGTTGGTTGTTTGCGCGCAATGGTACACGTTCTTAACGTAGAGTAACACTTTGATTCACCTTCCTGTTCCATCCAGCAGCTAATGGATTGGCGAAACAAACTATTCAGAACCTGAAGAAATACCTCGGCATGTACCTGCCACGTTTTCTGGGAAGACGGAAGTGCTGCCTTGAAGCAGCGATATCTCATTACAACCGATTGCATACAACGAGTCTAGGATGTAGACCTCTATTTGTTGCAACTGGACAACCAACTTACCTTCCAGCTGATGTATGCCTGGGGGTCGACAAGAAGGTACAGCTTACAGAAACAAGGACAGAAACGCAGCTAAGCGAACAATCGTGAAAGAATGAACAGAAACTTTGATAAGAGGCTAGACACAACTTTAACAGCACTGGAGGTAGATTTGGTTTCCGTGAGAGATGAACTGTCACACATTGGCTCTCTATATAAATGACCATATCGTGTCATGAAAACCGCAAGTAAGCAAATTAAATCAATATCTGACCGGCATATATCAGTGCGGAGAGAAAAGAATCGGCTTCCGTAGCAGATTTGTTTAAATAACATCCCAGGAGGGATGAAGAAAAACGGTGCGGACAGTGAAGCACACCAAAAGAGCAGAACATCACTGAACAATGTTCAGTACTTGAACGACGGCATATCAGCACTACGCGACGACTGAGAAAGAAGCAATGGTGGTAGTCATGACGCTGAAGTATTTTAGAAGCTATCTAGAAAGTCACCACATACGACTTTTTACCGACAGCCAGGCAGAAGTCGCGGGGTGCTTTTCTCGTTACGACGATAGATTGGGAGCGCAGGTCTCACGTAGGACGCGCAGGCTTTGGCGAGCCCCAACACAAGGGCCAGCCCGGGTTTTAGCTGTGGTGTTCCCGCTGCCCCTTTGGTGTCCTGGAGGCGCCGACAATACGAAATGATGAAATGTTATTACAACTTGTAAATTAAAGCTATTAAAGAAATATTATCACGCCTAGGCACCAACCTGTGACTCAGCGCTACCGCGCCCGTGTGAGGAGAATCACGGAACGCCAACGAGGAATTGACCGAAGGTCGCAGATGACACGCGAAGTTGCGTAAAATGATCACTTTTGATGACGGTATGTGGGTCAAAGAATGAACATACCGCTCGAAATAATGCGATAATGAGCGCCACCACGCCGACAAACGTACGCAGACGAGATGGATCTGGACGAAAACGGCAGCGGCGGCCGCGGCGATAGTAAAACAATTGTGGACAACTTGGACAGGCGCGGAAAAAATTTTCCGGCCGCTTTGGCCTTTCCGCCCGCTTGCCGCTTCCCAAGTGTGAACGTAGGCTTAGTCTGCGCGAGAAACGTCTCTTGTTTGCGATTGCGCCACTACGGAAGGCTGGTAATTACTGTTGTGTTGTTGAATCCCAAACCAGCAATTACGGAAGGCTGGTAGTTGCTGTTTTGTTGTGGAATCCCAAACCAGCAATGTCCACACGAAGGGGTTGATGACAGCAGTGAAATTCCACCGACTCGCAACAGAATGCACGAAACAGACAGCCGACAAGCATGAATTACTGCTGTGCGCAGTACAGCGTAAGTAAACTCTTGTTGCAGGCGCTGACAGTTTTCGTCGGAGTTCCCGCGTCCTGAGAAATTGATTATGTGCACTATGCACTGAACAAGACCGGAGTTCATTCCTGCATCACTAGTACCCGCCGTGGTTGCTCAGTGGCTATGGTGTTGGGCTGCTGAGCACGAGGTCGCGGGATCGAATCCCGGCCACGGCGGCCGCATTTCGATGGGGGCGAAATGCGAAAACACCCGTGTACTTAGATTTAGGTGCACGTTAAAGAACCCCAGGTGGTCCAAATTTCCGGAGTCCCCCACTACGGCGTGCCTCATAATCAGAACTGGTTTTGGCACGTAAAACCCCATAATTTTTTTTTTCCTGCATCACTAGTACACCAATCAGTCGAGATTCTGTGAGGTACAAGGCTGCTTCCTGTTTGCACCGGCGTAAGTGAAGCAGAAATGAGTTGCACGCACTACTTAAAATGCGTACACATGCCATATCTTTGCTGTGCGGTGAAATATTCTTTACAATTCTGAATCTGTTGACGTAAAGGCCAATGACGGCTGCACGCTCGCACACAGCGGAAGACACAGCGGCCCATGCACTTGCCGCAGGAAATGCAACCCTCTCGTATGAGGGAGCAGGGCGACGAAAGCTTCAAAAAAAAAAAAAAATCATTACGTGTTTTTGCGCGTATTTAAGTTTTCTAGCGCAAAGACGCAGCGAACAAGCTATTGCTATGGGAGTAGGTATAGCCTGGTCACACGTGCATTTTCACGTGTATAGCCGTCCTTGACTTGTGAAACGCACTTCGCCCCGACGAGGACGACGCCATCTACGCTTAAAATTAACAATTATGTCTGCTCCGATCGCACGGGTCGTCTCAATGATGCGTTTTCGAAGACTGGTCCATTCAGTGGCGCAATGAGAGACCGTTGCTCCAAACGCCCACTGTACCTGTCGTGCTTACCGTATTTACTGAGCTTACTTTACTTTTTACTTAATTTCTTCACAAGCACACGCGTACTCGAGGGGCGGGGGTTGGTCCCATGTCTTTGATATACATGTATAGAGTCTGCTTAAACTACCGATATTTATTATCGGTCACGTGACGTAGAGGAAAGCAGAAGCTTGCCCCCCCCCCCCCCCCCCCCCGAAAAAAATTTCTGGCTACGCCCCTGATCGGGTCGCTCAGCATTTCTTGGGTTCGTTGCGTGGTTGCTGGCTTTGGACTTCGACTTTGATTCAGTTTGCATGCGCGAAAGGTTCGCGTTCATCCGCCTATCTTTAGGAAGGGGCTTTGATTTTTTAATAACATAGTATAAGATCGCCAATTTCGACTGTTTACCGACAACTAGGCACTGACTTTCCTGTTAGGGCTGACTAAGCCATAAGAAAGGCTAGTACATTAAATAAGCAAAATACAACAGTTCATGTTCGACGTGAGTCACAAGCCTGAAGACAAACTTTCAAATACTGGTGAGCTGTCGACGTTCCACATTACAGGTACCAATGGAGGGTGCCCCAACCAAGTGAAGAGCTTATGGTAAGGCACTGAAGCTGTCGATGCTCCACAGTACAGGTACCAATGCAGGGTGCCGCAACCGAATGACGAGCTTATGATAAAATTGGAGAGTGGGGAGCTTACTGTTCCATGAAATTTAATGCGGACAATTCTGCAGATTGACATGACAGCTCTGACTCAGGAGGCCATGGGGGCTTCTGGAAAATGCACTGGAAGATTAACAGCCAGTTTCGTTGTAGAAATATGAGAGATGATACACGACACTATGGACAAACCTGCCACCAACGCCATGTTACTAAGGCTAAGTACCACCCGAAAGGAAACCGAATGGTCATTGTTGTTTACTCCCAAGTCCCATATAAACTTAGACATCTCAACTTTGCAGAGCTAAATAAATTCGCGGGTCCCCAACAGTCGTATAGGGACGGATTACCAGCAGCTGTTTAGGCTGCATACATGGACCGCATACATTATGAAATCATACATTTTTTACATACAGCACCGCACTACACCGACACAAGCGCCGCCGCGGACACCGCACCTCCCATGCATCTGCCACAACCATTGCTGAAACCGCGCCTGCACCACTGACGCGCTTGACGTTATAACTGCAGAAGCGCAGGCCACGTGCACAGACGCCGTCGCCACACTTCTACTCTGCCAACAACCGCGCTCGTCGCTCGCTCGCACCGTCTCTTATCTCCACACGGCTCTGACCTTTATGCGCCGTGCATTCGCCGCTCAGTTTCCGTTGAAGCTATAGACCGCACGTACCTTCGCCCGCTGCGGCGTATCGCTTGCTGCCAGCGTTTTGACAGTCGTTGTCTGCAGTCATTCAGTGTGAACTATTCATGTTTGTTTGTGCGCGCTCACACCACGCTTGTTCATTCAGTTAGTAATAGTCGGGCAACATTTTCAAACGCACGCTATACATGCAATGCTGCCCGGATCGGCAGTGCAGCGCTACAGGTGTGTCCCTTCGCACGCGCTGCCCACAGGAAGCGCTTCTCATCAACACCACCGTTTCACAAGCGCCTTCTCGTGGTCATCGAGTTTCTCTTCATGTCGGTCTACTTACGCCGCAGCACACCTGCTTACTTAATCAGCTCATATTTACTACAATTCATATTGCTACCAAAGCCGCTCACCTTACTTCGTATATGACATTGCTGTGTTGCTGTCGCATTCATTGCTTCGCTCTTAGGGCGAAACTGTGACATTTTTTGGCACCGAATGGTGGCACGGAAATAGCGACTGTTGGAAACATTGTGCCGTATTATCTCAGGTGATATGGAAATAAAAGCCCCGGAGAATGTGAGGATTCGCACAGAAGAGCATGAAGCGGGTCACGAAGGGTAGAGGAAGAAAACGAGAAGAGGGCGATTCAGGACAGTCCGTAAATGAACCATCTGATGAAAACTAATTTTACAACAGGGAACGCATGGTTAAGAAGATGGGACGATAATTCTGAGGCGAATTCTATTTACCGGCCTTGTGGAGTGGAATGACCTTCCTGAGCTTCCAGTCAGCGGAAATGTGATGGGTGTCAAGAGATAGCTCAAAAATACTCGTGAGAGTAATCGATTAATATTCAACAGGGTTGTTTAGACATTTTGCGTTAACGAAGTCGGCGCCAGGACTAGTAAAAAGCTTAGGTGATTATATAACGTTAGCAACACCGCATGTATCCATAATTATCGGGCTCATAGGAATGCATTGACGTATTCAAACTGTAGGGAGTGATGGACTAGAAACTACGATGAAGTTATTGCGGAAAGTATGATCAAGGAGCGAAGGAGATTCATTATATGATATGGTAGTGTCAGCAGCAGCAACAAGATTAAAATTATTGTGGTCAGAAAGATTACTTGAATTTGCCTTTATTTCCATAAACATACAATTTATGGGAGATTTAAGGAAAATGTTGCACACAGCAACTTGACGGGCCTTAAAAGCTAGTCTGAGGGCAGCAGCGGCAGGCACAGGCACTAATTCAGGGCCGACAACACAAACAATACATTACAATACAATACAATGTTGGCTTAAACTTGTGCCAGCAAAAAAATGCAATATCAGTATAACGCTACAAACCAAAAAAGCCAATCAAAACGCACTTTTACACATGAGAAATAAAGGCAGTGAAAAAAAAGTCGATCATGTTCAAATATCACTGAAAAACTCACACAAACGCGAAACAGGACAAGAAATGACGTTTATGTTATTGCGCATGAAAGTTCAACAGGCGTGGTTATGCGATGATAAAACATTGGAAAAGCATAGTTAGTGCGAGGACATGGAACATGCCAGTGTTCAGGTGACCGTGTGATGTATCCTGTTCTATTTCTAATTAACTGCGTTAAGGACGTAATGTATGACTGGTTGATTTCTCGTCTTTACGATAGGATAAAGGCACCCTGAAGTCTAACGGAGAGTGCAGCGTGATTGATTTCGGTTGTTTGAAGAGAGTTGCAGTAAAAGCATCTGCTGGGCCATTACAGATAGAACGAATTACCTTTTTTATGCAGGAATAATCGATTTATGTTGGTAGCAGACCTTGTACTCAACACCAGACAGCAGTAGTGTATGTGACTCCGGAAGAGAGCATTGTGTAAGAGAAGTTTGACTTTGCGTGGCAGCGCTTTTAAACTGAACAGTATTCCAGCTATTTGTGCAAATTTTCCTGCAAGGAAGTCTACTCACCAAAATTGTTTTGAATGATTAATTAACATCGCTGCTAATGTTTCTTGAGAGAATTTACTTCTAGCAGGCTTAAAGTTTGCCACATATATGCCGTTAGTAGTATTGTAGACATTCCATCGAGCGTCAGAAGCAGAAACCTTGGCGGCGCAGTATGCACGCTTTTTTTTATTGGCTAGGCGTTTTAAATGGGCATTGTACCAAGGAGCGTTTATGTTACAGGAAAGGTTACGCAAAGCGTTGTACGTGTGTATGAGTTCATGAACTTCTGAAAAGCTGTCATTTGTGATAACCAGTCCGGTCAATAAAATATTAAGAAATATCTCAAGAAAGTTCAATAACTCAGTATTAATTGCCTGAAAATTAGCTTTTTTCATAATGAAGGATATTTTTCGTGCTAATGTGTTTATTTGAAATATGAGTGTTGAAAGTAAATTCCAGAAGTAGGTGATTACTTAAGCCAGGCAAGTTCCAAGTATCGGACATGAGTTCAGTGCAACGCGTTAATACTAAGTCGAGCGTATTAGCTGTTCCTCTTGCAATTCTGGTTGGCTTATAGACAAGCGGTTAAAAGGAAAACAATGAGCAGATGTTCGAAACATTATGCAGGATCTTCAGTGGAGTTGTCTAAGCACGCGAAAGCATTGTGCCACTTGCTCATTGTCACGGTGCGGCATGGTTTCGAGCCATCGACGAGCCGATTAACGGGCGCCAAAACGGCGTGAACTTAGGAACGGCCGAGCAAGACGGCTATTGCCAGTCACTCGAGCAAGTAGAAAAAAGGGAGATTTAGTTTTTTTTTTGCGCGACCATGACGCATGCCCCGAGAGTCCTTTCTACGAACCCCTTTGTCTTCTCTGCCCCGCGCGTGCCTTGAGTGGGTCGCTGAGACGGGAGGGGTCAAGTGCTTTCCGGAAACCCCGAAATACGTGATGTGTCTGTATACCGTGTCCACAGATTGCTAACAGCGTATCTATTGTCTGAAAATATGGCACCGTGTTGATTCTGTGCTTGTCGACGGACCCAAGTGTGTGCGTGTGTGTCTGTGTGGCGCAGTGCAGGGGCGTGACTTCGGACAGCGGGAGGGGGGGGGGGATGATCACCCGTTCCTTCGCCCCTGATTAAAAGGCGCCGCTTAGACCTTTGGGAGGTGTCGAGAAATAATTAGGTGAACTGTCATCCCTACCTGCCGTTCCCCGACCTAAGGAAGCAGGGAAAGGAGAGGCTATTTAAGCGCAGGTTTTATCCCTGTGAATCAGTCTAGAAGCTGAGCCCGTGATCGGCTCAGAAGCAGTCGAGGGGCTAGTGCCGTCCAGTATCGTCTAGGCCGCCTAGCCACATCGGAACTCCGAGTAACTAGCTGACGTACGAGACGACAAATCAACGTCTGCAACGAAGCTCATGGTAGTTCGCCTCAAGTTAGCTCAACCTACTTGAGTGAAGTCGTCAGATCTAGACTCCCGGGAAACCCAGCCCAGCAATCGCATTCATCTCAACAAGATCGGCTCACCGGCATTATTCGGGAAAGCTCTGCGCGTCGATTTCACGGTTTGTGGACTTGCTGCTGCTGCCCGGTGTATACGGACATCCAAGTTCTCCGAGCTCACCCACTCGCCGTCACGTGTCAATCTTGGTGCGCAGGGGCGCGTCGACAGGTGATATTGGTCTCGTCAAACCGGTTAATTATCCCCACCTCGTGCGCTGCACGTCCAGCTTTTTGTCCCCCCCCCCCCCTCCGTCTTGACTCTTCCGTGCAACGGGAGGTTGGCACGGTTCGAGGTAGTGGACCCTGGTCGCGAGCAAAACTGTTTTGCTGCTCTGGAAGGTCGTTGAAGACAACCCTTCCTCTCTAGTTGAGTGCTTCCAAGCGAGGAGGCAACGCCGGAGGCAAGTCAACCATCGGACAATGGAGCCCTTGGAGCGTCCCCATTGGCCGAAAATGACGCTACTTGCGCGGGCCCCTACGATTGGAGGAAAAGTAAGACACCTGAGCGGACTCGACGATTGGCTAAAAATGACGTGACCCCAAGAGAAGGATGGGGTTAAAAGCGAGAGAAAAGATCGAGAAGAGACCTTCTTTTGCCACGGGCCGCAGCGTCCGGTTCGCTTCCGGCCGTCGATGACTTGATTACTGTTCTTGACTTTGTGTTAATACTGTAAATAATGTAAATAAACCTCCAGTTTTTTAACTCCTCCTCAACGTCCCTCAACTCCCGCAACCAACGGCTGCAACACCAATAACTGGTGGCAGCGATAAGAATGAACCTTCGTGCGAGGAAGAATGAGCCTTCGAGCAAAGGAGTCCTGAGAGCGAACAGCGAAGGAACTGGGAACAACGAAGAAGTATGAGCCTTGGACCCAGCGATTCCAGCTGAACAACTCGGAACAGCGATAAGGATGAACCTTTGATCAGAGTCCGGAGAAACTGGGAAGAGCAAAGAAGAATGAGCCGTCGACCCAGGGAGTCCCGAGAAACTGGGAACAGCGGACAGGTCAACCAGATGGCGTGGGGCTGCATTCATGGGTGAGCGCGTGGTTTTTCCCTTTGATTCGCCAGACTTCAAATTTTGTGTGTTTATTTTGACTGTTCTGGGAAGCGGGCATTTGTAGCATATTTTGAGTTTGCACAAATTAAGAAAACAGTTCTAACCACCAGTCGGGGCAGCTACCATGTAACTTATTAGAAGGTTGACGAGGTCAGAATTGTTGTTGATGTGCGAGGATTTTGAGCTGAGGCGGAGGAAACAATGGAAAGACCAGCTATCGAAAAGGCAATTAAAGATAGTGGCACTGACGACGAGAGCATTAAGATTGCTTGGGATTTAGAAGAGGAAACACAGAAGCGCGAGCGAGCATGTCAAGAACGTGAGCGTGAGCCTCAAGAACGTGAGAGTGAGTGAACGTGAGCGAGAACGGCAAGAGCACGAAAAAGTAATGGCAGCATTGAGGAAAGAGCTTGAAGCACTGATCGAACAAAGACAAGAGCAGCCTGAAAAATCGGTAGGAAGTACGGAGCGCCAGTGTGAGAAACTCGCTAGCAGATTTTCGTGGAAAGCCGAGAAGAGTAGTACCTGTGAGATTAGCAGCATGTTCATAAATGAACCAAAAGTGTTGGTTCCTAACGATGCTTTACTGGCAACAGAGGCCATTGAAGGCCGTAGTAAGAGCGACGAGGTGCTGTGCCAACAGAGCACTGTAGAGACAGCTAGGTCAGCTGTGAATGAATTGGCACGGTCACCGTGTGTGTACGTCGCAGGTAATATCAACAATGTCGTTACCGAAGTAATGAATGTTGCTGACCCGACAGACACGAGCATCCATGTCGAGTCAGGGCTAAGTGCCGAAGCGCAGTGCAAGCTGGACGATGCAGTTAAGGGCAAATCGCAAGATTGTGAGCTGCGTAGCTCAGAGAGAAACAACTGTATTGTTCAGGGAACTGAATTGAACTGAACTTTATTTGGTTCTGAGAAGAGCAAGTCCCCCTGAGGGGGCTCGTCTGCGGGCCGCGTCCATGACGGGGACGGGAGGTGGAACTCCGCGGCCAGGTCGTGGGCTCTCTGGACAGCCCGAAGTTGGTCGTCCTCGTGGGGACTGGTGAGGAGAGTGGTCCATTCTTCTTCTGTGGCTGGAGACCCTGCAGCCGCGCGCAGCATGGGGCATTGCCACAGCATATGTGGCAAGTTACATCTCGGGAGCCCACATCGAGGCCAACCCGGCTTTATTTCACTTATGAATCGTGAATAAAAGTTAGGTTAAGGGTAAGCGCCTGTTAGTAACAGTCGTAAAGTGAGAGTTTGCGGTCTCGTTAGATGAGGGTGAGGTAGAGGAAACTTTCTGCGCTCAAGGCGGTCGTGATGACAAACTTCGTTGTACGTTAGGAGCGAGTCCCGCCGCCATGGCTCTCCCTTGGGCCTCGGGCCGCCCTCTTCCCTGGCGCGGCTAGTAAGGTCTCGCGCCTGGGAGTGAGCTAGCTCGTTGGCGTTAGGGACAAGGGGGTGAGCATCTTGGCCCACGTGGCCGGGAAACCAGATCAAGTGTTTAGTATCGGCCCACGTTGCACGCGAGAGCACGCGGGCTGCCTCTTTACAAACCGAGCCGGCATGAAAGGCCTGTGCTGCGGCTTTGGAGTCTGTGTAGACTGTTCTGCCAGAGCTAATGCTATAGCTACCTGTTCTGCGCGGTCTGCATCAGTGTTGGGGAGTGTTAGAGAAGTGAGGTGTTCGCCTTGCAGCGACGCAACGGCTGCGACGAAGTGCTTAAATTTGACGTACTGAGCGGCGTCTACGAATGCTACCGAATCTGGCATTGCAGCAGCCGTTTTGAGGAGAGCGGCTGCTCTAGGCTTACGTCGGCCGGGGTTGTATTGCGGGTGCATGTTACGTGGGAGCGGGGGAACGATGAGGCGTTCTCGAAGCTCTGGCGGCAGCGTGCACTCTCTTTGGTTGATTATTGTAGGGCTTATTTTGAGGTAGGCCAGGAATTGCCTTCCCGCCTCAGTCGAGGAGAGTCGAGCAATCTGGGCTAGTTTCTGGGCCTTGACAATCTCACTGAAAGTGTTATGAAGGCCTAGTGTCATAAGTTTCTTTGTGTTGGTTTGAATGGGCAGTCCAAGTACCTGTTTGATACTCCTTCTAATGCTCAGATTGATCCTGTTGCCATCAGAAAGAAAGGACAAAAAGCAAAGAAAAGGAAGGAAGGGACGCAATAATTACATCAGACAATAAAAGAAAACACAAGGAGAGGGTGGATAGGAAGAGATGACAATGACGCATGCAGCTTAAGTCTTCGGCCACGGGGTTCCCCCCGCCATAGTCGGCATAAACAGTGGCGATGGCCAGAAACAAACACGCAAAAGCAATATGAGAAGACATGAAGGTGATAGAAATTAGAATGCGTCAGGCAAAAGAGCAGTGTGGGAGGCGAGGGGGAGACTGACCGTCGTGTAAGAATGCAAAGCTGGACCAGCAAAGCACGGGTTTTCCGCGAACGCAGTAACAATGGGTAAGTGGCCGGCGTGATGGAATCAGCTTAATTGCGCTGCGCAATTGACCAACAACCTGTGCGGTGTTAGGATAGGGCAGCAAGTAGTGAGTGGTGTCCTCACAAGGCGTCCCACACACGCACAGATTGTTGGCGTGCAAGGGAAAACGGAACAAGTATACGGTACAAAATGCCCGTGCCCCGTGAATAGGTGCACGAGTGAGCGATGAGGCGGAAACCACTCAGGTATATTATGCACACTGGGGATCCAGTGATTTAAAGATGTATCGGCTCCCTCGCGTTGCCAAACGCTATGCCATATATTCCGAGACACGCGGAAGAAACGGGACCGGACCGATCGCAGCGAAGAACGAACCTCGCGTAAAAGACCGGCGGTGGCCGTGGATGAAGCAGCGGAATCCACGAGTTCGTTGCCGAGAACACCTCGGTGACCCGGGACGTGGTGTAAGCAAATGCGGCGGCCGGTAGCGATTTGCGACATTAGCGCGCGCTTGCAGTACACGACACGAGCGTCGACGTCACGGATGTTGCAGAGGGCATTGTGTAGAGACAGACAATCCGTGTAAATGCGCACCCGCGCCGATGTTTGCAACGTGGCGATAAAGTGGATCGCCTCGGTGAATGCGACAACCTCCGCACTGTAGGCGCCTGACGCGTTAATAACTTAAATTTGCGGACAGCGCAAATTCGGCCTCGTGGGTCAAAAGCCACGAAAGCTGCGCCCGCCGACACGCTGGTGTACGCACCGTCTGTGAACACATGATAATCAGGTGCGGTAGTGGTACATACACGGGAGGCCTGTTCAGGTGTTAAGCGGCGAAACTGAAATCGGCACAGCTTCCGCGGATGACGTGACCACGGGTCGAACGGGTGGCTCCAGGTTGCGGGGGTCGAACGACTCGTTGGCGAAGTGAGTGACCTGGCGCAACACAAATAAAGAAAATTCGGCATTCAGGCGATCCAACTCGAGAGGGAGCGGCGGACAGTTGGCCAGGATCTGCAATGCCGACGTCCGGGTGGTGTGGAAGGCGCCCGTCAGCGCCACCAGAAGCGAGCGCTGAACAGACTGAACGCGGGCGGTGAGGTGCGAGGTTGGGAAAGCGGGCCACCACACCGGCGACGCGTGTGCAACCGCAGGAAGCAGAACCTGTCTATAGAGGCGTCGTAGCGTAATGCATACGCAAAAAAATTAGCAATCGAGTAATCAATACCTCGGTTTGGTCTTGAGAAAGCCAACATGAGCGTGAAAATTAAGCTTGTCATCAAAGACCACGCCGAGAACGTTAATGTGATCTTGATGTTTTAGAAAGGTGCCGTCGAAACGAATAGACGGACGCCTCTTGGAAGTGCCAATGTGCTCATTGTTAAAGATGACGAAGAAAGATTTTGACTGAATAATTTTGACCTTGTTTTGCCGGGCCCAATTGCAAATCAAGGATAAGACAGATTCCGCCAGACTCTGCAGTTGCAGGCACGAAGTGCCGGACACCAGCACGATTGTGTCGTCCGCATATGCCTGCAAGGGCACGCCGTCCGGAAGGGGAAGGCTGAGCAGGGAGTGTATTACCAAGTTCCAAAGTAAGGGGCTCATGGGGGAGCCCTGGGGATCGTCGGTCGAGCCGAGACCTCTCCCGCGCGTGCCCGAAACACCACCGGGCGGCCCGAGAGCAAGGAGCGGAGCAGGTGATACAAGTTGGCTGGACAGCGGTGTCTGCGCAAGAAGAACAGCACCGCTGCGTGCCACACGCTGTCGAATACTCCTGTAAAATCGAGGGAGATCAGAATAGCCGGCGTTTTTGATGCCTTGAGCGACAGCAGGCGCTGTTTCAGGGTGTACAGGGCTAGAGGGGCACTCCGCGCATGCGTAAAGCCGAACTGGTTATCGTGAAAGAGGTGATGGGAATATAGAAAATAATAAAGCCGGGAATTTAGTAAGCGTTCCAATACATTGCCGAATAAAGAATTCATTACGATAGGGCGGTAAGCAGAGGGTAAATGAGGCGGTCGGCCAGGTTTGGGAATGAAAATAATGCGTCCCTCTTTCCAGGGCGTAGGAAAGTGTCCCAGTCGGAGGGCCGCATTAAACAAAACAAGAAGAAAGGAAGGATGGAGACGGAACAAATTTCGAACAAACATGCCGGTGAGCCCGTCAAACCCCGGCGCCGAACGTAAGTTACCCTGAAACAGCGCGGGCTCGATCTCCGGGAGCGTGAACGCGTGATCATCAGGGACCGGAGGATATTCACAGCACGCAAGTGCGCGAAGTCGCGTGTGGAACGTGGTGTCGGAGCTCGCGTCGTCAGTCGCGACATGCTCGCGCAACAGCAATAAGGCGGACTCCAACACCGATGACGTGACGACATTCCGGCGAGGTCTCAAGCGGTGGCAGGAGCGTCGCGGGATGCAATTTCGCGAACGCCAGCTTAAACGGCGCACCATCAAGCTTGCGAGCCGTCAGATCCTGGCACAACGTGCGATCCGCCGCAGCCTTGGCTCTGCGAATATGCTGCGTAAGCAGCGAAAGCTGTCGCGTACTGCCCCAGGAAAAACGATCGGAGATCAGGGTCGCGGGCACGTTGGAATCGTCGACGCATCGCGCGCGCACGCAGCCTCTCCTCAGCTAGCTGAGGACTCCACCACGCATTCGCTCTGCCGCCACGGGATTTAGCCTTGCGCAAGTTGCGCCTACGGAGTGCCTCATAGAGCTCATAGAATCGCGCGACCGCGGTATCAAGCGCATGCCCAGATGGCAATGAGGCGTGGCACACTCTCTCGAACGATGGATGCACCCGCACGGATTCGAGAATCTGTGCTCTTGCGTAGTTAGTACGCGCTCAGGGTTTTGCGTAGCGGCGAAGAAAGTAAACTCGATGTATCGATGATGGGAAAGGTTGTCCCGGTCCGAGACGAGCCATGTGAATCCCGGACTCGCGAGGGAGACAGACGCCCGCGTGACGTCTATCCAGGAACGGGCGTACGAGGTCTCAAAAGTGGGAAGTGACGCGGGGCTGTTTAATATTTGCAGCGAGTTAGCATTGACAAACTGCACAAGCTGCGCGCCGCGCATGTCTCCGGGCTCGGGACCCCACAGTACGTGCTTCGCATTCAAGTCGCCTCCCAAGATGTAGGATCGCGGTAAACCGTCCGAAAACACCTGCCACAGCTCGTTCAAAAATGGATCAAGAGGGCGATATGGCGACGAGAACGAACGAAAGTGCGGCTCGCTCGCATCTGACGGCCGCGACCAGCTGCGATTCAGACAGAGGAAACAGGTCAAATGTAGGGGCCCGCGCAAGAAGAGCAACACGTGGGTGCTCCCGCGAATGGAACACCGTAATATCACGGGGCACATGGGGTATCCTATGGTCTCGGGTATGCGGGTCAGAGACCAGCGCGAACGAGAAATCGCCCTCAGTCATGTACTGCACCAACAGCCTCATGGCATCGCGCGTGTTGGCGAGGTTTGCCTCTATATATTTAAGCTGTGAGGCATCAGCCATGGTCGAAGGCCAAGTACGCCGTGGCGAATGGGGATCGGCACCGCGCGCCGCCACACGACGCGCTGTCCGGCAACACCCCGATACCTTGCCGCAACCAACCACGCCCCCGCGACTTGCCCCAGCCAAGCAAAAAAGAATGGGAAAGGTGGAAGGAAAGAGGCAGAAAGAGGCGTGACAACACACAGAGACAAGAAAAAGGGAAAGGAAAAAAGGAGGAGCAACGAAAAATGTCACAGTTTCGCCCTAAGGGCGAAGCAATGAATGCGATAGCAACACAGCAATGTCATACGAAGTAAGGTGAGCGGCTTTGGTAGCAATATGCATTGTAGTAAACATGAGCTGATTAAGTAAGCAGGTGTGCTGCGGCGTAAGTAGACCGACATGAAGAGAGACTCGATGACCGCGAGAAGGCGCGTGTGAAACGGTGGTGTTGATGAGAAGCGCTTCCCGTGGGCAGCGCGTGCGAAGGGACACACCTGTAGCGCTGCACTGCCGATCCGGGCAGCATTGCATGTGTAGCGTGCGTTGGAAAATGTCGCCCGACTATTACTAACTGAATGAACAAGCGTGGTGTGAGCGCGCACAAACAAACACGCATAGATCACACTGAATGACTGCAGACAACGACTGTCAAAACGCTGGCAGCAAGCATACGCCGCAGCGTGCGAAAGTACGTGCGGTCTGTCGCTTCAACGGAAACTGAGCGGCGAATGCACGGCGCATAAAGGTCAGAGCCGTGTGGAGATAAGAGACGGTGCGGACGTGCGACGAGCGCGGTTGTTGGCAGAGTAGAAGAGCGCCCCCCCCCCCCCCCCCCCCCCACCGCTCCCTCCGGCGCTGGCTTCCTGCTTTCTTGCTTGCGCGTGGGAGATGAGTGCGTTCGCTCTCCGTGATAGCGCGCGTCCCCGCACGCTTCCGCTCTGGCATACGGCGCGCGGCGAAGATTTTATCTATAGGGAACCTCACGGCGACGGCGACAACGACGGCGACGCCGACGGCAGAAATCAGGTTGAAGTGTCCGTATAATTGCTATCGCAATAAAAGAGACGTGGGTGATGGCGCGGCGATTCCCAACACCCCCACGGCGTCGAGAGGAGACACTCGCCAGGCCGCATGCGCGGCCCAGTCCCCCCGGCAGCCGCGAGGGCGAGGAGACCCTCGCGTCGCGATGCAGAGGCTGCAGCGAGCAAGCTAGCCATAATCAGTACGCGCTCGCAATCGAGTTTAAGTCCCTAAAGCACCGCCATTTACTCTTTCCTCCGCCGTATCCTCTCCTAAAGCGCTTGCTTTATTTATTTATTTTTTTTGCTTGCGAAAGAAAGTCGACGGTGCCGGCCCTAGAAAGTCCACGTTGAATCTTTCAGGCCGGACGCGCGCCGCCGCCGCCGCCGCCGGAGTCTGCGGCTGCGCAGAGTGACTTTCAACATGGCATGAGGAGGAAAAAACTAAATATAAAGAAGTCAAAGCGTGCGCTATCATAGTCCAATCAGAGGTACAGGAGAGAGCGAAGCGGCGTTGATCAAAGGATGGCGGTACTTTTCTTATATAGGGACTTTAAATCGAGCAACCCTGCCCATCAGGTCCTGTCCCCCGTTGGATGGGAACTGGGGAGTCCCGCGCGGCGACATTCGCTGCAATACACTGCGGCATGCGCACCGTGCACTGCTCACCGAGGCACAGGTCGGCAGTGTGGGAGAATACTCACACTCACTCACCATAATTTTTTCCAGGCCCCGCACTCACTAGCTCACGTTCACACTCACCTCCACTCACACTCACAGCACTCACTCGCACTCACTTCCACTCACACTCACTGGCAGTCACTCGCAATCGCACTCACCTCCACTCACACTCGCAGACACTCACTCGCACTCATCTCCCCTCACACTCACAGGCACTCACTCGCACTCACACTCACCTGCACTCACACTCACTGGTACTCACTCGCACTCGCACTCATTTCCACTCACACTCACTGGCACTCACCCGCACTCGCACTCACCTCCACTCACACTCACTGGCACTCACTCACAGACACACACTCACACTCGCACTCATCTCCACTTACACTCACTGGCACTCACTCACCTGCACTCACACTCACTGGTACACACTCGCACTCACCTCCACTCACACTCACAGGCACTCACTCGCACTCGCACTCACCTGCACTCACACTCACTGGCACTCACTCGCACTCATCTGCACTCACACTTACTGGCACACACTCACACTCACTGGTACACACTCGCACTCGCACTCACCTCCACTCACACTCACTGGCACTCACTCGCACTCGCACTCACCTGCACTCGCACTCACCTGCACTCACACTCACTGGCACTAACTCGCACTCGCACTCACTTCCACTCACATTCACTGGCACTCACTCGCACTCACCTCCACTCACACTCACTGGCACTCATTCGCACTCACCCCTTTGAAATGAGTGCGAGTGTGAGTGAGTGCACTCATGAGTCACTGTGCCGAAATATACCGCTCACAATTCGTGTATATTTATAACGAAGCTTCCAATTTTGCACTTGTTGCATCGGGAGTGCGCCGAGGCAGTGTTTTGGACCCAGTTTTATTTTTAATATACATAAATGATTTGCCTTCCCGATTACATGGTAACATCCGTCTATTCGCTGACTATTGTATTTCGTACCGCAAAATTAATCACAGTGATAATCACCATATACAAAATTCTGCCTTTTCTTCGTGTCAGGAGCATAGGTCGGCGCACTCACTCATGAGTGCACTCACTCACACTCACTCGCACTCATTGCAAAGGCGTGAGTGCGAGTGCGAGTGAGTGCCACTGAGTGTGAGTGCAGGTGAGTGCGAGTGCGAGTGAGTGTGAGTGCAGGTGAGTGCGAGTGCGAGTGAATGTCAGTGAGTGTGAGTGGAGGTGAGTGCGAGTGCGAGTGAGTGCCAGTGAGTGGGAGTGCAGGTGAGTGCGAGTGCGAGTCAGTGCCAGTGAGTGTGAGTGCAGTTGAGTGCGAGTGCGAGTGAGTGCCTGTGAGTGTGAGTGGAGGTGAGTGCGAGTGCGAGTGAGTGCCAGTGAGTGTGAGTGAGTGCCGGTGAGTGTGAGTGGAGGTGAGTGTGAGTGAGTGCCAGTGAGTGTGAGTGGAGGTGAGTGCGAGTGCGAGTGAGTTCCTGTGAGTGCGAGTGCGAGTGAGTGTCTGTGTGTGTGAGTGGAGGTGAGTGCGAGTGCGAGTGAGCGCCAGTGAGTGTGAGTGGAAGTGAGTGCGAGTGCGAGTGAGTGCCAGTGAGTGTGAGTGAGTGCCGGTGAGTGTGAGTGGAGGTGAGTGCGAGTGAGTACCAGTGAGTGTGAGTGCAGGTGAGTGCGAGTGCGAGTGAGTTCCTGTGAGTGCGAGTGCGAGTGAGTGTCTGTGTGTGTGAGTGGAGGTGAGTGCGAGTGCGAGTGAGCGCCAGTGAGTGTGAGTGGAAGTGAGTGCGAGTGCGAGTGAGTGCCAGTGAGTGTGAGTGAGTGCCGGTGAGTGTGAGTGGAGGTGAGTGTGAGTGAGTGCCAGTGAATGTGAGTGGAGGTGAGTGCCAGTGAGTGTGAGTGGAGGTGAGAGCCAATGAGTGTGAGTGGAAGTGAGTGTGAACGTGGTGAGTCCTTGTGAGTGTGAGTGGAGATGAGTGTGAACGTGACTGAGTGCTGTGAGTGTGAACGGGGTGAGTGCTTCTGGGTGTGTAGAGGTGAGAGTGAACGTGAGTGTGAGTGCAGGTGAGTGTGAACATGAGTGAGTGGTTGTGAGTGGAAGTGAGTGTGAACGTGGTGAGTGCTTGAACGATAAGCAGAGGTGATATCGGTTCACCTTGCTTGCGGAAAAATGGAGGCACGTTGTGTGTACAAGCTCACTAGCGGTGATGACTTATCGCACTAGCAGATTGTGCACGCCAAGATAGAAACCACTCACTAAGGTCGTAATAATCCAAGGATCAGGCATGAGTGAGACAATGTATATTGAGATGAACGGATATGTTATATTGCGATAGCAATTACATGGGCACTCCAAGAGAACTGCCGTGGTCGTGGACGTCGTTGTGAGGTTCCGTATAAAGTCCAAACACGGTAAAATCGTCGCAGCGTGCCGGCGGTACGCTGCGTGTGCGAGTGCTAGCTTGCGAGGGTCAGCCGACCTTTGCTGCTCAATCTCGCGCGCGCGAGGGAAAAGGCGGGGCGGAAGCGCGCTGCTTCTGTCGCGCGTTAGGCATTGGGGGGTCGTCTTGCTTCGGCGGCGGCCGCGTGGGTGTCGTATCTCGAAAGCGATCTGCGACGCGGAAAAAAGGCGCGCGCGCGTTCCTCCTCTTCAAAGCGATTTGCGACGTGAACAATGTTCAACTGGAGCCGGTTACTTCGTATGCGCTGTGTTTTCGACGTTTAGTTCGCTTTGAAGCGAGAGGCGGCACGAAGGTCAACTAGCTCGCGGCTATAGCTGCGCCTCCTTACTCCAGCGTTGTGACAGCGAATTTCCGCGGTGATCGAGCGAGATGCGTTCATGTTTACCTGTTCGCGCGTGACACCGTGCTTGTCTATTTAGTTAGTAGGCGAATGTGTACAAGTTTATACGGCCCATTAAACTACTATCCCTGCTTCGTATAGCTCTCTACTAATTTGCTATCGCAATCGAGTTTCGTCTTTCGGGCGAAACTGGGAAATTTTCTTTAATACACCAGGGAATATGTATGGGCTGGAGCGCTGATGGCAGACATATCCAAATCGTGACCGGCAAATTTTGCCATGACTTCCACTGAGTGAAGACGTTTAATACCGTGTGATTTGCTACAGCTTCGCTGGTCATCCGCCTTCAGAGGGTGGAATGGCTCCTCATTTTCTTCCTGCTTCCCTCTTAAATGTACACGTACAGGCTCCTTTTATAAACAGACAGAGCGGAAGAGGGACTAGCCAAGTTAGCACAGAGTAACAGACACGCACGCTCGCATACATGGAGAAAAAAGCGAAGATGCAATGATAGATACCGCTTTGTTGTCCCTTTTGTGTTTGTTTCGGCGTTAAGTGTTTGACTAAGTATACGGACAGTCAATCTCTCCCTCTATTTCCCGCTCTCTTGGCTCAATCCGACCGAAGGGGAGCTTAACGAGCATGGGCGGCAAGCATGCACACGTATAATGTCAATGACAGAGAGATGGACAGAGAGAGTTTGGGGCTGACGTCAATGTTTATGTCACCATGAATAAATTGAAACGAAAACTTTAGTCGTGCTAGTTTTGCTCTACTTTGCAGTGTTAATAAACCAGCTCTCTTTAATAATTTAGTCAATGAATCCGTTAATTTGTATTTATTAAAACATAACCTTATTGCCTTACTCTGCACCCCTTCCATTCTTGCAATGAGTTATATTGTGTACGGAAACGAAACAATATTGGCTTGCTCCAGCGCTGTTCGAACAAGCATTTTGTAGGCCAGCAAATTTTATCTGGGGCCGCAAGACGAAGGTGTCTTCTCAGAAAGAAGAGTCGCTTTAGTGCTCAGCATGTACATTGATTTCCACTTGAGGTTATTTTGTTAACTTTGCTTTCCCATCGGAGAGCTTATGTTAAAGTGACACCTAAATATTTACGCTGAAATGCACAAGTGAGAGGTGTGTCATTAATAATGTAAGTAAACTCAGATATCTGTTTCTTTCTTACTGTTAGCGTTACCGATTTTTCGGCATTTAGAATCATCTGCCACTCCTGATACCAAGAAAAGGCAGAATTTTGTATATGGTGATTATCACTGTGATTAATTTTGCGGTACGAAATACAATAGTCAGCGAATTGACGGATGTTACCATGTAATCGGGAAAGCAAATCTTTTATGTATATTCAAAATAAAGCTGGGTACAAAACACTGTCTTGGCGCACTCCCGATGCAACAGGCGCTAAATACAAGCTTCGTTATTAATATACAAGAATTGTGAGCGGTATAGATCGGCACAGTGACTCATGAGTGCACTCACTCACACTCGCACTCATTTCAAAGGGGTGAGGGCGAGTGAGTGCGAGTGGAGGTGAGTGCGAATGAGTGCCAGTGAATGTGAGTGTAAGTGAGTGCGAGTGCAAGCGAGTGCCAGTGAGTGTGAGTGCAGGTGAGTGCCAGTGAGTGTGAGTGCAGGTGAGTGCGAGTGAGTGCCAGTGACTGTGAGTGCAGGTGAGTGCGAGTGAGTGCTAGTGATTGTGAGTGCAGGTGAGTGCGAGTGCGAGTGAGTGCCAGTGAGTGTGAGTGCAGGTGAGTGCGAGTGTGAGTGAGTACCAGTGATTGTGAGTGCAGGTGAGTGCGAGTGAGTGCCAGTGAGCGTGAGTGCAGGTGAGTGCGAGTGCGAGTGAGTACCAGTGAGTGTGAGTGCAGGTGAGTGCGAGTGCGAGTGAGTTCCTGTGAGTGCGAGTGCGAGTGAGTGTCTGTGTGTGTGAGTGGAGGTGAGTGCGAGTGCGAGTGAGCGCCAGTGAGTGTGAGTGGAAGTGAGTGCGAGTGCGAGTGAGTGCCAGTGAGTGTGAGTGAGTGCCGGTGAGTGTGAGTGGAGGTGAGTGTGAGTGAGTGCCAGTGAGTGTGAGTGGAGGTGAGTGCGAGTGCGAGTGAGTTCCTGTGAGTGCGAGTGCGAGTGAGTGTCTGTGTGTGTGAGTGGAGGTGAGTGCGAGTGCGAGTGAGCGCCAGTGAGTGTGAGTGGAAGTGAGTGCGAGTGCGAGTGAGTGCCAGTGAGTGTGAGTGAGTGCCGGTGAGTGTGAGTGGAGGTGAGTGTGAGTGAGTGCCAGTGAGTGTGAGTGGAGGTGAGTGCCAGTGAGTGTGAGTGGAGGTGAGAGCCAATGAGTGTGAGTGGAAGTGAGTGTGAACGTGGTGAGTCCTTGTGAGTGTGAGTGGAGATGAGTGTGAACGTGACTGAGTGCTGTGAGTGTGAACGGGGTGAGTGCTTCTGGGTGTGTAGAGGTGAGAGTGAACGTGAGTGTGAGTGCAGGTGAGTGTGAACATGAGTGAGTGGTTGTGAGTGGAAGTGAGTGTGAACGTGGTGAGTGCTTGAACGATAAGCAGAGGTGATATCGGTTCACCTTGCTTGCGGAAAAATGGAGGCACGTTGTGTGTACAAGCTCACTAGCGGTGATGACTTATCGCACTAGCAGATTGTGCACGCCAAGATAGAAACCACTCACTAAGGTCGTAATAATCCAAGGATCAGGCATGAGTGAGACAATGTATATTGAGATGAACGGATATGTTATATTGCGATAGCAATTACATGGGCACTCCAAGAGAACTGCCGTGGTCGTGGACGTCGTTGTGAGGTTCCGTATAAAGTCCAAACACGGTAAAATCGTCGCAGCGTGCCGGCGGTACGCTGCGTGTGCGAGTGCTAGCTTGCGAGGGTCAGCCGACCTTTGCTGCTCAATCTCGCGCGCGCGAGGGAAAAGGCGGGGCGGAAGCGCGCTGCTTCTGTCGCGCGTTAGGCATTGGGGGGTCGTCTTGCTTCGGCGGCGGCCGCGTGGGTGTCGTATCTCGAAAGCGATCTGCGACGCGGAAAAAAGGCGCGCGCGCGTTCCTCCTCTTCAAAGCGATTTGCGACGTGAACAATGTTCAACTGGAGCCGGTTACTTCGTATGCGCTGTGTTTTCGACGTTTAGTTCGCTTTGAAGCGAGAGGCGGCACGAAGGTCAACTAGCTCGCGGCTATAGCTGCGCCTCCTTACTCCAGCGTTGTGACAGCGAATTTCCGCGGTGATCGAGCGAGATGCGTTCATGTTTACCTGTTCGCGCGTGACACCGTGCTTGTCTATTTAGTTAGTAGGCGAATGTGTACAAGTTTATACGGCCCATTAAACTACTATCCCTGCTTCGTATAGCTCTCTACTAATTTGCTATCGCAATCGAGTTTCGTCTTTCGGGCGAAACTGGGAAATTTTCTTTAATACACCAGGGAATATGTATGGGCTGGAGCGCTGATGGCAGACATATCCAAATCGTGACCGGCAAATTTTGCCATGACTTCCACTGAGTGAAGACGTTTAATACCGTGTGATTTGCTACAGCTTCGCTGGTCATCCGCCTTCAGAGGGTGGAATGGCTCCTCATTTTCTTCCTGCTTCCCTCTTAAATGTACACGTACAGGCTCCTTTTATAAACAGACAGAGCGGAAGAGGGACTAGCCAAGTTAGCACAGAGTAACAGACACGCACGCTCGCATACATGGAGAAAAAAGCGAAGATGCAATGATAGATACCGCTTTGTTGTCCCTTTTGTGTTTGTTTCGGCGTTAAGTGTTTGACTAAGTATACGGACAGTCAATCTCTCCCTCTATTTCCCGCTCTCTTGGCTCAATCCGACCGAAGGGGAGCTTAACGAGCATGGGCGGCAAGCATGCACACGTATAATGTCAATGACAGAGAGATGGACAGAGAGAGTTTGGGGCTGACGTCAATGTTTATGTCACCATGAATAAATTGAAACGAAAACTTTAGTCGTGCTAGTTTTGCTCTACTTTGCAGTGTTAATAAACCAGCTCTCTTTAATAATTTAGTCAATGAATCCGTTAATTTGTATTTATTAAAACATAACCTTATTGCCTTACTCTGCACCCCTTCCATTCTTGCAATGAGTTATATTGTGTACGGAAACGAAACAATATTGGCTTGCTCCAGCGCTGTTCGAACAAGCATTTTGTAGGCCAGCAAATTTTATCTGGGGCCGCAAGACGAAGGTGTCTTCTCAGAAAGAAGAGTCGCTTTAGTGCTCAGCATGTACATTGATTTCCACTTGAGGTTATTTTGTTAACTTTGCTTTCCCATCGGAGAGCTTATGTTAAAGTGACACCTAAATATTTACGCTGAAATGCACAAGTGAGAGGTGTGTCATTAATAATGTAAGTAAACTCAGATATCTGTTTCTTTCTTACTGTTAGCGTTACCGATTTTTCGGCATTTAGAATCATCTGCCACTCCTGATACCAAGAAAAGGCAGAATTTTGTATATGGTGATTATCACTGTGATTAATTTTGCGGTACGAAATACAATAGTCAGCGAATTGACGGATGTTACCATGTAATCGGGAAAGCAAATCTTTTATGTATATTCAAAATAAAGCTGGATACAAAACACTGTCTTGGCGCACTTCCGATGCAACAGGCGCTAAATAGAAGCTTCGTTATTAATATACAAGAATTGTGAGCGGTATAGATCGGCACAGTGACTCATGAGTGCACTCACTCACACTCGCACTCATTTCAAAGGGGTGAGGGCAAGTGAGTGCGAGTGGAGGTGAGTGCAGGTGAGTGCGAGTGCGAGTGAGTACCAGTGAGTGTGAGTGCAGGTGAGTGCGAGTGCGAGTGAGTTCCTGTGAGTGCGAGTGCGAGTGAGTGTCTGTGTGTGTGAGTGGAGGTGAGTGCGAGTGCGAGTGAGCGCCAGTGAGTGTGAGTGGAAGTGAGTGCGAGTGCGAGTGAGTGCTGTGAGTGTGAGTGGAGGTGAGTGTGAACATGAGTGAGTGCGGGGCCTGGAAAAAATTATGGTGAGCGAGTGTGAGTGAGTGTCCTCTCACACTGCCGACCTATGGTCAGGAGTGGCAGATGACTCTAAATGCCCAAAAATGTGTAACGCTAACAGTAAGAAAGAAACAGATATCTGAGTTTACTTACATTATTAATGATACACCTCTAACTTGTGCATTTCAGCGTAAATATTTAGGTGTCACTTTAACATACACTCTCCGATGGGAAAGCCATGTTAACAAAATAACTTGAAGTGGAAATCAATGTACATGCTGAGAACTAAAGGGAATCTTCTTTCTGAGAAGACACCTTCGTCTTGCGCCCCCAGATAAAATTTGCTGGCCTGCAAAATGCTTGTTCGAACAGTGCTGTAGCACGCCAATATCGTTTGGTTTCCATACACAAATAAACTCATTGCAAGAATGGAAGGGGTGCAGAGGAAGGCAATAAGGTTCTGTTTTAATAAATACAAGTTAATGGATTCATTGACTGAATGATTAAAGAGAGCTGGTTTAGTAACACTGCAAAGTAGAGCAAAACTAACACGACTAAAGTTTTCGTTTCAATTTATTCATGTTGACATAAACATTGACGTCAGCCCCAACCTCTCTCTGTCCATCTCTCTGTCATTGACATTAGATGTGTGCATGCTTGCCGCCCATGCTCGCTAAGCTCCCCTTCGGTCGGATTGAGCCAAGAGAGCGGGAAATAGTGGGAAAGATTGACTGTCCGTATACTTAGTCAACCACTTAACGCCGAAACAAACACAAAAGGGAGAACAAAGCGGTATCTATTATTGCATCTTCGCTTTTTCTCCATGTATGCGAGCGTGTGTGTCTGTTACTCTGTGCTAACTTGGCTAGTCCCTCTTCCGCTCTGCCTGTTTATATAAGGAGCCTGTACGTGTACGTTTAAGAGGGAAGGAGGAAGAAAATGAGAAGCCATTCCACCCTCTGAAGGCGGATGACCAGCGAAGGTGTAGCAAATCACTCGCTATTAAGCGTCTTCACTCAGGGGAAGTCATGACAAAATTTGCTGGTCATGATTTGGATATGTCTGCCATCAGCGATCCAGCCCATACATATTCCCTGGCGTATTAAAGAAAATGTCGCAGTTTCGCCCGACAGGCGAAGCTTCGATTGCGATAGCAAATTAGTAGAGAGCTATACGAAGCAAGGATAGCAGTTTGATGGGCTGTATAAACTTGTAAACATTCACCTACTAACTAAATAGACAAGCACGGTGTCACGCGCGCACAGGTAAACATGAACGCATCTCGCTCGATGACCGCGGAAACTCGCTGTCAGACCGCTGGAGTAAGGAGGCGCAGCTATAGCCGCGAGCGAATTGACCTTCGTCCCGCCTCTCGCTTCAAAGCGAACTAAACGTCGAAAACACAGCGCATACGACGTTACCGGCCGTAGTTGAACATAGTTCACGTCGCAAATCTCGCAAATCGCTTTGAAAAGAAGGCCCGCGCGGGCGCGCAGTTTTTCCACGTCGCAGATCGCTTTCGAGATACGACACCGACGCGGCCGCCTACGGCGCAAGACGACCCTACCCCCCGTCCCCTTCCCCCCCGTGCCTGACGCGCGACAGAAGCAGCGCGCTTCCACACCGCATTTTCCCTCTCGCGCGCGAGTTTGAGCAGCAAGTGTCGGCTGACCCTCGCAAGCCTGCACTCGCATACGCAGCGTACCGCCGGCTCGCGGCGACGATTTTACCGTATTTGGACTTTATACAGAACCTCACAACGACGTCCACGACCACGGCAGAAGTTCGCTTGGAGTGTCCATATAATTGCTATCGCAATATAATATATCCGCTCATCTCATTATACATTGTCTCACTCATGCCTGATCCTTGGATTATTACGACCTTAGTGAGTGGTTTCTGTCTTGGCGTGCACAATCTGCTAGCGCGACAAGTCATCGCCGCTAGTGAGCTTGTACACACAACGCGCCTCCATTTTTCCGCAAGCAACGTGAACCGATATCACCTCTGCTTATCGTTCAAGCACTCACCACGTTCACACGCACTTCCACTCACAAGCACTCACTCATGTTCACACTCACCTGCACTCACATTCACGTTCACACTCACCTCCATACACCCAGAAGCACTCACCACGTTGACGCTCACAGCACTCAGTCACGTTCACACTCATCACCACTCACACCCACAGGCACTCACCACGTTCACACTCATTTCCACTCACACTCATTGGCTCTCACCTCCACTCACACTCACTGGCACTCACCTCCACTCACTGGCTCTCACCTCTACTCACACTCACTGGCACTCACCTACACTCACTGACACTCACCTCCACTAACACTCACACTCACCGGCACGAGCTCACTCGCACTCACAGTCACTGGCACTCACTCGCACTCGCACTCACTTCCACTCGCACTCACTCGCACTCACACTCACCTTCACTAACACTCACTGGCACTCACTCGCACTCACACGCACCTGCACTCACACTCACTGGCACTCGCACTCACTTCCACTCACACTCACTGGCACTCACTTCCACTCACAGTCACTGACACTCACTCGCACTCGCACTCACTTCCACTCGCACTCACTGGCACTCACTCGCACTCACTTCCACTCACAGTCACTGACACTCACTCGCACTCGCACTCACTCGCACTCACACTCACCTCCACTCACACTCACTGGCACTCACTCGCACTCACCTCCACTCACACTTACAGGCACTCACCTGCACTCACACTCACTGGCACTCACTCGCACTCGCACTCACCCGTACTCACACTCACTGGCACTCACTCGCACTCGCACTCACCTGCACTCACACTCACTGGTACTCACACTCGCACTCACCTGCAGTCACACTCACTGGCACTCACTCGCACTCACGCTTTTGAAATGAGTGCGAGTGAGTGTGAGTGAGTGCACTCATGAGTGAGTGCGCCAACCTCTGCACCGAGGTGAGGGCCCGCGCATCGCGTGCACACCGCCCTCTCAGGATGTTGGCGAACGGGGCACGAGCGCCGGTCGTGACAGTAAGTAGCGCAGAATGTGCACGTGGGGACATGCACGTCCTCCACCACCGTTGCGGAGGTCCAACTCACCGAGACGCGCCCGCGGCTCAGAGTGCCCGGTACGCAGGAGGAGCCACTGCTACCACGCGAGTAAAATTACCCGATCGTTCCCTAAATGAGACGCGAACCTCGCAGGTGGACGGATCGAGCTGGAGGTCGGTGTTACGCGAGTTAATTTGCGCTATTAGACTAACCGCCGTGACGTCAGTGTCGACACCAGTCAATTTGACGTGGGGTTTGCGCTGCTGGACCAAGCGCACCGTCATAGCCGTGCTGGTCACAGGGTTCTGCTCGATTAGCGTTTTTAGTTTTTATGCCGACGCTAGATCATCCGACAGAACCGTTAGACCAAGCGGTGTCTTGTGCACAGAAATGTCCTGGAGGTATTCTCTTGCCGGATTGAAATTGGATTTTAATATACGCTTGAGATCCTGAGCTGCAGTGCCGATTGGTACGAGTGGCGTAAGAAACATGACGTGTGCATGTTCTCGCCTTTGCAGGGGTCCAGCGGCGACGGCGGGAGCAGCATCCGGGAGCATAAACGCCGGAGCAGCGGCGCCGCCAGGCCCAGGTGGAAACGCAGAGGCAGGACGAACACCGCCACGGGCGACCGCAGCGTACGTTAAATGGACACTAAAGGCAAATATTATTTCAACGTGGACTGTTAAAATACCATACCAGAAACCTCGAAACGCTTGTTTCGTGCCAATAGCTATTTTAAGAGAAAATTGCGTCTGAAGCGTCCGCGTACGTCTAGCGCAATTCAAATCACCCGCCCGAGCGAGGAGTGGTGACGTCATGGCTATGTAGTGACGTTGTGCTGCCGGTGAGTAAAACGGCGCACGCAGACGGCGCTACGGCGGAAAGTGCAAACGCGCGGCCAGAAACAGAGTCAAGACAGAGCCGACGTCGGTGCGAAAGCGGAAGGTAAAGCGCGCGCCGAATTGTGAACACGGTGATCGTCGACGCTTGTCGCAATGCTGACCAACTAGTTCACGACCCTGACAACGACACATTGGCTCGCAATGCTGGGCTCGATTTTAGCGATTTAAGCTCCGATGAGCGTGACATGATGCTGATGGCTCGCGCTGCCGGCGTCGTTGCCTATTACGACGGCGGCCTCGACACCGGCTCTTCCGAGCGCGAAAGCAGCGAGGGACTACAGCAATGCGACTTCGGGCGACGAAGCTGGTCACCGTCTGGACGTGCCGTCGCGACTCTCAAGCTGATAGCAAATTCAAGTGCAAGTTTAGCGAGCCAGTAACACCAGCGCAGCACTCCGCGATAACGGAACTACTGAAACTCGAAAGCGCGCCCGGCGCAGAGTCGAGCGAAAACGAAACCTTTTGACCGCCCGCGTCGTTATCAAGTGTAACATCAAAAAAGGAATTTTTTTCTAAGAATCTAATAGAAGTAGAGAAGTAGCATTTTCTTCCGTCTTATAATCCAACGAAATAATCTTTTTAATACGAGTGGTTGAGTACTTATAGTGACAATTTGTTTGAGGAGTGCCTTCGTCATCGGTTAAGTTCCGGTATGTCCCTGGGGAGTCTCTTATCATGTCCTGCATTTACATCAATTTCTCGATTACTAAAGCTCTGTTCGCGACAATATTCGCGCCTTAGACGTTCTGGAGCAGTGTTCTATCACTTTAGCTTGACTTTTTATTTTGCTTTAGTGTCCCTTTAACTCCGCCGGGCCCGAGGAGGCGGCGGGCACCGTATAGAACCAGCCAGTCGAGCCTGCGTCAGCTGGCCCCGGAGCTCGTCCGCCCTGCCGCACTGACGCGCCGCGACCGCTCGCATGTCAGCGCATTCCTGTACCAGCATTCTCAGAAGGCCCAAGATCTGAGATCGGTGATTGTTGGTCACTTTGCAGTTTGATTCAAACAAGATGGCAATGATTTGTTTTTGGTAATCAACTGCCCGATGAAAAGACTCGGTGAGCGAGACGTCGACACCGCCGCGCTCCGAAGAAGGCTCCGGAGGGCGACTAACCTCGCGTGATTGAGCCGGAATACACGCATCGGCAACCGTGGCGGCCTCGATCTCTCGCGATCTGACAGGGATCTGAGCTATGACGCGATCGCCCTGGGCGGAAAAAACCGATTCATCCGAGCGCGGAGAAGTACCCACCACGGATCGCTCCTGTGGAGCCAAATCCGCCGGAGGTACAGTGGGCTCAGCCATACCCGACTAGCGGGTATTTACCAAGCAGGCCTAATCGGCCGTGGCCAAGCGGAGGCGAAAGGTCAAAATAATGAAAATAACCCCTTTTTAAACCAATCCACCGCATCGAGCGGCGGCGCAAGATGTTTAAAAACAACCCCAGAAGAAAATTTGGTGCCGAGATGCGAAAAATTACTGACCTTTCGCCGAAAAACGGTAGCGGGAACCGAAGGGGCAACCAACCATAGCACGGGCGCGCGTTTCCGCCCGGGTCCAGTTCCAGCACCTCCTCTCCTGTTTGTCTCCCGCAGGCTGACGGCAATAGACCGCACACTGGATGGTAGTGAGATTGACCACGTATTTATAGAAATACTGCCGGCAGACAGGAAGGCACGCAGCGTCTTCGTCCTAAACATATATAGCCCACCAAAAAAAATGTGGTGAAAATTTTGATTACCTCATCAGATCGGCACTCAAGGAGGCGAAAAACAACACGCTGCTTGTGCTAGGCGACTTGAACGCGATGCATCCGACTTGGGGTTACAACCTCACTTCAAAGAAAGGAAACACCATCCACTCGCTCATTCAAAAACACACACTAACACTCCTCACAGACCCAGACTTTCCAACTAGAGTGGGAAATAGTGTATCAAGGGACACATGTCCGGACCTTACCATGATCAAGAACCATGAAAAAGCCACAGGGAGAAATATGGAAGAAACGCTGGGTAGTGACCACCACATCCTGGAGGTTACTATTTCGCTCAAGCATACACGCGAACGCATCAGTCAGATCTTATTGACGGATTGGACGGCATTTCGTAAACCGTGAGTTCAACAAAATAGAGAAAAGGAGGATATCACATCGCTGCAACAATGGACGAGTGAGCTCAAGGAGTCGATCAGGCAACACTCAAAGCAGATGCAACTCACCACGGAAAATCCGGTGGTAGACCCACATCTCGTGCATATGTGGGACGCTCGTAGAGGCCTTTTGAAAAGATGGCGCAAACAAAAACCTAATAGAAAACTAAAATTGCGCATAGCTGCTCTTACACAGCAGGCAGAAGAATACGCTACTGTCTTGGTGCGCCAAAACTGGCAACAAATGTGCACCAGCCTGAGCGGAAGGCTCATCTCGTCTAAAACGTGGGCAATCCTAAAACACCTACTGGACCCAACCAAAAGCAAGCAACAAACCTCGCACACAATCAGACGCATACTTCGCAACCAACCGGGGTCGGATGAAGATATTCTGCGAGAGCTAGAGGCAAACTACATCGGCGATCACACACGGAACCAAACATCTATACCAAAATATAGTGGGAAGCCAAATGAAGACCTAGATTGCCCATTTGAAATCACGGAAGTCTGGACAGCGCTTCACTCCCTAACTCGAAACACAACACCCGGACAAGATGGGCTCACAAACAAAATGGTGAGAAACCTGGACGACAACTCAATAGAAGCCCTAACGACTTTCTTTAATACCCATTGGGAAGCGGGAACACTACCAAATGAATAGAAACACGCGCACATAGTACTCATACCGAAACCGGGCAAGCCTCCAGGTCTCACCAACATGCGACCCATATCCCTGACGTCGTGCCTGGGGAAGCTTTTCGAAAACGCTGTGCTCAATCGCCTGAAGCCTCACGTGGACGACACGGGTTTCTTTCCGGAAACGATGTACGGCTTCAGGCCGCATTTGTCGACTCAAGACATACTACTCCAATTGAAGGAAGAAGTACTGGACCATGTCACCACACATGTAAAATGCATACTCGCACTGGACCTTAAAGGCGCATTTGATAACGTAGCTCATGAGGCCATCCTAAAAAAACTTATCGCAACTCAATTGCGGCGAACGAATCTACAACTACATTCGAGCATTCTTAACGGACCGCACGGCAACGGTAGGCGTGGATACCCTCAGAACAAAAGAGAAAAAGGTTCCAAATAGAGGCACTCCTCAGGGATCAGTCTTATCGCCTTTTCTCTTCAACGTCGCCATGAAAAACCTCCCAGAGCATCTAGAGAAGATTCCGCACCTTCGTCACGCAATATATGCGGATGACATTACCATTTGGACACCTCGAGGCTCGGATGGAGAACAGCAGGGCGCCCTGCAAGCGGCGGCAGACGCTGTCACCGAATACGCCAAAGAGTGCAACCTGGAATGCTCCCCAGAAAAATCCGAGCTCCTCGTTCTCAAAAAGAAATCAAGAAGAAAAAGCACAGAGAGAGAGGCCATAGAAATACACCTAAACCAAAACCTATACGCAGAGTCCAAACACTCCGCATATTAGGTGTCTCCATGCAAAATAGTGGTCGCAATAACCACACTGTAAACGCACTGAAACAAACTGCCTACAGCGTAGCTCGCATGATTAATAGAGTTGCCAGTCGCAGACATGGCATAAAGGAAGAACACTTATTACGCTTGACTCAGGCCCTTATCGTCAGTAGAGTCACGTACGCGACACCTTTTTCCAACTTAACATCAACAGAAAAAGCCCAAATAAATGTGTTACTGCGGAAAGCGTACAAAACAAGCCCTCGGCCTTCCTCCAGGCACCGGAACAACGAAACTTCTATCCCTGGGCATCCACAACACCTTAGAAGAACTTATTGAAGCACACCGACATGCGCAAATCACGCGCCTCAACCTCACTAGAACAGGCAGAGCAACACTTCGAAGGTTGCAATACCCCGTGGCGACAACCAACAATCAAGAAGTACTCCGCAAGTCCCTACACGAGCAAATTTAATAATGATGGCGCCTGTTCCGCGTAACATGCACCCGGAATATCACTTGGGCAGGAGAAAAGCACGAGCGATAGCAATAGAAAGGAGATACGGCACTCTCTCCACTGCTCGCTGGACAGATGCGGCCATGTACCCGAATGGACAGGGCATGGTAATCAGCGTGGCTGGACACAGACAGCAAGAACTGGTATCCGCCTCCGTTCGTACGCAGAATGTCGCCGCAGCCGAAGAGGCTGCTATTGCCCTCGCTATCTCGGCATCGAGACAAAACGAAGAACTATATATTCTTTTACAGACTGTCAGTCAGCATGTCGAGCCTACGCGAACGGCCATCTACATAAAATCGCACGCGATATTCTACATCGCCTCAACGAAATACCCCGCACCACGATAATTTGGACACCGGGACAAGAAGGCGTCAGCGGAAACCATCGTGCACACACGATAGCCCGAGGTCACTGCAACCGGGCACTGCAAGAGACGCCAGAAGACCCAAGTCCAGACACACTACAAACTTACTACGATATACTGCAGCATTACCGCCTTTCGAGAAGAACGATGCCGCCACCCCACCCATCCCTCACCAGAGCTGAAGCCACGACCTGGAGGCAACTCCAGACCAACACCTATCCTCACCTCACGCTCCTTCACGCGATGTACCCCACCCTTTATCAGCCCCTTTGTCCTTTCTATACAGAGCGAGCTACCCTCTACCACACCACATGGGCATGCCAAAATATCCCCAATAACTCCCCAAATCGAAACGCAACGCACGAGCAGTGGGAGATGGTGCTGACCAGCTCGGCACTGGAGGATCAGCTAAAGCTTATCGCCAGAGCCGAAAGTGCTGCCACCGCCGCTGGGGCCCTGGACTGAAGGCTCCACCCACCACGGAGATCGACGCTTCTCCGTGCCTCATCAAAATAAAGTTTTGTCTCTCTCTCTCTCTCCTCTCCTGTACTTTTGGTTGCACTGGATGGACCCCGTGGGATGAGGGCCCCCACAAATGAGGCAGCTGGGTTGACATTCGTGGTCCTCATGTAGATTTGTCTCACCACAATCGAGCATGCGCCGGCCTGCGGATTAGGGCAAACATCGGCCGCAGCGTGGACAGGCTGGTGTCGTCTTGCGGTAGACGGGAACCGGCACAGCTTCTCCCCCGTAATAAACGTTGAAAGGCACCTTGCGACCCTCGAACGTGATCACTGCTACGTTGGTCTCTCCTAATTTTCGGACTCCTACTACTGGAGCCTCCGGTGAGTAAATGGTCTGAGTAATATCCGCTTCAACGGCCTTAGGGTCCACTTGAATGACACCACGGCTTGTGTTGTCCGATGTCTTGAGGTAGGCTTGAACAGCTCGGGCCTGTCCTCCGAGTTGAGCTGTCCGATCGCGAGGACCTGGCGAATAAGTTGGGCGTTCTTGATGCCAATAATAATTATATTCTGGTCCCAGGCCGGCCAAATCGCGAGCGCCTGCGACGCCCGCGGAATGCCGGCGGCAGCGTACATGGCATCCCCGATCTGGTTGCTGCCCCTAAATTGTGCGAGGTTGAGAGTTCCCTTTGGCTTGATGATAATCACAGCTTCTTCCGCTCCGAATCTGGGCATTACTTGTGGCTTCCAGCGTTTACTTTGAGATTGCTTGCCCAGCGCCGAAGCAGTGGCGTGGCCGTCACTGCCGCCACCGTGGCTAGGGCTTCTTTGTTGTTCGGAACGGGCGCGTCTCGAGGATGCTCGTTACCACTGTTCTAACTTCTTCTGGATGGCATACTCCGTAGTTTCATAAAAAACTGGCGTTTCCGCGGTCGAAATTAAGCTCTATTTCTCGCATTCTGTCTGGGCCGTCGCCCCGTACGAGAGCCATGGCGGCCGCGTCTGGTGCCGCGTCCGGTGCCGCGTCCGCGGCCTCCGCGTCTACGGCGTTCGCATGGTCGAAGAATAAAGTCTCGTAGAACTGCCAAAATTTGGCCCACCTGGATAACTATGCTGTGCACGGGTTCCTGGTAACCTCACGGATGCAGTCCAACTGGTTTCGGGCGGTGCAGAGCAAACGTTTGGCGACAGTACATCGACGGAAAACGCGTCCGCGCTCCTTGACGGCTCGCAGCAACATTGATGAATTCTACAGCATTAATGAGAGCGTAGCAGTCGTCGTAATAAAGCTGAATAGGAGGTACAAAATGAAGGTAGTACAAGCCTATGCCCCAACCTCTAGTCACGATGATGAAGAAATAGAACAGTTTTATGAAGATGTTGAACTAGCAATGAGAAAGGTGCAAACTCAGTATACTTTAGTCATGGGCGACTTCAATGCAAAAGTGGGGAAAAAGCAGGTTGGTGAGCAAGCAATTGGCAAATACGGCATCGATTCTAGGAATGCAAGAGGAGAGATGTTAGTAGAATTCGCGGAAAGGAATAGGCTCCGAATAATGAATACCTTCTTCAGGAAGCGCAGCAACAGGAAGTGGACCTGGAAAAGCCCTAATGGAGAAACAAGGAATGAAATAGATTTCATACTCTCTGCCGATCCAAGCATAGTGCAGGATGTAGAAGTGTTAGGTAAGGTTAAGTGCAGTGACCATAGGTTAGTGAGGTCTAGGATTTCTCTCAATTTGAAGAGAGAGAGAGTGAAATTAGTCAAGAGGAAACAGGCCAACGTAGAGGCAGTAAGGGTAAAAGCAGACAAATTCAGGCTGGTGCTTGCAAACAAATATGCAGCTTTAGAAAAGGAAGATAAAAACAACATAGAGGTAATGAATGAAACCGTAACTAGGTTGATCTCAGAAGCAGCAGTAGAAGTGGGAGGTAGGGCACCAAGGCAACCAGTAGGTAAGCTCTCCCAATGTGACATATATCTGTAGAAATATTTGTATGAAATTACAATTCCGCCATGTCTACTTCATTCCTACTGTAATGGAGAGAGACAGAGACAGCACCCGTTCCTGGGCCGGCTGTTCTTGAAAGTCGTCTTGAAAGCCGCGAAATGGCGGTATTTTTACGCAAGCCGGCTGCTGGAAGTCGCAGCGCCTCCTCTCCGCCAGGTTGCTTGTCTAGCTTACCGTGGAACTCGGGCTGGTGTCCACGGACAGTGCGGTCGTTGTAGGAGCGACAGCCGGTTCTACCACCAAGGAAGATGGGACGGCATACCTTGTTGGCTGAGGAGTCGAAGTAGTGCCGGGCATGATAGTCACACCAAGGGAAACGTGGACGGCGTTCCCAGGCAGGACGGGCCCATGACGGAGGGACCGAAGCGCTGTTTCAATGTTAGGTGCAACCGCGAAACCGCTGAGGGATGCGAAGGTGTTCGTCATAACCTTGAGCTGTTGTGTCAGCAGCGAGATGGCTCGCATGGCGTCGGACAAGCTGCCGGCTGAGCCGCCCGTTGAGCCAGGGGCGGAATCCACGTACCCTGAGGCGGCGGCAGCGGCAGCAGTACTCGGGCCAGCCAGACCAGTGGCCAAGGGAGCCTGAACGGCATCCGTTGAGCCAGAACTGGTGGCGGATGCGGTACTCACTGGAGCCAGAAGCATGGTCAGGGGAGCGTGAACAGCATCCCTAGCTGGCTGAGATGTCGATGATACCATGGGGCAGGGATCCAGGGCATGGGAAGCGTGGACGGCGTTCCCTGGCCGCAGGAGGAACGTACGACGGTGAGGATACATGTCTAAGGCAGCGCGGACGGCATGCCTTGGCGGATCGGAGGTTGACGTAGTCCCAGGTGCGGCATCTATACGAAGGGAAGCGTTGACGGCGTTCCCTCGCCGGAAGTACCCTGGACGCGAGATGCCGGAGGACGCAAGGCCTCCGCAGCACGGTGCTGAAGGCTGAAACCCCTTAAGACTTGGCTTTCGTCGACTGCGCCATTGTAGTGAAGAGAGACAGAGACAGAACCCGTTCCTGGGCCGGCTGTTCTATTTTCTGCTTCGTCGTCTTTTTCCTCCAGTGCCCGCCTTGCGAGCGCGCGCGGCCAAGTTCACTTCGCCTTCACACTACATATATTCAACTAGTGTATTGGCATTCCTTAAGCACTAATGTGACATATGTCTGCAGAAATATTTGTATGAAATTACAATTTGACTCAAACATATTGTCACGTAGTAGTGACGCTGAAGTAAACAGTCGTAAAACTGTGTATGACGAAACTGATTCTTTATTGGGCGAACCTGTGCCCACAAAAGCAAGCTTTACTCGAAGCACAACGAAAGCGGCGAACACAGTCGGCGATCGTCGAAAATATCATCAGCGGTGAAACGCGCCGGCTTTTATACATGAGTCATCGAACGTTCCAGATTAATCCCTGGTACCCGCAGTGTCTTCTAGAAAGTTCTAGACAATTCGCGTCGGTCATACAATCAGGTAAAATAAGCGTAGGTGAAAACAGGCAACGGAAAGAAACATCGATAACGTTCTAGAAACTTCTGATACAGGTGCGTCCTGCGCCGAGCGATAACGTTTAACATTTGTTAGCCGATGGAAAGCGGTCACCGGTGAAAGATAAACATTTATACGTGCCAATATTATAACACCTGCACTGTGTAAAACGTTATTGTACAGGAGGCAACGAAATCCTTTTTTTCTCAGCACTCAGAAAATTCATGATTTGCATTTGTACCAGTCTTTCATAGGAGAGTTCCTGAATAACAAAATCAGTGCACAGGACGTATCTAAAAATAATTAACTCCTAGAATTGCCGGTGTTTCGAATAAGGGTGTGCGAATACTCGGAACTTTCGAATAGGTACTTTGAAATAGGTACTTCGTAAATACAAATAATTTTCTAATAACCTTCTACTATTTCAAATTTTAACTGCGCGCAATCAAACATCAAATTCGATCAAAAATGTGATAAAGTTCGTCCCCTTAGGCATAGAATAGGTATAAAATATAAAACTTTCGTAGTAGAGGAGGCTATATAAATTGTTCGGCAGGCAAACCTTCCCGCCTATACAGCGATCACTTGTGCTCTACGAAGAGTCCTGTGTATGCGAACAAACTTTTTATTTGTTCCTAATATTCAGTTCGTGCTTTTAATAAACAATGCTTCATAACGTGCCATGCAATGACAGAAGTTTCCTAAAGTTAAGAATGCTAGGATGCGCATTGTTTTATAGCAATATTGAAAATGGCTGGTAATTTTATTTCGATAGCAAGCATATTGCCACCTGTAGGTAGTGGGTCGAGGGCAAGAGTGGGTCGAGCCCTAGAGAAGAAAGACCGCGCGCTCCTTCTCTGCTCGAGCCAGCCCCGACGGTCGCGTCTTCCAAGAGCCAGCCGCTCTACGTTTATTAAACCTTCAGGACTACTTCTCGAGGCTCGTGACAAACTGGTGTAGGTGCGGGGTAAGCGTCTTCACGGATGTTGCAGACCCCTCCAAGGATCCGCGCTACGAATCCAGTGCCTGTCGACACTCCCGTGCATCGGGCCAGCCGCAGGATCAGGGGACTGTCTCCAGAAGTCGTCAACGCTACAGTTCCCACCACATCAACCGGTATGACCAGCGCTTCTCTTCAAACCGCCCCAACCGGTACGGGAAGCACGATGTCGAACCGTTACCTACTTGAGAGCCCACGGATCCCGAAGCCGTTTCATGGCACAGTGTTCGAAGACGTCGAAGACTGGATGGTCGAATACGAGCGCGTGGCCTCCGTGAACGAATGGAACGACACGGAAAAACTCCGACACGTCTACTTCTACCTGGAGGATGGCGCGCGTACGTGGTTTCAGAACCGCGAGGGGCAACTGACGTCGTGGCGCGAGTTTTGTCGTCAGCTTTTGGAGACATACACCAGTGCTGATCGCCACGAACGAGCGGAACGTACGATTCAGGCCCGCGTCCAGTTGCCAAATGAAACTGTGACCACTTACGTCGAAGACATGACGCGCCTCTTCCGACGGGCGGATCCAAGAATGACGGAGGAGCAGAAGTTACGTCATCTGATGCGCGGGGTCAAGGAGCAACTCTTCGCTGGCCTCGTACGGAGCCCTCCGAAGACGGTCGCGGAGTTCTTGTCCGAGGCCGTGACTATGGAAAAGATGCTTCTGCATCGCTCGAACATGTATGAGCGGCAAGCGAACAGCATGTCTGCTGCTGACATTTTCACGGCCATAGGAAGCAACGGTGACTGTCTGCGAGAACTCATACGCTCTGTAGTGCGTGAAGAGTTGCAAAAGGTCGCCGTAACACCGCACCCTACGGTAAGCTCCATAGCGAGCATTATCAAGGACGAAGTGCACCAGGCGCTCCGTGACACCTTGCCCCCTGCTAACGCTGCGGCAGTACCTCCTGAATATTCGCGTGCGACCTACGCGGAAGCCCTAAAGCGCCCTGCTCCCTCTCCGCCGCTGTTCGTTCGTGCTCCTCCTACAGTGTCAATTCAGTCGGCGCAGCCGATGTCGTACTACGACGCTGGGTATACACCACCGCCGGTTGTTCATGCCGCTCCATTTGCCCACCATTCGGAGCAAGCGGTTCACTACGTCGACGACAGACGCCCGCCCCCTCGGAAGTCGGATGTTTGGCGCACACCCGATCATCGGCCTCTGTGCTTCCACTGCGGTGAAGCTGACCATCTGTACCGCCAGTGCCCATACCGACGCCAGCAGCATTGGCCTTGGCGCAGTGCTCGTCCAGCTTCAAGATGGAGTGGAAAGAGTTATAGCGTATGCCAGCCGCTCCCTGTCCCGTGCCGAGGCGAATTATTCGACTACGGAGAAAGAGTGCCTCGCGGTCGTGTGGGCGATCATCAAGTTTCGCCCCTATCTCTATGGTCGTCCCTTCAAAGTAGTGACGGACCACCATGCCCTCTGTTGGTTGGCAAGCATGCGCGACCCTTCAGGACGACTGGCACGGTGGAGCTTGCGGCTACAGGAATTTGACATCACCATCGTTTATAAGTCTGGCCGTAAGCATGAAGACGCTGACACGCTGTCCCGCGCACCCATTGATCCTGCCAGTCAGGAAACAGAGGATGATGACGGCTTCCTGGGCGCCATTAGTTCGTCGGACTTGAGCAGACGGCAGCGTGACGACGCTGAGATTAGACCGATCATCGATCATTTAGAAGGCCGCGACACAACCATACCACGCCATCTGTCCCGCTCGCTGACGTCCTTCTGTCTGCGAGACAACGTGCTTTATAAGAAGAATGCTCGTTCGACCAGCCGTGCTTACCTCCTGGTGGTTCCAAGAGACATGCGCGACGACATCCTCTTCGCTTGCCATGACGAACCGACATCTGGTCATTTAGGCTTTTCACGAACACTCGCTAGAGTAAACGAAATGTACTATTGGCCCGGGCTTTCGGCAAGCGTCAAACAGTACGTTAAAGGCTGCCGTGAATGCCAGCGCCGCAAGACACCATCCGTTAAACCGGCTGGCTTACTTCAGCCAATTGAAGCACCTCACACGCCTTTCGACCAAGTTGGCATGGACATTCTCGGACCGTTTCCTCTCTCGGCCGACGGTAACAAATGGGTGATCGTCGCGACTGATTATTTAACACGCTATGCTGAGACGCAGGCGATCCCACGAGCCACGGCCTCAGAGGTAGCGCAGTTCTTCATGCGCCACATCGTCTTGCGTCACGGTGCTCCCTCCACTGTAATAACAGACAGAGGGACAGCATTCACAGCGCAGCTTATGGACGAAGTTTTTGAATTGAGCAACACCAGGCATCGCAAGACGACCGCGTACCATCCGCAGACCAACGGACTTACCGAGCGACTGAATAAGACTGTCACAGACATGCTCGCAATGTACATCGACGTTCAACACAAAACATGGGATCGGATCTTGCCTTACGTGACCTTCGCGTATAACACCGCCGTGCAAGAGACGACGCGCTTCACGCCCTTTCGCCTTCTCTACGGTCGCGAAGTCCAGACGATGCTGGACGCTATGCTGCCGTGTCAAGACGCTGACCTATTGACAACTGACGCCGAGGAATTTGCAGAGCGTGCTGAGGAAGCTCGGCAGCTCGCGCGGCTGCATATCGGCCAGCAGCAGCAGCAGGCAGACGCACGACGCTACAACATCCGCCACAGGGACGTGTCCTATAACCCCGGGGACCAAGTTTGGGTGTGGACCCCCGTTCGCCGTCGTGGCCTCTGTGAAAAGCTTCTGAGCCGGTATTTCGGTCCGTATAAAGTGCTCCGCCGCGTCAGTGACGTAAACTACGAAGTTGTTCCGGACACAACATCGCAGACACGGAGTAGGACACAAAGACAACCGACCTCAGAAATAGTTCATGTTGTGCGCATGAAGCCGTACATTGCGCGTCCGTAATTTTTTTTTGTTTTAATTTTTTTTCTCTCATTCCCTTCTTTGTTTCTACTTTTCATTTATCTTTGGGAGCTTGCTTCTTCGTTCATTGACTGTGCCGGCGTGACGGCTACATTTTTTTTTGTGTACTTTCGCTTTGCCTGCCTTCCTCTTCTTTGTCTTCTACGCCTTTTTTTAGCATCGAGGCGATGCTTTTGTTCGGAAGGGAGGATATTGCCACCTGTAGGTAGTGGGTCGAGGGCAAGAGTGGGTCGAGCCCTAGAGAAGAAAGAAGACCGCGCGCTCCTTCTCTGCTCGAGCCAGCCCCGACGGTCGCGTCTTCCAAGAGCCAGCCGCTCTACGTTTATTAAACCTTCAGGACTACTTCTCGAGGCTCGTGACAATATGGATACTTCAGGCGCATTTTTGCCGTCGCTGTCGCTGTTAGGTCAGTATAAAGTTAACGGACGATAAAATCGTCGCCGCGCGCCATATGCTCTCTGTGCGAGTGAAAGCTTGCGAGGGTGAGCCGGCGATCGCGGCTCAATCTCGTGCACGCAAGGGCGGAAAGCCGGAAGGAAGCACGCAGTCTTCCATTCGCGCGCAACGCTCCGGAGGGACGAGGGGTGCGTTTTACTCCATGCCGCCCGAGCCACCGCGCGCACCCGCCGGGCCGCAAGGCTCCGGGGGGGGGGGGGGGGGGGGGGGGGGGGGGGCGCTCCGAAATTTCGCGATCGTCAAAGCAGAACGCAAAAATATCCGGCTCCGGAAATGGCGCGCGCGCTTCGGGAGATCGCAGATATCGCGATTCCGCTGCTTCTGCGGCTGATCTTATCGATACATCGAATAGCAGTGAGTCAGGGACGCTGACTTTTTGTCGGCGTTTGAGTCCGAATGCGACGACGACGCAAACCAGCTGGGAACATCGGCAGGCGCAGCCCGGCACGCCCAATTGTAGTGCTTGCAGTTAAATTTTTGTAGCTCAGCAGCTTTTCAATTTTTTTTATTTTTTCGGAGACGGCAATACATTTCGTATATCTGATAATTTTCGTAACATTTTTTTCTTAGTAGATACAAGCGTGTCTTTACAGACTTTGTTGAATTTTATCGCACAATATTGATTTTAACAAAATTCATATAGTTTTTATGACATACATCTGGTTAATAAATTTTTATGCGTGAAAAGTGCAATGATTTTGCTTTCTTTTTATGCATTACATTAAATATTGAGTGCAGTAGCTCCTTCGTAAAAGACATCTGCCGTAACATACAAAAACCACTTATTTTCCCCATGGTAGGGAAAGAGTCAAGTAACATCTGGACTGGGAATCTGCATACATGTGCATTCTGGTACAGAGGTGTTGCCGTATGCTTTGATATGTTGAGCTGGTGAGGTAATTCATAAGCATGCTTTAGCATAATCCGACAAGTTTTATTGCGTTTTCAAAACAGAACGAAACAATTTACGAACATTGATCTGAACCATGTTAACAATTTCTTTGTCAAAGTAGGATGCGTAGATCATGACATTCAAGATACAATGCATACAACTTCATTAAGAGAATCTTTATTCCTAAAGCCTACTAGCATCCCTGAGGTGATTACAACATTTTCATCCTTGAAAAACAGCCACAGCCGAGACGTAGATGATTTAGAAATCAGGCCAATTAAGTACGTCATAGACTTACTTGCACCTGCAGTAATGCATATCTTTAACATTTCCCTGTCAACTGGAGTTTTCCCGCGCAATATGCAGGTAGCAAGAGTGATAGTTATACATAAAGGAGGTGACAAAATAATATTGGCAATTATTGACCGGTTTCTATACTTCCTGTGCTATCAAAGGGACTCGAAAAAATTGTTAACTTTCGTATTGATAATTTTTCGCAAAAACATAGCTTGCTAACCGACTGTCAACACGGGTTTAAGAAAAAGCGGTCTACGGAAACTCCCTTAAGTATACAGAAGGACCTTATTCTAGAGAACACTGAAAAAAAAACTTCTGACTTTAGGGTTGTACTTGGACTTCAGCAAAGCATTTGATAGAGTGAACCATAAATTGCTGCTCATGAAGCTGGAAAAATACGGCTTCCGAGGAATAACACTTGAACTTATCCGATCTTATTTAGAAAGCCGACATCAGTTTGTTGAAATTTATGAGAACAGATCGCAGATAAAACCTTTGACAGCGGGTCTGCCCCAAGGTAGCATCCTTGGCCCGATACTTTTCCTGTATTACATTAATGATATTGTTGAAGTAAGTGATATGTGTAAATTTGTCGCGTATGCAGATGACTGCTCTGTTTTATTCACAGGTAAAGATTTAAAAGAAATAACGCCTATAGCAAGCTCCGTTTGTTATGGACTTGGAGCATGGTCTAAGGCAAACGGCCTCATCCTCAATGAAACCAAAACAAAATGCGTTATTTTTCATGCTCCGGGAAGTTCTACTACATTGCCAGATAATATTGTCTTGGCTCCGTATAAAATTAACATTACGTCATCCATAAAAACCCTAGGCGTAATTTTCACAGCGCAGATGTCCTGGAATGAACACGTTAGTCATGTTTGCTCAAAGGTACGAAAAGTTGTTGGTGTGTTAAATCGGAATCGAAGTGCATTATCTTTTAAATTTAAGCGTTTCATTTATCATGCTCTTTTCCATTCACACCTCAGTTACTGTTCACTTATATGGGGTAACACTACCGCGCACAATATTCAAATGCTGGAAATACTTCAAAAGAAAGTGATCCGGGCGATAGCAAACGTCTCTTTTCTTGAACACACGCAAGAGCTTTTCCAACAAAACAGAATAATCAGAGCTCGTGACATATATAAGTTCAAAACATTACTAAGCTATAGAAATGCTATGTTGGGAAAACTCGATTCATTCCTAACCCTGGCAGCTTTACAAGAAAGTAGAAGTACATATTCATATCGTCACCAGGCACCATGGCAGATCCCTTCCGCGCGTACTAATTATGGCTGTCAACGTCTTAAACATACACTACCTTCCCTGCTTAACTATTTCAACCAACAAAATGTTGATGTGTTATCTCTAAACAAAACTAAAATATTGGATTTGTTCTTATAGATGTGTATTGTTAAATGTTCTTGTTCTTGTTAACCTCCAAGAAACTTGGAGGTTAACAACGAAGCTCGAGAACAAGTTAAGGACCGCACAAAGAGCGATGGAACGAAAAATCTTAGGACTAACGTTAAGAGACAGGAAGAGAGCGGTGTGGATCAGAGAACGAACGGGGATAGTCGATATTCTAGTTGACATTAAGCGGAAGAAATGGAGCTGGGCAGGCCACGTAATGCGTAGTATGGATAACCGGTGGACCATTAGGGTTACAGAATGGATACCAAGAGAAGGGAAGCGCAGTCGAGGTCGGCAGAAAACCAGATGGGATGATGAAGTTAGGAAATTCGCAGGCGCAAGTTGGAATACGCTAGCGCAAGACAGGGGTAATTGGAGATCGCAGGGAGAGGCCTTCGTCCTGCAGTGGACATAAATATAGGCTGATGATGATGATGATGATGATAAGCCTTTCTTAGGTGGAACTGTGCACAGTTACACAAGGCAGGGGCCCACGAAACATTTTGGTCTTGGGGATACACCACCAGCTTTTCCATAGTGCTGCAGAATCCCTCCCTTCTGGCTTTTCCCACCGATCTGCTTACACACAGACTTACCGTAAGGGCTCATTAATGCTTACAGAGAATGGAAAGGGGGCTTGTGGCGTGTCATTCTTAATTCTGACGCAGCCCTGGCCAACCACGTGAGATGGTGCAAAGATTGGCTAGAAGGAAGAAGAATGGACGGCGGGTGGATCCAGCGAACGCATCGGTGTTGTTGTCGTCACCTTCTCCCTCATCCGTATCTTCAGCTGGTTCTGGCGGTACAATCACAATATCAGTGTCCTCTTCTATGTTTTCTGCACTCTCAACTGCACCCAGCGTATCGCAAAAAGTGACGAAACGGCTTCCTTCCGAAGGAAAGCTCGGTATCAATGCTGGAGCGTAATTAAAAAAAGCGCCCATTTGTAAGTGATAACGCCCACTGTACTACATCAAGTACAACGAACTTTCAATGCGTTTTCCGATCTTTGAAATAAAGCCGCACATTCGACAGTTGGTTTCTAACACGCTCAACATTTGTACTAAACATCCTAATAAGTACAATGCAAATATGTAAAGCAAGCGAGCAGAAATTAATGAAAAGTACACACCCCAATTCGTTATGAGTTCGCAGTGATGCTGGAATTGGTGCGAAATATTTAGTTGTGGATGGAGCAGTAGATTCTACTCTGTGTTAGGGTGTGTATACGAGCCCTCTGGGTGCAAGAAACGGAAATAGCCAAAAGGAGATATTCTGCTGCTGAATAGGCAGGGATGCGAAACTAAGTGTACTTGTTCTAGTACAGTGGGCGCTAATAGGCTAATGGGAAGAGACAACAGAACAGAGGAGCCCTTCCTGAAATATAAGCTTCTTTCGAACTCTCTTCCACTGCTGCAATGTAGAAACACACTGCAGATAATGTGATACCACATCGAAATTTATGCGCCTCTTTATCTTTACTGCCAGAGAGCGGTTAGATACTCGAACAAAGTCCTCAGCCTGGTGCCGAGGTTCTGACAAGTGTCGTTGTTGAAACGTTGGCTCCCGTTTGAAGATTGAAATGTGGTAAATAAATACGATTTATTCATTCTTTCATTGAATATTCTATTCTTCGCCTACTCTTGGTCCCTTCAAGTCATCTTGCCCTAAACCATTAGCCTTAACTGTTGGGATAAAAACGGGTAGTTATTCTATTGAATCCCGTCGTTGCTGTAATTGGACAGAAGTTCGGTAAGATGTGAGCGTGAAAATGAGTATCCGGCTGACGTCACTTAATTCTAGCAACTTGAGAGTCTGTTCTTTCCCTAGAAGAGCTGAACAAGCACGCCGCGTCGGGTGACCACATGCGTTTCCACGTGCAGAATACAAAGTAGAGAGAGAGAGACACACATGCAAGCTTTAATGATATGCTGATTCGCCTGACATGTTACTCCTGGTGCTGGGTGGTGATCATCATATATACAGTGATAAACTCTTAAACAGCATATACAGTCCCACACACACAGACATACACTGTAGAGATATTTACACAGTTTCGTTAAGGCTCGTGGCCCGCAAGAACGTCGGCAGTGCTTTCGTGGCGCGTAACACGCAGTTGGTGTTTTGCCATGGGCCGAGAATGCGTCGCAGTCCCGTTGCAGGTGCAGTGCCGCTTTCAAAAAACTGTTTCTCTCACGCGTAGCGGCAGCAGTCGCACATAACGTGTTGCAAGTAATGCGGCGCGTAACATTCAAAGCAATTTGCGAGTCCCTCAGTTGAATCTTGCACTTGAAGTAGTTGGTGTAGGCCACATTGAGTCTGATGCGGTCTGGGCAAGTTTAGTATTGTGTATTGAGGCTCCGCAGCATGTAAAAAGTCATGATGGATAAAATTTGGGGGTCCGTAATGATAGTTTGCATCTGTCCAGATGAATTGCTGGAAACGCCAAGCGTGCGCAGATAGCAGTGTCGGCGCGTCTTTTCTCGAGAAAGTATCTGGACAATTTCTCCCGTAATTTCGTGTCCAGCTTTGGCAGCATGGTCAGCCTGGACGTTGCCTTATATTCCGCGGTTGGCCGGTAACCACTTGCTACACCACAACGCTGTGACGAAGTTCGCAGGATTTACTGCATAATTGTCTGATGTCCATGACGAGTAGTTCTTGCGTGCGGGGTGACTTTAGGGACTGCTGGGCCGCTTTTGAGTCATTGAAGACTACACAAGACTCAGCTGTCTAGATCTATTATGTAAATAAAAGCTGCCCGTAGTGCAGCTAGTTCAGTGGCTGTAGTTTATGTGTGGTGACTGAGAGTGGCAGAGATGATAACACTCGCACACGGAATCCACAGATCAATGGCAGATGATGTAGGCGTAAAGGAGCCATCAGTCTAAATATGACCGTGATTTTAACTGGGGTTCATAGCGCTAAAACGACACAAGGACCAGGAAGAACACGGGACGTCCGTGTTCTTCCTCGTCCTTGTGTCATTTTAGCGCTATGAACCCCAGTTAAAATTACAATGACCTACCAACACGCCCAAACTTCTTCCCTGCTAAATATGACCGTGAGCCCTGCAGCTGGTATTAATATGCTCTAGAGCAAAATACGCGTATGCCAGCGCTGGACCGGGAGTATTTCTCTTGCTCTTGAACTCAGGCACGAAAGTGACAAGTGACCACGAAGGAAATTTACACGGTGGCTCCGTCGGCATAGAAGGTGTTTGATAATTCGCCGGCAGGAAGCTCCGCACTTGTCTGAAGCAAGCGAATGACCCGGTACTCTGGCAGGACAGCGCATATGGACTCGAAGAAACTCCTGCTGCAAAAGTACAGGAACCGATAAGCGTCTGCTTTCTGCAAGGGTTCCTGCAATTGATGTGTTTCTCGTTTGGCCGAGGCACACCCTCAGGGCTTTTGCTTGCGTACCATTGAGCGCTTTTATGTTGGTTTGAGAAATTCCCCGTAAAAGAAAGTTGATTTTTCGCCAAGGACAGTTCGAATACTCGGCTAAGTGTTCGGTTTCTCAGGGAACAGGAAAATGCAAGAAACTGTGCCAAGCAGTGTACATAGTACCGTGTATCACTGTACTTTCAAAAACATATACGTCAAGATGTCAGTAGAGATAAAAAAAAAGCATCCGTTACTACAGTGCGCAGTTCGTTAGTCATCGAGTGGCCGCGGAAGTAGCACACAGTCTGACGTCCATAAAAAATATTTTCTTCTGTTCTTCACGTGTGCAAATAGACCTCCGACCTTCCGTAGCATTGTTTATCGATTAGTGTAATGAAGTATGCGACAATGTTGTGTACAACAAAGAGTTGCGGCTGTCATTTGTCACAAGCTTGCACGCGCTACTACAAACATGTTTTACCATGTCAGTGAGGAAAGGGTCCGCTTTTTAATGTCACAAAACCAATATGATGTTAAGGAAGCTTGAAAAACAATGCTCTTACTGTTACAAGGTGATATTGCGCCAAACACTGTACAAAACTGTATTTAAACTTGAAGTAACGTTTGCCAGTCCAGTCGCCTCAATGGATAGTCCCTCGTTATGCCATCAACTTACTCGTAGCATGAATTCAACTGCCAGTCATTACGACACAAACAGGGAAGCCCGACCTATATACTTGAGTTGTCGGCCTCTGTATCGCTGCTGAATTTGTGCAAAACAATTATTCTTACCAATTACCTGTGTTGGGCGAGTTGGTATACATTGTTGAAAGATAAAGAACGAGCACAAGATTGATACCTTTCTATGTTTTCGATAGTCTCTGATAAGCTTGTGATCGTTTATATTGACACGAGATAGGCTGGCACCTGCGGCCGCCGGCCACTGGAACGATAACGACGAAGGGCGTTTTGGAATGCGCGCTCGCCGAGTGTCAGCCTTGATTAAAAAGAACACCGTGTTGCCGAGGCCTCGATGGTTAACTGCGTGACATTTTCTGGTGGTGGTGCTGGGTAAATGATACGATCGCCCGAGACGCAGCGTACTCGTGACTCGACACCAGTGAGTAGCCCGACAGCAGTGGTGCACCGACGGGGCAGGGGGGTCGGTTCGGGTGTTGTTACCCCCCCACGCGTCCAGCCCACCAGTCCAACGTGTACCTTCAGTGCTCTGTTCCCATTATCATTACAATTCCGGGGGTGGCTTGAGGTCGAATCTTCGTGATTAACAAAAGTACTATATCACTGTCTTGTATTTATTCATTCACTCTTAAATTACGTTGAGTAAAACGCTGAAGAAATAAACATCGTCATCATCCTTGATGTCATTATTTTATTATAATTGTTAGGCATTTTATTTGCTGTTGGATTCCTCTGGCTAAAGCAAGGAAATCGTATATTGTGCAAAGTGCTTGCTCCCCCACCCCCTCCCGCAACACAAAAATTCAACGCCCCACCCCCTGGTGATTCTGGGTGCGCTACTGCCCGACAGAGCTCACCCCTTGCGGTGGTTCGTGGGCCCAGGGACTCAGACACAGGAAACAATGTCATAGGCAGGACAAACATTTATCAACGACGGACGGCGACAATTACACTTCCGATGAGCTACAAGGCAATACACTAATTCTATACGGTCCATGCAATCCACGACTCACGCGAGTTGTCACAGCGCGTGTCCTCACTGACGATACGACGAGTCTCTAAGTGTCTTCGTAAGATGGTCACTCACAGTACTCGGTGACGATGTCGGAGGCGTCGACGCTTGCAGACGCAGCGCTGTTTGTACGACGAAATCGTACAGGCGGCTAGCGCACGAGAAGTCGAACTGCTTGCGCGAGAGTACGGCAGGCCCACGCGGTCAGCATCGCGGCACCGTGGCCACAACCCCAGCAGGCGGTTGTGCCGGACCCTTTCACGTGGCTCGTCCGAATACCGCACTCTCGACCAAGGCCATCTGGTACCGCTGGGTTCGAACGCTCATTCACCGCAGGAACAGCACCGACCCGTTCCGGAACACAGGTTCACCGCAGGACACGCCAGCCTCGTCCCGGCTGGTGTGGTAGCACTGGTTCGGTCTGTGTCGTGTCTCAGGTTGAACCCATACACGTCCTGGCTAGCCTGGCAGCGCTAGCTCAGTCGTTAGCGTTCCGAAACCCTCGAGCTCTCAAGAACGTTCGTCACGAGCTCGCGCATTCACTTTTTCTTCGTGGCTTCCGTTGGCTTCTTCCAAATTGCCTGACTAGTTTCTTACTACACTCCCCCCAACTTCAGTACGTTGCACATACATATCTAACAGTTCCTGGACGTGCGACACAAGTTGCAACATAAGCTAACACCACATTACAAGGGACGAATCGCCGCGGCGGCTGCATTTCGATGGAGGCGAGATGCAAAAACGCCCGTGTGCTTGCGTTGTAGTGCACGTTAAAGAACCCCAGGTGGTCAAAATTAATCCGCAGCCCTCCACTACGGCGTGCCTCATAATCAGAACTGGTTTTGGCACGTAAGACCCCAGAAAGAAGACAAGGGACGAATCATCACACCACGATGATATGATAGGCATAAAACTGTGCGTGTATGCAACGGCAATACGTCACAACAGTTTAGTGAACTCCGGGCGACTCATATAGTCTGCGCCGACATTGTCCAGAGCGGCTTAATTTCCGGCTTGCTTAAGAAACTCGGTGCAGACGACCTTCATGTTTCTGGAGCTGTACAGCCCCTAAGCTTCGTGAAGACGCATCTGTGCGTGGAACAAATCGCTTGTGCAAGTTGGTGGATTTCAGCACAGGCTGCGTCTTTTCTAGCGTTACATGTGGTACGTCACTGGGAGAACCCTGGTTTGTCGCAAGATCAGTCGGCTGAGCTGTGATAGTGCCTGCAACGATTTGTTGGTTTAGTGGTTTGCGCTCTTCATATTTCTATAACATATTTATATGAAAGTGCGGGACCTTATTTCCAAGGTTGACAATGTAGTCGAGTTCGCTACGTTTTTGGATAACTGGAAACGGACCTTTCCAAGACAGCACCAGTTTGTTTTTATCGGCTGGTAACAATACTAACACCCGGTCACCTGGAAAGAGTTCTTGCTTCCTCGCCTTCTTGTCATAGCAGCCTTTCTGCAGTTTTCCCGCCTTCTCTAGTTCTTCCTGTGCAAGTGCACATGTGCTTTCCAGACGTCGCCGAAGCTCCATCATATAGGTATATGTCGTCTTTGCCTCTTCGTCCAGGCGGGCGTTTGTCCACAACTCCTTGAGAACAGCCATGGGCCCTCGAACACGTCGGCCATATATATAGCAACTCAAACGGAGAGAACCCAGTGCTTCTTTGCGGACGCTTTCTATAGGTGAACAGTAAGGGTCCAAGGTAGCGGTCCTAGCTTTTTGAACGCTCTTGACACATGTGCCCTATCATGCGTATTAATGTGCCATTAAAGCGCTCAACCAGACCATTAGCCATCGGATGGTAGGGCGTAGTAGACAGTTGTTTTAACGACGGTAGTCGACTAAACTCTTTCATGACTGTCGATATGAAAGAAGAGCCGCGATCACTGATGATCTCCCTTGGTATGCCAACGCGGGAGAACATTTCTAGGAGGCCCTCTGCAACCTGTCTCAATTCAACTGAGGGTATTGCAACTGCATCGGGGTATCGCATTGCAAAATCTACTATAGTTAGTATATAACGATTCCCTTTGTCAGAGGTTGGGGACAATGGACCGATGATGTCGATACCAACTCTCGTGAACGGTATGTCGATGTTAGGCATGGTGCCCAAGGGAGCGCGTCCCACAGGGTGACGAGGAACCGTCAGTTGACATACGTCACAAGACTTCACGAACCGCTTTTTGTCGGCCTTGACACCGGGCCAGTAGAAGTCTCCAGTTACTCTGCTTACTGTTTTTGTGATGCCCTGGTGACCGGCTAGGATGCCTTCATGTGCCAATTTCAGCACTATTTCTCGCAGTTGTTGCGGCATCACGAGTTGCTCCAGTTCCTACTGACAAGATTATTTGCGCTTGCGGAATAGTGTCCCGTCACGAAGAAAGAACACCCTTTCCCGAAGGTTGGATGCTATTCTCTTACCAACAACCTCGAAACAATTTCGGGGTGTTTCATCGTCCGCCTGACATTTTTTAAGCGTCTCGCTTCCTACACGGAAAGTAGGTAGTGACATCACAGGTAATGTTGTGTCATACACGTCCTTTGTGCCCGCGGCTCCTCCGTATGTTATCTCTGCTTCGGAGATCGTTTTTAACGTGTCATCTTGTGGCAACTCCTTGGATTTTGCTTGGGTCACCGTACGATCACCGTACGATCACCGGATACTCTCTGGGCACCGTTATCACGATCGTCTTGGGTGCGGTTCATTCGCTGTCTTTGCTCGGTCTTCATGCGAGCATTGAAGTGAAGTTGTGACTCATTGAGAGGTAACGCATCCGCTAATGCCGCGCCTTTGATGTTTCCCAAAATCACGTCATACATTGGGTCTGCCATGCATTTCACAAGTACCTCACCTACTATAAACAGGCTCCGCAAAAAGACTTTGGCTTCTGGGAGGTACCACACCCTAAGATCCACTAAATACACTTGGCTTGTTGTTACAGTATATTTCCCTTTGGTAACTAAGGCTTAACGCACGATAACTGTGTTGCAGTCGGTGTCCCGTAGCACTCTAACTGGACTATTTTGCGGAAACCCTTTGGCAACGGGCAAGTTCCCGTTTCCACTAGCTATAACACCTCGGCCCACCATCGTGTTCACGACGGGCATCGTCTCTCCACCTTGTAGAACAACGTAACCCTCGTTCTCTGTTGAGCTTGCATCTGCTTTGTCTGCAGAGACCATAGATGATGCTTCCTTCTTGTCTACCCTTCCGGCGGAAAACTTATCACTGCTGTGAGACAACGTGTCATTTCGGTGATGCACTGGAAAACCTCTTCTGGTCCGCGACCAGAAGACCAGCTGCTCTATGACCTTTCTTGTCACACAGGAAACAGCGGCTAGTAGTCTTCTCTGTTTTCCTCGCCGGCTCCGACTTCGACGCTGACGGCCCTGTTTCATTGAAAATACGTTCTTTACTTAGGTTCGTGAGCGCCCGCGCTTCCATAAAGGTGTCAGCGATCGCACACAGTGAACTCAGCGTCTTGCAATTTTTTTTCCTTGAGAAAGATTCTGAGTGCTGGGAACAGCCTTTCATAAACTGCTCGCTTATGAATAATTCTCTCAAGCTAGACTAGTTTGTCTCCGCCTTGCCCATTTCTAGCGAATGGTCAAAGTAGCCGGAAAGTCTAGCAGCATACTGCAGGCCGGACTCGTTGTCTCCTGGCTTGGCTTGGTGAAATTTCTCCCGATAACCTTCTGCGGTCTACTGGAACCGTTGCAGTAACGCGGCTCTTAGCTGATCATAATTCAGCGCAGCTGTTGGATCTAACCGACCTATCACGGTTAGCGCCTCTTCGGTCATGCATAAGCTGAATGAAACAGCCCCTTCTCACGGGGCCACCCCTGACACGTCGCGACCCAATCGAACCGCTGCAGGTACTCGCCGAGGTCGTCGCGTGCTTTATTGAAGGGCGGTATCAGTTTATGAGGACTGCAGACATTCCAGGAACCTGTGATATTGATGCGAGATCCTCCAGCTCATCAGTCTTAGTTGACTGCGACCTGTTAGTATTTTCCTGTGTTCGAAGCTTAAGCTCTCGGATCTTTAGCTCCTGTTCTTGAACTTTCGGTTGCTGCTCTAGAGATCTCTGTTGCCGCTCTGCATTTTCTTTCGCGACCTCACGTTGCTTAGCGCGCTCGTCGAGAGCTTGAATGCACTCTCTCCGTACCCACTCTCTGAGATCAGCATTCTCAAGCCGCAGCTCTCGGACAAGTGCAAATAGTTTTTCCTTTTCCATGGCTCAGCTCCGTATCGGAGTAATTGCTTTAGATGTTAATGAGCAATCCTGGCAGGCTCGCCAATTGTGGGGATTCGTGGGCCCAGGGACTCAGCTACAGGAAGCAATGTCATAGACAGGACAATCGTTTATCAACGACAGACGGCGACAGTTACACTTCTGATGAGCTACAAGACAATGTACTAATTATATACAGTCCACGCAGTCCACCACCCACGCGAGTTTTCACAGCGCGCGTCCTCACTGACGATACGATGAGTCTCCAAGTGTCTTCGAAAGATTTTCATTCACAGTACTCGGTGACGATGTCTGAGGTGTCGATGCTTGCAGACGCAGCTCTGTTTGTAGGAAGAACTCGTACACGCGGCCAGCGCGCGAGAAGAACTGCTTGCGCGACAGTACGGCAGGCCCACGCGGTCAGCAACGCGGCATCGTTGCCACGACCCCAGCAGGCGGTTGTGCCGGACCCTTTCACGTGGCCTGCCCGAACACCGCACTCTCGACGAAGGCCATCTGGTACCGCTGGGTTCGAACGCTCGTTCACCGCAGGAACAGCTTCTTCTTCTTCTTCTCCCTGGGGTTTTACGTGCCAAAAGCAGTGCTGTGCTGGTAGCAGCCACAGCACGGTCTGCTACCTGATACTACCAGGACGATGCACCCAGGGGCGGATCCAGGTTTTTTTTAGGGGGGGGGGGGGTCAGCTTCGGTCAGTGATGATGGTGATGATGATAGTAGCCTTTCTTATTTACCGAAATTTACCGTTTTTGCTCACGATAAACCCGCGTTTTATACGGCTAGGGCAACACCTGTAGCCCGCCGCGGTGGCTCAGTCAGCTCAGGCGTTGAGCTCGAGATCGCGGGATCAAATCCCGGCCGCGGCGGCCGCATTTAGATGAAGGCGAAATGCAAAAACGCCCGTGTCTTTGCGTTTTAGTGCAGGTTAAAGAACCCCAGGTGGTTAAAATTAATCCGGAGCCTTCCACTAGGCGTGCCTCTTAATCAGAACTGGTTTTGGCACTTAAAACCCCAGAAAGAGGAAGAAGACCTGTAGCAAAGCCAGGTATCGGTTCCTCCGAGCTTATAGAAAAAGGACGTTACCCAATACAGCCATGTGCTTGGCGGCTGTGCCTGATGATACAAGGTGTTCAAAACTAAGCGTTATGGTTTTCTTAAAATTAGGCACTGGGAGGCACGCGAAGACCACCTGTACAAATAAGTTATGTGGCTAGGGGGGCACAAAGTGAGGTGATAATTACGCTGCGAGCAGCCCAATTAACTAAAATTGAACAATTATTTTTTGTCAACTGCAGTAAGTGGGTATGCTTGTATTGAAAACTTAGAGGCAGTCATGTTTCTACACAGTATCAGTCGGAAGAATTATTCTAGCGGGTTCGTGCTCTGAGATATCCGACTCTAAATTTCAATTGTACTGCGCAGAGTTATCGACTCGACGGGAGAGCGGTTTATGCTTTGCGTTGCTGGGGAAGGGAGGCATTTTGAACATTTTTAGGGCATTCACATCTTGATGGGTGAAGTGTTGTCATGAGATTTGTGCATGACAACACCAAACTTAAAGCGGCAGTATGAAATATTCGTTAGCATAGCTAAAAAGGTTTCTGCTGTTGATGGTGCACTTGTTGCTCTTGATTTCAATAAAACTTACAATACTTGGAAATCAGCAGTCACTTTATTTGCGTAGCCCAGGCAAGGACCATGCCCGCTCGTCTAGTCACCATTACGCACGCGTACTGCCTTCCGGCTTCTCCGCTCGCGCCATTATCTCGGCATGGCAGCTGCCGCCATCTTTACAGGCTGCGCGGTCGCGTTTTACGACAGCCCGGTTACGGGTTCTTCGATTTTTTTCATTTCGCCAGCCGTGAGGGGAAGGGGGACAGTTATTATATTTGCCAATGCCTCCGCCCCGTGTCAGACTAAACGCCGCACGAAACAACTGCGTCACATCAGGAAGAGCTTTGCACCGATCCTCACTCTCTTGCATGCGTAATCATGCAAACGAGAATTGAAATTTCGAGTGGGATATTTCGGAGCACAGACATGCTAGAAGAACTCTTCCAAGTGAAATTGTGTAGAAACACGACTGCCTCTAACATTTGAATACAAACATACACACTTACTGCAGTCAATAAAAAGTTAATTATTCAATTTTAGTTAATTCGGCTGCTGAGAGCGATAATTATCTCACTTTGTGTCCCCCTGGCCACACAACTTATTTGCGCAGGTGGTCTTCAGGTGCCTCCCAGTGCCTAATTTTAAGAAAACCATAAAGCTTAATTTTGAACAGCCGGTATATCTAGCCTGAATTGTTTCTTAAAATTTGGGATGATCTGTCGCAGGTTTGTTATAAATGCGTAAGCACAGGTCCGTCTTTGGAGTTCTGTTGGGACACCTTGATTTCCTTAAGAAGATTCTTTGTGTTCAGCTGAGACACCTTCGTTTGCTTTGGAGGGCTAACTCCCGTATTCTCAAAAAGCCCTCGACTCGAAGCTCTTACTCCACTTCACCTTAATTTTGTTGAGCACAGCGCCGCCTCTCGAGCGATAAAGACGCGACAATTCTCAAGAATTTCCGTGAATGATTATGAAGCTCAGTGACCACTTCTGTGGAGGGATGGCGGTGCTATATTCTCTCTTGAGTCGAGGTGTTGTGTTGACTAGAGGAACGTTCTTGAATACGGGTGTAACGCTCCGCTCCAACGCGGCAAACACTACGCTGGTTGTTTACGATATGCGAATCACCGCGTATGAAGACTCACGACGCTACCTACAAGAAGAACGATGTGGCGTAGTAGCCGAGAGCGCGAGCCAGCGTCTTCATGTTTTGTTTGCCACGCGACGTCATCCTTTTACACAAGGCGCGCATCTGCTCCCGTTTCTCTAACCACGCGACGCCATCCTAGGCCCGCGCGCTGGCGTTGGCCGCTGACGTCACGCTCCCCCACTTCGCAGCCGCGGCTCGAGGCTTCGCCCCCTCTCCGCGAGAACGCCCACTCAGACAAACAGATCCTGCGGGTTTGAGCATCCTATGCTTAATGTACGACAATAAAACTGCGAAGTTACAATGAAAAACTTGTAGCGTACGAACGGTACTGTGCTCGTACTGGATATTGTCAACCTGTAACTGTGATCACAATGAGTGCTACAGTTAAAAAAAGTGGCCTATGCCTAGTTCTTAGTTTAGCTGTTAGTTGTTATTATTTATATATGAACACTTCAGCGAGATATCTCTTTCATTAAGCAGGTTGGTCGCGGAACCGATGACAGCCAATGAGGCAACCGTTAATCAGTTAATCAGGCGCGAAGGCGCTCGAGTGGACCTCGGCGTGCTTGGCAAAAGGCGTGCTTGGCCTCGTTCATTCGACGCCACCGACGGGACGAGTAAGGCACGGCCGGCGCCAGGAGGTCCAAGGTGTTCATGAGACAAAATAACTACGGCAACTTCGCGACACCACACTCCTACGGAATACAACTAAGCTTGTGAGTGAGCTAGCTTTACTTCTACATGGCTGATACCATTGGTACTCGCGAAAAATTCTTTTGAAGAATGCTGGCGGCCATATTTTTTTTTGCGACAGGGCCATCCCGCTGTCAGCGAGGGGGCGATGCAGAAATCTGAGGGGGGGTGGGGGTCAGGACATCCGGACATCCCCCCTGGATCCGCGCATGTATGCACCAATCGTCTACTGCTGCGCTTGCCGCCCCGTCAAAGATCCTTTTGCATCAGCTGCAAACACCCAATGTGTCCCACGGAGGTGCTCTTGAAGACGTCGAAGACTGGCTTCACCACTTCGAAAGGGTCGCCGAATTCAACGGTTGGTCCCAAGAGCGCAAGCTGCGTAATGGTTATTATGCAAAAAAATGTAAGGAGTGCACACACGGACACAAGAGAAGAGAAGTGGACAACACAAAAGCCGACTATCAAGTGAAGGAAGCACTGAGGCGAAAAAGGAAGACACAAAACTCATCTGCGCACGGTCTGGAATGGTTGCACCACGTGCCAATCGGGTACACCTGCCGGTCTACGTGAGAGATAACTGTTGAGGCATTTGATCTCTTCCTTATGTAAGGTAATCGAAGGGTGACTCACGCACGCACTTCCACTATTATTGATATGTCAAGCCTCGACCATTAGACGCGTATCTTCATTTCTATGCCTGTACAGTATCGCGCATTCATCTAACTCGGGCGTGCAGCTACAATCTTGGCAATCTCGGCAATGTAAGAAATTATTGGAATGCGATCCACCGGTTAACGACCTTTTATGTTCCATTACCCTCTGATTGATACACCGCCCTCTTTGCCCGACGTAGAAATGGCCACATCTAAAGGGACCTTTACATACTACACCCATACGGCAGTGAGTAAAATTGTTGTTCTTCGTGTGCTTCAGGGGACAAATATCTGTTCTTTTTTTTTGCCTTTCACCTGTTCCTTTTTCCTCTGCACGGCAGTGCATATCTTACCTAACTTATTGGGAGCAGTAAAAACAACATTAACACCATATCTACTGGCAACTTTCTTAAGCCTGTGCGATACTGAATGAATGTAAGAAATAGCCACGACTCTTTTCTTGCTATTACTGCTTTCTGTAATCACGTCCGTCCCCCGCGAATTCGACTTCCTTAGGCGTCCAGCTACAGTGGCCGCTGATACGCTAGGATAACCTGCTTCTAATAGGTACGGTTGTGCATTAAAACTGGCGCTCATTTTGTGCATGTACCATCTGGTGAGAGAATACTTAAGGCACAACATGGCAATTTCGTTTTTACTACTTTGGAATGCTTGGATTGAAAGTTTAACAATGGCTTCGACGATCTAGGGAATACTGCTAGTGGGTCCAGCGCTTTGCTCGCAACGGCGTTCGTGCTTGAAAGCTGTGTCTCTTTTGACTGTCGACGCTGCGCTGCTCCGATCGCGTATAAACCCTTTACAATTGGTGGAGCGTGCTGCGCCCTCAAAACCTGCAACCTGGAACTTCGATCCCGTGCCTGAAGAAGCCTCTCAAGACATGCCTCCCCCTGCGCCGGCACCTTGCTCTGGTGTGCCTCGCCACAGGGATCCTGCTATTTTCACAGGCGTGGATGACACCGACGTTGAGAACTGGCTAACGACCTACGAGTGGGTAAGCGCCCACAATAAATGGGTCGAAGCAGCTAAGCTCAGCAACGTGCTCTTCTACCTCGCGGGTGTGGCCAGCTTATGGTACAACAACCATGAAAGCGATTTGCCGACGTGGTCAGACTTCAAGACGTCTTTTGTGTGTTCGTAAGCTGCGCACCGAACAGCGTTTGCGGGAACGAGCTCAGCAAGTCGGTGAATCATTCACAAGTTACATCGAAGACATCCTGGACTTATGCAAGAAAGTCAACGCGACGATGTCGGAGTCTGATAAGATAAGGAATGTTATGAAATGCATAGAAGACGATGCCTTCAACATGCTGCTTTCCAAAAATCCTCGGACTGTGGCAGAGATAATTACACTGTGCCAAAGTTACGAGGAGCTACGCAGGCAGCGGTCGTTGACCCGTCGCCCTCAATCACGCGACGAACACCTCGCTAGCTTGACGGCGATTTCTGAGCAGTCAGCGTTGATGACAGAAATGAAGGCGTTCGTGCGCGAGGAAATTGCACGCCAGCTCTCCTTGATGGCCTTTGCACAACCGCCACCCGTACAAGAGCTAACGTCAAGTTTTGAGCCCCCGCTCCGCCGCACCATTGCGCAAGAACTCAACGAGATTTTGCCTGAGCGCCTCCAACATGTTCCTGTGGCCGCAACTCTCCGCTACGCTGAAGTCGTCGCCAGGCCCCAACAGATCCCTCCGGCTGCACCACTCAGCTACGCGGAAGTCGTCGCCAGGCCCCACCCTCAAGGTGGGTCTCTCACTTACGTCGACGTCTTCACTGTGCCCCAACCACAGCCCGCCATGCCACCATATCACCAGCCGACCCGCACAACGCGTCCTCGTACATGGACGGGGCCCACCACAGCCAATCGGTGGCGTACATCTGACAACCGGCCCATCTGTTTTGCGTGCGGCTACGCAGGTCACGTCGAACGCTACTGTAATCGCGTGCAGTCGCCTAGCGCTACAACATATGCGCCAAATCGTATGGTCGGTTCTCCCCGCCCATATTACGACGACCCTTCGGCATCGTCACCTACGTTCCGCCCAACGCCCAATACCCGCCGCTCACCTTCTCCCCGCCGACGTTCGCTATCACCGATGCGGCCTCGTCCCGCAGCTCGGGAAGAGAAAAAACTAATCGTCGCAGTCCACGAGGCAAGGGCTGCGACGCCGGCGAAACGCGAAAGTCCTCAGGGTTGCCCGACGAATTTGATAGACGTGTTTGTTGATGGTGTTCACACATCTGCACTAGTGGACACCGGAGCCGCAGTATCAGTTATGGACGCAAAGCTTTGCCGCTTGATTCGGAAAGTCACTATGCCCCTTACTGGACTGTCCCTCCGCACAGCCGGCGCACAGCGTATTCACCCGTTAGCGGCGTGCACAGCTCGTGTTGTCAGTGATATACGCCATCGAATTTATTGTAATTTCGTCGTGCCCCCATGACGTTATCCTCGGCTGGGATTTTCTCTCCCGCCACAATGCCGTCATTCATTGCGCACGGGCCGAACTAGAACTGTCGCCGCTCTCAGATTTGACGCTCGCAGACAATGCTTCTCTTCCGAACAAACTACTCGTAAGACACGACACCACCGTTCCTCCCAACTCGACAGTGGTTGTCTCTATGTACTGCAGCAGCCTCTCCGACGCCGTCGCACTACCTTCTCCGTCTGGCCACTTTTCCACTCGAAAAGGTCTACTGCTACCTTTTGCGACGGTGAACATCACACAGGGCTCTAGTGCTATATTTATTTGTAACCCGTTCTCGTACCCTGTGTTGCTACTCCAAGGAGAACAGTAGCGCACCCAGGATCTTTGCCAGGGGGGGGGGGGGGGTGACAGTTTGCCTTAGTTTGCCAATACCATTTAAACAGCACTAATTTCAGTTTCAAAATGCGCTTTTTGCGCAAGTTTGAGAATGTGCAGACGATTGCGCGTCTTACATCTTAGTTGCAGTACTCAAATGCGCAAGGAAAGAAAAGCGGTTATACAAAAGGGGGGTTAACTCGGCCGCAGAGAGGGGGGGGGGGGGGTAGAATCCCCGACCCCTCCCGTCGGTGCGCCACTGAAGGAGAATGTCTGGGCAGTGTCGAAGCTATCGCAGACGTACAAATTACGGACGTTCCCGACTACCCATACTGTGCCCATTACAGTACGCTCGGCTCGATTTCTACGTCTGGCACATTGCCTATAGATGTGTTCGATTATTCTGTTGCCGATGACCTTACACCGGGCCAGCGATCACAGTTTCTGTGCATCTTACAAGAATTTCGTGCTTCTTTCGACGTCGGGCAACCTTCCCTGGGCCGGACGTCAAGTGTTATGCACCACATCGATACTGGCTCCCAATCGCCATTGCGGCAACGCCCATATCGTGTATCGGCTACAGAACGTCGCGTGATTAATGAACAAGTGGCCCATATGCTCCGCCGCGAAGTGATCTGACCTCCCCACAGTATATGGGCATCTCCCGTCGTCCTTGTTACGAAGAAAGACGGTTCTGTACGGTTCTGTGTGTACTATCGGCGCCTCAACAAGATCACTCGTAAGGACGTTTACCCGCTTCCGCGAATCGACGACGCTATTGACAGCATACAAGGTACATAATTTTTTTCATCTCTCCATCTGCGCTCAGGATATTGGCAAGTACCTGTGGCAGATGACGATCGACCGAAGACAGCCTTGGTCACGCCCGACGGTTATACGAATTTAACGTCATGCCGTTTGGACTTTGTAATGCGCCAGCAACTTTTGAGCGCATGATGGATGCCGTTCTGCGCGGCTTGAAATGGCACACGTGCTTGTTCTACCTTGATGACGTCGTTGTTTTTGCTCCGGACTTCTCCACGCACCTTCAACGCCTCCGGCATGTTTTGACATGTTTGAGAAACGCCGGCCTACAACTGAATTTAAAGAAGTGCCGATTTGGAGCGCGGCAGCTGACGATACTGGGTTAGGTCGTTTCCAAGGATGGAATTCTCCCCGATCCAGCCAAGTTTCGTGCCGTCGCCGAATTCCCTAAACCTACGTCCATCAAAGAACTGCGAAGTTTCGTAGGTTTGTGTTCTTACTTCCGACGCTTCATTCGAAATTTCGCCGCCGTCATATCACCTCTGACGAAGCTTCTTGGATGCAATGGACCCCTTCATTCGTGGTCGTCAGAGTGCGAGGAAGCGTTCGCAAATCTCCGTCGTTTGCTGGCTACTCCCCCAATTTTGCTCCACTACGACCCGACGGCCCCTACAGAGGTACACACAGATGCCAGCGGTATTGGCCTCGGCGCTGTCCTTGTGCAGCGCAAACCTGGCTTTCCTGAATATGTCGTGGCCTATGCCAGTCGCACCCTTACGAAAGCCGAGACCAATTACACTGTCACAGAAAAAGAATGTCTGGCGATCATCTGGGCTCTTACTAAGTTCCGGCCTTATTTGTATGGCCGCCCATTTGATGTCGTCACGGACCACCACGCACTATGTTGGCTGTCGTCGTTGAAGGATCCTTCAGGTCGTCTTGCCCGCTGGGCACTTCGCCTGCAGGACTATGATATCCGCGTGCTGTACCGCAACGGACGCCAACATTCTGACGCTGACGCCCTATCACGCCCTCCCTTGCCTGACGACAATGCCCGCTGCTCACTATCCAAGCTAGCTGTTTCTTCAATCGACCTTGAGACTATCGCTTCCGAGCAGCGCAAGGACCCGTGGATTGCCTCGATTATAGACTTGCTTGCTGACCCATCACCACAGTCAACCACTCGTACGTTGTGTCGTCAGGCTCGCCATTTCGCGGTTCGCGACAACCTGCTGCACCGACGCAGTTATGCCGCAGACGGCCGCCAGTGGTTGTTAGTAGTTCCTCGCAGTCTGCGCTCCGTAATCTGCGCATCCTTTCACGCCGATCCACAGAGCGCACACTCGGGAGTTTTCAAAACCTACCAGCGCCTTCGACAGCGCTACTACTGGCGAGGAATGTAGAAGTACGTTCAACAGTTCGTTCGCTCCTGTCCTGACTGCTAGCGCCGGAAATCTTCACCCCAGCTCTCGCCGGCTGGTCTGCAGCCTCTACCTTGCCCTACCCGGCCGTTCGGGCGCGTTGGAATTGATTTGTATGGGCCACTTCCCTTGACGTCGGCTGGTAATCGCTGGGCCATTGTGGCAGTAGATCACCAGACACGATACGCCGAAACCGCCGCTCTACCAGCAGCTACAGCGCGCGATGTTGCCTCATTCCTGCTTCGCCGATTCATCCTGCGGCATGGTACACCCCAGGAATAGCTCAGTGATCGCGGACGTGTCTTCCTGTCGGAAGTGGTTGAAGCCATTCGTAAAGAGTGCCACGTTATTCATCGCACAACTACGGCGTACCACCCCCAAACCAATGGCCCCACAGAACGCTTAAACCGCACGCTCGGCGACATGCTTTCAATGTACGTCGCCTCCGACCACACGAACTGGGACGCCATTCTGCCCTTCGTCACCTACGCGTACAACACCGCTACTCAGAGCACCACTGGCTTTTCGCCATTTTTCTTACTACACGGTCGGCACCCGTCGCACTCCATCGACACAATTTTACCTTACCGGCCGGATGAATCCGAGGGTTCACCTATTTCTGCCACAGCACGGCATGCTGAAGAATGCAGTGACTTCGCACGTGCCTTTACTTCCAAGGAACAAGAGCGCCAGAAGAGCACTCGCGGCGACTCCACTTCCACGGTCACCTTGCCTTCTGGTGCGCTTGTGTGGCTCTCTGTGCCGTTCACCGCCCCTTGCCTCTCATTGAAACTAGTCCCGAAGTATGAAGGCCCTTACCGCGTCGTCGAACGCGCATCTCCCGTGAATTTTGTCATCGAACCAGTTCAACCGTCTTCGGACCAGCGCCGTCGTGGACGAGACATTGTCCACGTCGACCGCCTCAAGCCATACTACGATCCTGTCATCCTGACGAGCTGTAATGTCGCCGGACGGCTCCCTTATCACTCCCGGGGTAATTGTAGCGAAGAGAGACGCTAGTGGGTCTAGCTCTAGTCTGCCTAGACGCCAGTGGGTCCAGCGCTTTTGCTCGCAACGGCGCTCGTGCTTGAAAGCTGTGTCTCGTTTGACTGTCGACGCTGCGCTGCTCCGATCTCTAATAAACCCTTTACATGATATTTACCCGAGCAAGATTGACAGCAGCTTAGAGAAGGCCTTGGGCGATTGTGTTATTAAGGTATTTCGTTACGTTGATGATTACCTGATTTTTTGCAGTAGGGATGAATTTGATTCCGCGGCTACCTCAACAAGTGAACAATTTAAATTTAATGGAGGAGGATTAAAGTTTACCAAGGAATTACCTCAGAGACGCGTAATACAGTTTCTAGACATTTCCTTAGTCTTCGAACAAAATCACGTGTTTGCAGTGCTCCTCTAGATCTTCGGAGCCATTGTTAAACTTTAAATCCAAGCATTCCAAAGTAGTAAAAATGGAATTGCCATGTCGTGCCTTAAGTATTCTCTCACCAGATGGTACATGCACAAAATGAGCGCCAGCTTTAATGCACAACCGTACCTATTAGAAGCAGGTTATCCTAGCGTATTAGCGGCCACTGTAGCTGGACGCCTAAAGAAGTCGATTTCGCGGGGGACGGACGTGATTACAGAAAGCAGTAATAGCAAGAAAAGAGTCGTGGCTATTTCTTACATTAATTCAGTATCGCACAGGCTTAAGAAAGTTGCCAGTAGATATGGTGTTAATGTTGTTTTTACTGCTCCCAATAAGCTATGTAAGATATGCGCTGCTGTGCAAAGGAAAAACGAACATGTGAAAGGCAAAAAAAAAAGAACAGATATTTGTCCCCTGAAGCACATGAAGAACAACAATTTTACTGACTGTCGTATGGGTGTAGTATATAAAGGTCCCTTTAGCTGCGGCCATTTCTACGTCGGGCAAAGAGGGCGGTGTATCAATCAGAGGGTAATGGAACATAAAAGGTCGTTAACCGGTGGATCGCATTCCAATAATTTCTTACATTGCCGAGACTGCCAAGATTTTAACTGCACGCCCGGGTTAGATGAATGCGCGATACTGTACAGGCATAGAAATGAAGATACGCGTCTAATGGTCGAGGCTTGACATATCAATAATAGTGGAAGTGCGTGCGTGAGTCAGCCTTCGATTACTTTACATAAGGAAGAGATCAAATGCCGCAACCATTCCAGACCATGCGCAGGTGAGTTTTGGGTCTTCTTTTTTCGCCTCAGTGCTTCCTTCAGTTGATAGTCGGCATTTGTATTGTCTACTTCTTTTCTATTGTCTCCGTGTGCGCACGCCTTACCTTTTTTGCATTATGAATCCTTACCAGCTAGCTCAGCTTTCTGTCGTTCGGCGTAATCGTTCTGCGTTCGCTCTCGGGGATTCCGCAAAGACGTGGTTCGAGACCCACGAGGTGACACTGGCATATCGTGGGACGAATTTCGTCGGCAGTTAGTTGCCGCCCACAAGAGCACCGACAGAAAGGAGAGAGCGGAGTTGGCGATCCAGGCAACAATTTCAGCCCCTAATGAGAGCGTCACCACGAACATTGAAGATATGGCTTGGCTCTTCAGGCGTGCAGACATTTCAATGCCCGGTGACAAAAAAGACCGACGCCTAATGCGAGGCGTAAAGCCGGAAATATTTGCCGGCCTTATCCGCAACCCACCGACTACGCTTGCGGACTTTCTCGCTGAAGCCACTGCAATGGAAAGGGCACTACAACAGCGCGCCAGGCAGTACAACCGAGACGAGACTGCAATTTCGAGTGGCGTCCCTAACGTGACACTGGGAAGCGACGTCAGCGACCTGAGAGAATTAATAAGAGCGGTCATAAGAGCTCCAAAAAATGCAGGCGGTCGAGCCCCCGGTCGCGCGACTTTCTGTGGCGGAGATGGTGCGAGACGAGCTCAGGCAAGCAATCCAAGTTACTGAACGCTTCGGGGCACCAAATTAGCAGGAGCAAGTTCGGATGACTTATGCGGAAGCCGTACGACGTCCATCACTGTATAACAACTCAAACGTCGTGCGCACCACGGAACAGACGGAAGTCGGGTTCCGGCGTCGTAATACGTCGTCTATCAACGAGTCCAGGCCAAGAAAGAGTGATGACTGGCGCGCTCCTGACCAAAGTGCGCTCTGTTTTCATTGCGGCGAAGCGGGCCATATCTACAGGACGGGTCCCTACCGACGCGTAGGTCTCCCTGGGTTCTCCCCGAATGCGCCGCGTCCATGACCTAGTTAGTGATAGTCCGCTGGAAATCGAGAGCTCCCTCGCGAGTCGTTCCAAATTTCTTCGAACAGCCAAGGCATAGCTCGTCGTCACCTGCTCCGTCACGATACCGGTCGCCAAGTCCTGTCTTCCGTCGTGACGCCCCTAGGCGCAGTTCGCCCAGCCCTGTAAACCGGGAAAACTGAGCTCAGCGACGTCCGAAGGTGAGGCGCTGACGCCGAGTGTACCGAATATTCTTCAGTACGACGAAAGCGACGACAGCGACGACAACAGACCGACGTTCAGACGCACTCAGGTGATCCAAGGCACGTCGTAACATCGGATATACCAGTAAACATAGACGAAGAAGTCACAGCTTTAGTCGACACTGGCGCGGACACCTGTTATGAGCAGAGAACTTGCCGCTAAACTGAAAAAAAAAAATGTGGTTGATCCCTCTTATATAGGAATCGGTATAGAACACGAAAGTGAAACGTGTCTTCACAGAAGTAGTGTAATGTTTATTGCACATTGATATATAATGTCTATTGGTGTTTTGTGGCTAAAGCGCCCTTAGGCGTTGATGCACCCACGCTGACGCCTGGTGGCACGTCTCCTCCATCACGACTACCAACGTCGATGACCATGAGCAACCGTCGTGCATATGGAAGCTGCACTACGCTGCACACGCTAGCACAACGCGAAAGACGAAGCACGTAACTGACACACTAATACAACGCGCAAGACAAAGCACGTAACTGAATCGTCACCGAGTCAAATCAGCGCGTACAGCGCGTCGTAATTGCAGCCTCCGCGATCAACTTCAGAAACATTTTCAGAGCTAATTGCGGAGGCCACGCTCCGCTGTGCTGAGTACGGTGACCGCCACCTAGGTGGCGTTGGTAGTACTTCTTGATGCCAGCGTCCCTTCGAATGCTGGCATCGAGGCGTCGTAGTGCTGAGACCACCGAAGCGTTCACTGTCGGTGCGCGTTAGTGTCATAATGCAGTACTTCTCTTTTCTGCTCGTAGGCGGCGGCACCGCCCCGAGCAAGAGCGCGGGTACACGGAGGAGTGTTAGATATATAAGGCGCGTCTGTGTAGCTCTCTGCAAATGCGTTTGTGGCGCAATGGGTTAAACGCTCGGCGATCTATCGTCGCGGACCGAGAGGTCGTGGTTTCGATTCCCAAATTTTGCATGTTTGTGGAACTTTTTCTTCTGGTTTCTTTCTTTGTATTATGTTCGTGTACATTGTAAGAACGTCATTCCGTATTTCCGTATGACGTATTTCCGTGACGGAAATACGTCATACGTTTCCGTGACGGAAATACGTCAGTGAAGTCTTGGTGGACCCCGGCATAAAACGCTTTCGTGTTAAAAAAAAGTTTACACGCCGTGGACTGGGTTGCTGGTCTGTACTGCCGGAGGACACCTTTTAAATCCCATAGGCAGGTATACAGCACGAGTGAGTATTCGCGGCGTTACGTACGTCGGAAATTTCATTATTCTCCCGAGTTGTTCAAGAGACCTGATTCTTAGAATGGACTTCCTGCAGGCTAATGGATCCATCATTCATTTGAAATAGTCGCGGGTTACATTTTCGACGGCGCACGCCATAGCAAGCTACAAGTACGACAATCATGACAACGCCTTGCGCATCGTCGATGACAACGTCACGCGCGCGTAACCTCCGAGGAGTAGTGTATTGGTCCTTCTAACCTGCGACGCGTTCTATGACAATGAGGGCATTGCCGAGGCAAATATTCCGCTGCTGCTCGAACGGTATATCTGCATAGCTCGAGGCATTGTTCCGTTGCAGAGCAAACGTTCACTAGTTCTTCTGACGAACTTCAGCAACGAATTTCAGCACTTCCCTCAAGGCACGGCTGTCGCCTTTCTCAACGAAATGGCGGACTTCTCCGACCCCGGCACTTTAGAGGTAACTTCACCGGACGTGACATGTGCTACCACGCTTAGCAGCCGCAATCACAATAATCCCGGTTTGTCGGAACACCAAAAGCAGCGACTATTAGGCCTCGTGAGGAATTTCTCTAGCTGCTTCTCCACCGAATCTAAAGTTCAGCGCACCTCTGTTTCGAAACACCGTATTTTAACAGAGGAATCGGCACGCCCAGTTCATCAGCATCCATACCACGTGTCGCCAATGGAAAGAGAGGCGATTAAACGCCAGGTTAAAGAAATGCTGAACAATGATGTTATTCAGCCTTTGACAAGCCCGTGGGCGTCCGCCGTCGTTCTGCTAAAAAAAGAAGGGCAATACACTGCGCTTCTGTGTCGACTAAAGACGGCTTAACAAAGTCACCAAGGGCGATGTTGGCCCCCTGCCAAGGATTGACGACGCCTTGGACCGTCTACATCAGTTCTTCAGCTCGTTAGATCTTAAGTCAGGGTACTGGCAGATCAAAGTTGACGAGCGCGACCGCGAGAAAACTGCATTCGTGACTCCTGACGGGCTAAAAAGAATTCAAAGTCCTTGAATTCGGCCTGTGTTCTGCTCCCTCCACATTCCAAGGCATGATGGACACTGTACTCGCTGTACTGAAGTGGCAGACGTGCCTGGTCTACCTGGATGACGTCGTTCTGTTGTCAAGCACGTTTGATGAACATCTGGCATGGCTGAAGAGAGTTCTTGATGCTATCCGCAAGGCAAACCTCACCATCAAGCCTGAAAAATGCCACTGGTTTTTAGGAACTCAAGTTTCTCGGACACGTGGTCAGCCCCCAGGCCGTTTGGCCACACCCTGAGAAGTTGGCTGCTGTTGCTGAGTTCCCTCGTCCTAAAAATAAGAAGGCTCTTCAGAGTTTTTTAGGACTGTGCGCCTACTACCGTCGTTTCGTTGAAGGTTTCTCAAAAATCGCTGAGCCTTTGACGAGATTAACACGCCACGATGCGCCCTTTCTGTGAACGGAAGAAAAAATTACTCCATCTCCCGCTAAAGGGAACCATATGTGTGGATGCGAAGCAGCGGGGAGATGGTTAGATTGAGCGGGAGATGGTTTCGCGGCAGCTGCCCGAGCGCTCATCGCGGCGCTGCACAGGAGAGAGAATGAGGCGCGCGCGCTCCGTCATTTTCATACCGCGGAACTACCGTGGCGCCTCCAGCGGAGTACGCAGCTGTCGCACCACCTGTCGTGCGTGCCGCTCCGGATTCCTAGAGGAGAGAAAGGGGGGGAGCGTAGGAGGGGAGAGAGAGGGGAGGGGACGCTCATGCGCTGTGGGGGTGTGGCACGCGGGAGCGACGGACAGAGCCGCCGGCAAGAAATGCTTCGCATTTAAAATAACAGGCGTTCACAGAATTACGCAAACTACTGCAAATAGCTCCGGTGCTCGCGCATTTTGACGATGCTACTGAAAGTGAAATCTAAACGGACACCAGCAACATTGGTCTCGGAGCCGTTCTTGTTCAGTGGCAAGACGGTACGGAACTTGTAATCGCTTATGAAAGCCGTAGTCTCACAAAGGCAGAGGCTAACTACAGGACCACTGAAAAGGAGTGTTTAGCAGTAGTTTGGGCCGTCAGTAAGCTTCCACCCTACCTTTATATGGCCGGCCATTTCGAGCGGTCAGCAACCACCATTCACTTTGTTGGCTTGCCAATCTCACGGATTCATCAGGCTGCCTCGTTGATTGGAGCCTCCGCCTACATGAGCATGGCATAATTGTCGTCTACCGATCTGGACGAAAGCACAGCGACGCTGACTGCCTGTCACGTGCTCCGATTCCACTGACATCATCAGACTTGGAGCAAGATATGCCGTTTCTCGGTGTCGTTGTAGGTGCGGATAGCTGACCTACAACGTGCGAACACAGACCTGCTTGCTTTTATCCGGTATCTTCAAAGAGCTGACGTTGTTATCCCGCGCCCGATGTCTCGAGGACTGACATCGTACTGCCTGCGTTGCAACGTATACTTTACAAGAAAAACTTTGAAAACAATCAGGAAACGTTCCTTCTCGTCTTCCCTATGGCATTGCGCCAAGTTTTGCAGTCACGTCACGACTACAGAACACAAGCGCGCATACGCCAGGGATACTACTCGCCACGACTATTTTCGTCTGCTCAACACCATGTGAAAACCTGTCGTGACTGCCAGAGACGTAAAGTACCACCCGTCAAGACCGCCGGTCTGCTCGAACCTCTGGAACCACCTCCAGCGCCGTTCCACCAAGTGGGAATGGATCTCCTAGGTCCGTCCCCTACGTCATCTTCGGAGAACAAATGGAAATCGTCGCAACCGACTACCTAACTCCTTACGCTGGGACCGAAGCTGTACCCCGGGCAACCGCTGCTGAGGTCGCCAAGTTTTTCGTTCTCAACGTTGTACTGCGTCATGGTGCACCCGCTGTCCTCATTATACTATCGCGGTGTAGCATTTATTGTTGCTTTAATACAAGAAGTCGTCACGTTGACGCACAGCAACCATCGGGAAACCACGGCTTATCACCCCCAAACTAACGGATTGACAGAGCGCCTAAACAGAACACTGGCCGGTATGCTCTCGATGTATGTTGATGTAGAGCACAAGACATGGGACGAAATTTTGCCATACGTGACATTTGCCTGTAATACAGCTGTGCAGGAGACCACCCAGCACACCGCATGTGAACTTGTCTACGGACGCCGCGTCACGACACCTTTAGACGCCATGCTCCCGGTAAACGACGGCACCACGACAAGCGAGGGCGCTGATGACTTCACCCAGAAAACAGAGGAAGCTTGTCCGCTTGCTCAGAACCGCATCCGCAGCCAGCAGAGTAACGACGCCCATCGTTACAACCAGAGCCGACGGAATGTCCAGTACGACCTCGGCAACCACGTGTGGGTGTGGACACCTGTCCGTCACCGTGGCTCTCGGATAAATTATTGCGGCGATACTTCGGACCATACGAGGTTGTGCGCCGGCTTAGCGATGTGAATTACGAGATCTTGCCCCAAAGCATTGATTCTCGCCTGAGCCGACGACGTCCCGAAGTTGTACACGTAGTACGGATGAAGCCGTACACACCCGCGAGTGAAGTGCACCTTCCAAACCCTTCGCCGTCCTACGCAGTGTTTCGGTTAGCCTTTGCTTTCTGTGACCACATTTGCCATTAGAGCTGTCCTGTCACCTTATGCACTTTATTTTAACCAGCCGACCGGGACGGTCGCTTTTGAGAGGAGAGAAATGACGCGAGATAGACTGACACCTGCGGCGGCCGGCCACTGGAACGAGAACGAAGTGCGTATTCAGCCTTCAATGTCAGCCTTGATTAAAAAGAACACAGTTTTGCCAAGGCCTCAATTGTTAACTTTGTGACAATATCTTTCAACTTAATAAAAGTCGGAGGAGATGTCATGCATGAAAGCTTTGCGGTGCTTTATGCGAAATGCCTCATGACTTCAAGTGTACCAGAGAACTGGGAGAATGCCAACATTATACTAATCGACAAAACGCGAGACAAAGGATTGAAAAATCATAGGCTCATTAGCTTGCTTTCAGTATTGTATGAAATATTCACCAAGATTATTTCAAATAGAATCAGGGCAACACTTCACTTTAATCAACCCTGGCAATACAATAGGCTGGCTTCCGGAAGGGATATTCTACAGTGGATCATAACCATGTCATCAATCAGGTAATCGAGAAATCTGCGGACTAAAATAAACCCCTCTATATGGCTTTCGTAGATTATGAAAAGACATTTGATTCAGTAAAGATACCACCAGTCATAGAACAATTGCGTAATCAAGGAGTACAGGAGGCATACGTGAACATCTTGGGAAATAGCTACAGTGGTTCTCCACAAGAAAAGTAGAAAATTAACTATCAATAAAGGATTCAGGCAAGGAGACACAATCTATCCAATGCTATTCACTGCATGCTTAGAAGAAGTATTCAAGCTCTTAGACTGGGAAGGCTTAGGAGTGAGGATCAACGGCGAACATCTCAGCAAACTTCGGTTTGCAGGTGACATTGCCCTGTTCACCAACAATGGGGGTGAATTACAACAAATGATTGAGGACTTTAGCCAAAAAAAATTTTGTGAGCGGGGCTGGAGATTAATATGCAGAAGACAAAGATAATGTTCAATTGCCTGGCAAGGGAACATGAATTCAGCATCGCCAGTCAGCCTCTAGTCTGTAAAGCAGTACGTTTATCTAGGTGAATTACTCACAGGGGACCCTGATCATGCGAAAGAAATTTATAGAAGAATAAAATTGGCTTGGAGTGCACACGACAGGCATGCATTGCCAAATCATGACTGGGGGCTTACCACTGTCGTTGCAAAGAAAAGTGAACAATCATTGGATTCTACCGGTGCTAACATATGCGGCAGAAACTTGGAGGTGAACAAAGAAGCTCGAGAACAAATTAAGGACCGCACAAAGAGCGATGGAACGAAAAATGTTACGCCCAACGTTAACAGATAGGATGAGAGTGATGTGGATCGGAGAGCAAACGGGGTTAGCCGATATTAAAATGGACATTAAGAGACCAAAATAAAGCTGGGCAGGCCATGTAATGCCTAGGATGGCTAACCGGTGGGCCATTAAAGTTACAGAATGGGTACCAAGAGAAGGGAAGCGCAGTCGAGGACGGCAGAAAACTAGGTGAGGTGACGAAGTTAGGAAATTTGCAGACGCAAGTTGGAATCTGCTAGCGCAAGACAGGGGTAATGGAGATCGCAGGGAGAGGCCTTCGTCCTGCAGTGGACATAAAAATAGGCTGTGGGAAGACGTGTGGTTCATGATCTCCCACATATTTATTACTTCGTTGGTCGAGCAGGAGAAAGAAGTTACCGGTGGAGCGAGCGGACGCATCTCACCTCGGCTGCGTGTTTTTATTGCGATAGCAATTATATGGACATTCCAAAGCGGATTTCTGCCGTCGGCGTCGTCGTCGCCGTCGCCGTGAGGTTCCGTATGACGTCAACGGCGATGAAATCGTCGCCGCGCTGCGGACGTTGTATGTGCGAGTGAAAGCGCGTGAGGGACGCGCGCTTTCACGGGTAGCGAACGCACGTCGGAGAGCAAACGCGCGTTCTGCGCCGTGCTCCCTGAAGGGCTGCAAGCTAAAATCCCTATATAAGAAAAGTACCGCCATCCTTTGATAAACGCCGCTTCTCTCTATCCTGCATCTCCGATTAGACGATGATAGCGCGCGCTTTTCACTTCTTTATATTAACACGAAAGTGTTTTATGCCGGGGTTCACCAAGACTTCACTGACGTATTTCCGTCACGGATGTGACGTTCTTACAATGTACACGAACATAATACAAAGAAAGAAACCAGAAGAAAAAGTTCCACAAACATGCAAAATTTGGGAATCGAACCCACGACCTCTCGGTCCGCGACGATAGATCGCCGAGCGTTTAACCCATTGCGCCACAAACGCATTTGCAGAGAGCTACACAGACGCGCCTTATATATCTAACACTCCTCCGTGTACCCGCGCTCTTGCTCGGGGCGGTGCCGCCGCCTACGAGCAGAAAAGAGAAGTACTGCATTATGACACTAACGCGCACCGACAGTGAACGCTTCGGTGGTCTCAGCACTACGACGCCTCGATGCCAGCATTCGAAGGGACGCTGGCATCAAGAAGCACTACCAACGCCACCTAGGTGGCGTTCACCGTACTCAGCACAGCGGAGCGTGGCCTCCGCAATTAGCTCTGAAAATGTTTCTGAAGTTGATCGCGGAGGCTGCAATTACGACGCGCTGTACGCGCTGATTTGACTCGGTGACGATTCAGTTACGTGCTTTGTCTTGCGCGTTGTATTAGTGTGTCAGTTACGTGCTTCGTCTTTCGCGTTGTGCTAGCGTGTGCAGCGTAGTGCAGCTTCCATATGCACGACGGTTGCTCATGGTCATCGACGTTGGTAGTCGTGATGGAGGAGACGTGCCACCAGGCGTCAGCGTGGGTGCATCAACGCCTAAGGGCGCTTTAGCCACAAAACACCAATAGACATTATATATCAATGTGCAATAAACATTACACTACTTCTGTGAAGACACGTTTCACTTTCGTGTTCTATACCGATTCCTGTATAAGAGGGATCAACCACATTTTTTTTCTTTTTTTCCGCCTCAGAGCCATGTTGAAAGTCCTCTGCGCAGCCGTAGTCGCCGGCGGCGGCGGCGGCGCGCGCCCGGCCTGAAAGTTTCAACGTGGACTTTCTTGGTGCGCCACCGTCGACTTGGCTTTCGCAAGCAAAAAGTAAAGAAAAATGCAAGCGCTTTAGGAGAGGAGGCGGCGGAGGAAAGAGTAGATGGCGGTACATTTCTTATATAGGGACTTTACTGCAAGCGTCTCTTTCCTCCTTTCCATATTGTCACGTAGTAGTGAAGCTGAAGTAAACAGTCGTAAAACTGTGAATGACAAAACTGATTCTTTATTGGGCGAACCTGTGCCCACAAAAGCAAGTTACACTCGAAGCACAACGATAGCGGCGAAGACAGTCGGCGATCGTCGAAAATCTGATCAGCGGCGAAACGCGTCGGCTTTTATACGCGAGTCATCGAAGGTTCCAGATTCATCCCTGGTGCCGGCGTGTCTTCCAGAAAGTTCTAGAAATTCGCGTCGCTCACACAATCAGATTACATGAGCGTCGGTGACCACAGACGACAGATAGAAGCATCGATAACGTTCGAGAAGCTTCCAATGCAGGCGCGTCCTGTGCCGAGCGAAAACGTTTAACATTTGTTTGCCGGTGGAAAGCGGCCACCGGTGAAAGATAAACATTATACGTGCCAATGCTCTCCCCTTAAAAAGCATCGTCCCGATGCTACAAACATGAAAGCAAAAACAAAACCACGCGTACAGAAAGGAAAACGAAAAAAAATGTGGTTGATCCCTCTTATATAGGAATCGGTATAGAACACGAAAGTGAAACGTGTCTTCACAGAAGTAGTGTAATGTTTATTGCACATTGATATATAATGTCTATTGGTGTTTTGTGGCTAAAGCGCCCTTAGGCGTTGATGCACCCACGCTGACGCCTGGTGGCACGTCTCCTCCATCACGACTACCAACGTCGATGACCATGAGCAACCGTCGTGCATATGGAAGCTGCACTACGCTGCACACGCTAGCACAACGCGAAAGACGAAGCACGTAACTGACACACTAATACAACGCGCAAGACAAAGCACGTAACTGAATCGTCACCGAGTCAAATCAGCGCGTACAGCGCGTCGTAATTGCAGCCTCCGCGATCAACTTCAGAAACATTTTCAGAGCTAATTGCGGAGGCCACGCTCCGCTGTGCTGAGTACGGTGAACGCCACCTAGGTGGCGTTGGTAGTGCTTCTTGATGCCAGCGTCCCTTCGAATGCTGGCATCGAGGCGTCGTAGTGCTGAGACCACCGAAGCGTTCACTGTCGGTGCGCGTTAGTGTCATAATGCAGTACTTCTCTTTTCTGCTCGTAGGCGGCGGCACCGCCCCGAGCAAGAGCGCGGGTACACGGAGGAGTGTTAGATATATAAGGCGCGTCTGTGTAGCTCTCTGCAAATGCGTTTGTGGCGCAATGGGTTAAACGCTCGGCGATCTATCGTCGCGGACCGAGAGGTCGTGGGTTCGATTTCCAAATTTTGCATGTTTGTGGAACTTTTTCTTCTGGTTTCTTTCTTTGTATTATGTTCGTGTACATTGTAAGAACGTCATTCCGTATTTCCGTATGACGTATTTCCGTGACGGAAATACGTCAGTGAAGTCTTGGTGGACCCCGGCATAAAACACTTTCGTGTTAAAAGAATAACAAAGCAACAAAGGACCTAAGTTCGTCAGCGAGCGTAGAAAGGCTTAAGACGCACCACGTGGATGACTTCAGGTCGTGCGCGGCGCCGCTGTGATTGCGAAAGACCGTCTGGCACGACCTCATATTCCAGTGCGTCATTACGTCGGATGATCTTATATGGTCCAAAATAGCGACGTAAGAGTTTCTCGCTAAGTACTCGTCGGCGCATCGGAGTCCAGACCCAAACACGGTCGCCGGGCTGGTACTCGACGTAGCGTCGTCGAAGATTGTAGTGTCGGCTGTCCGTTCTCTGCTGGTTCTTGATGCGCAGGCGGGCGAGCTGTCGACCTTCTTCGAAACGCTGCAAATAGGCGGCAACGTCGAGATTTTCTTCGTCGGTGAGATGCGGTAGCATGGCGCCAAGCGTCGTTGCCGGTTTTCTTCCGTAGACCAGGGTCGGTGCCGGTTTCCTTCCGTGTCAATATAGAGAGAGCAAACGCGACTTTTTCCGTCGCGCATAAGGCTGTGGGGGGACGGGAGGGAGAGAGAGAGGGGAGGCGAAGTTTAGCTGCTGCACCAAATACGTATTTATATAACAACGCCGCGCGAGTTCAGTGCGAACGCGGGCAAAACGCCGACGCCGTTTACAACAGTTCTGCGCGTTGCTGGCGCTGCTGCATGTCCAAGTTTATACAGCTAATAAAACTACTATGCTTACTCCGTATAGCTCTCTACTAATTTGCTATCGCAATTGATGCTACGCCTTTCGGGTGAAACTGCGACAATTTTTTTATTGCGATAGCAATTATATGTACACTCCAAAGCAGATTTGGAGATTTGGAGCAAAGTAGTCAGGCACAAAGGCATGGGCAAGCTAGGCCTAAATCACGTACTTCAAACAAAGGCGAATTGTTGAAGGGCATGCGCTTGCCAGACTTGCCGCGCGGCGACATAAAGATCGTGTTACGGCCACGAGGCGGGCTCCACGTGAGCGACGTAACCCGCGTTGAACTAAGTTGTGCAATTGCGGCGGCGGCACCATACAGTCCCTAGATATTTTCAGCAGAAAATCTAGTGACTTTAGCAGCACAGATCCTCGCAAATGAAACAAGTGAAGACGTCGTGTGCCTCAACCTTCAGCATAATATCGTCGTGGTGAGCACCTCCAAGAGAGAGCACACCGACCGATACGCTGCCGTAGGAAGGATCGACATACGCGGCACGGCGCACGAAGTACCTACGAAGCGGCCCCCCCACGGCACGGTGAAGGGCGTCATAAGGGGCATCCCCGCTCGAGGATACGGCCCAGGAGATTCAGGACAATGTTGTGCACAAGCATAACCCAACGGCCCTATGGCAAACCGAATCGGTAAGACCCGATCAGTCGTCATTGCTTTCGAAGGGCACAAAGTACCCAATTACGTGAAATACGACAACCTGCTCATAGAGTGCACGTTGCGCAGAAAATAAATTGATGTATTCTATGCGTGCGGAAGAGTGGGCCACAGAATGGACGTGTGCCCGGATCCTTCGAACACGATCTGCCGAGGGTGCGGAATCTCCAACCCAGCGGAAGACCGCAGATGTGTCCCTAAGTGTGGTTTGTGCGGAGGCAAACACCTGACCGCAGACAAAGCCTTCAAGACGCCCTACGTCGTCCGCCGGCGGCGCTGGGCACGGCGCCGAGCGGAGGAAGAAGCGAGAAAGCGGAGAAAAAGAAGGAAGCGAGAAAAGAAAGGTCCTGCAGGTGGACCCCGCCGTAGCGCCTCCAAACAATGGGGCCGATCACAAACGCCGGTCCGCAGCAGCAACAACAGTGGCGGCGGAAACGGCCGCCAGAGTCGCTCCCTATCGAAGACACTATCCGGGGGTGGCAACGGCGGCGGCATCCGCCGCTCGCGCTCCCGGGCCAGATCAAGCTCCAGGGCCAGTTCGAGGTCCCGGAGCGAGTCAACCGGACGCCGAGGGATCGCCGAGAAAAAGATGCGCTGGACCAGCAGGTCTCCCATCGCTCGAACCAGCGACATTGAATTCCCACCCCTCACCATCTCCCAACCCCTTATCTCACAAGCGAATCCGCAAAAGGACAGTAGCGAAGTGACAGAGCTTAAGAGGATCATAGAGCGCCAAAACGCTCAGACCCAGGAGCAGAACGCGCAAATACTGGCGCCTATGAATAAGATCGCGCTTATGAACGGCAGTCCCCCCCCCCCCCCCTCCCCAAATACCAAACCACTCAAAACAACACCACGGCGGCAAACAGCGCCGGAGGCTTGCGCAAGGTGCCGCGAAGGGACCCTCCTAGCCCCGCCTAGGCGGAACGGCGGGAGCGCGAAGCAACCACTGAGACTTCGATCTTCCATCTGTAACTTTGCCAAATAATCGGGAGTGACGTCTAGCGGGTTTACAAGGGATACTGGCAGCCTTGTTGAAAGGGAATGTGACGCAGCAACCATAGTAGTATCTTGAACTGGGTAGGTTTTCTCGTTGTCGTGCGGCCCACCCTCAGTACTTTCTTGGCAATACAGTGCGGTAGGCTCCATCTTCGCATCTGTGCCTCCAGGTAACTCGAGAGAGGGGCAAGCACCGTTAACATTGCCCAGAACAACATCATACAATGGACGCTCCATGCATATGACACGCACAGTGCCTCTAAAGAACGGACAGTCAACTTGGACTTCAGCTTCGGGAAGGTATCGTGCCGAACTATCTAATAAATAGACTATCTAATAAATAGACAGTGCGCGTTTCCCCAGTAAACTTGTTTGCTGGCACAAGAGAGCGCTTTACTACGATACTGTCGCAACCGGTATCTCTCAAAACAGTTACGGGTTGGCCTTCTAGACGCCTTTTGCTGGCGGCATTCCTTCTGTTCGTAGTTTCGGCCCAACGGTGTTTTGCGCACCTGAACCAATCTTTTCAGAACTGAGGTCTTCAGTGTTTGCAGCATGTGTGCTCTGTTCTTGCCGCCCATCTTCTTCGGTTGGTTGGTGGCGTTCAGAAAGAGAACACGAAGCCTCGTTGCGGTCCTTGGGGTTTTTGGTAAAGCCTTCCGAACCATGGCCAGGCTTCTTCCCTTTCCAACCCATCGCAGCTTTAGATCCGCTAGTCCTAGACCAGCAGTCCGATGGCTTGTGTCCTCGCTTGTTGCATATGAAGCAATGGGGCTTCGCTTGACCACTTGATGGCTCATTAGCTTGCGTTCCACTCTTCACATACACCTCTTCTTCTCAACATCTAGCCAGATTTGTCAGGCCTTGCGCTTCGAGATAGTGATCCGCTGTTTCTGCTAAACTGTCCAGACCTTTGCAACCTCGCTCCTTCAAAAAGATGGCAAGCTTCTGATCACATCGTCGCAAGAATTGTTCGGAGACAACCTTGTTTCTCAAGGCGTCATACGTCTTTTCAGTTTTGGCCAACTCTTGCCAGTGATCAAAATACCCAAGCAACCTTCCTGCAAATTGGCGACCTGTTTCGCCATTGTCCGGCTTGGCCTCTCGAAACTTGATTCGATAGCCCTTTTCCGTGGATCGAAACCTCTGGAGCAATGTTGCCTTAAGCTTAGCAAAATCAGTCACGTCTTCAGCGGACCTGCGCCCGACGACAGTGAGTGCCTCCCCCATTAAACACAAACTCAAAGATAGGGCTCACTTGTCGCTAGGCCACCCTTGGTCTCTGGCCACTCGCTCGAACCTCTGAATGTATGCGTCAAGCTCATCCCGAGCTTCATTGAACGCTGGAATCAACTTGTGCGGGCTTTGGAAACCTTGATTACTCGCTTCCCGATCCCTTGAGTCGGCTGTGACTGCTTGACTTGGCTGTTGCAATTCTTGCACGCGCAGCCGTAGTTCCAACAACTGGCGTTCTCCAGCTTGCTGCTCCAACTCTCGTGCATGGTCCTCTTTGGCAGCCTCACGCTCTTGTGAACGGCGTTCTCTTTCTCTGCTACGCTCCTCATCCATCCACTGCTGGAGTGCCTTGCCTGTGAGTCCCAACTCTTTACCGAGACCTATCAGTTTTTCGGCATCCATCCTCAACCACCGCACGCGAACAAAGTGAGACTCTCAAAGGTGTTACGAGAGTTTAGTCCTGTCGTGGACGCCAGATAATGTAAAGGAGTAACGTGGACCGTCACGTTTGTTGACGTGCGGTGCGGTGAGGAAAGACTTGAAGGCGATATGGGGACGGGTTGCACAGACACACATATAATTCACACTATTATTTTACACAGACACAAGTAAGATTCTCTAACACCTAGTATTTGCTAGCGTATGAAGCCCTACGCGGCAGACTACAAAGTTTCAGTCCCTAGCCCACTAACGCGCAAAGTCCGAGCGTCGCGGTATACGGCCCCCCAGTGGTCGCTCACGTGTGGTCGTAACCTTCCTTGACACGCCGAATGCGTCGGAGGTGGCTTGGGTAGGCAGTGGCGGTGACGCGGCGACAGCCGCTTGGTTGGTGGCTCAGGATTCTGACGCCGGAACTGCGAACGCAGCAGACTCCCGAGAGCACATGGAACTGCCAGATCTCAGGAACCGGCCAGGCACGGGACACGGGCAGGACCTCGGTTCGGTGGCTTGCGACCCGTCACGAGGCTGCCGAGCGATACACCCGGGTAGCCCTCTCGGGACTGCTTCCACGAACCTCGCTCGGCCCTCGTTCGATCGGCCTTCGTGGCCGCAGCTGCCCGTTCGCTCGTGTCTTCCTTTTCCTCTGCCACCAACCCTCGTGCTCTCTTATTTGCCGCGTCGCGTCGCATATGCAGCTGCCATCGTCGTCGTCTTTCACCACAATAAACATCTCTCGGGGCTACAGCCGCTTGTCCAACTCTGTTGCCCTTATCAACTGCAACAGTGCCCTCGTCGCCCTCCGCTGCGATGGCTTGTGATGTCGGCATTCTAAAATAAGTTCCCCTGTTAGAGGTCTTTGGTCTAAACGCGCTATCGCGTGTTCGAGCGATCGTCTCTGTAAATTGTAGCGAGGACATATTCAAGTGTAACATAACGCAGTGTCGCAACTTTTAAACATAAGCACTGTATCACCAGTTAAGACGATCCAGTCATCCTAATTAAGGATGTCCATGTTACATGTTTTACGCTGAAGCGTCAAACTAGAGCAGCATAACAGTGCAGTACAGATGCAATCATGAATAGAATATAAGTACACATGAAGAAACTAAGAAACGAAGAGAAAAAAAAAACAGAAAAAGAACTCACAATAAATAAAATCGCTATACATAATACACGTACTCAGCGTAGGCATTAGTATTACCGGCTGGGCATCAGAGATAACATGCTAAGAGATTATTTCTTAGAAAAAAAAGTGTTAGTTATTGTCACTGAGAAGCTAGCAGTGCTTTTTGTAATATGTATACAAACCTGTTTAATGACTCCGTGTTAGTTATTTGTTCGTCTTATTCATTTCACTCCGTAATTGCAAGTGGGAAATATGAATTAAAAAAAAACAGTTTCAGTTGGCTGAGAATTCGTCCAGTGTTCGGGAGTGCTTATGTCGGGTTGGTCTGGGTGATGGTTAAGGAAATGAACTTATATGTATCAATTTTAATGTGGCCATTCAGACATTGGAACAAAAATGTCTTGCTATTTTCGCTCTGTTTTCAATAGTTAGTAAACCGTCTTTATTTATCATTTCTGTTGGCGAATCATTTCGTGTGTATTTGTTGAATACAAACCTGATTGCCTTACGTTGCACAGCTTCTAGTTGTGATGAAAGATTCTTGTTGTGAGAAAACCGAGCAATTTGGCATATTCTAGGATTGGCTGAACCAGTGTAGTATAGGCCAGCAGTTTCGTTTTAGGTGGCGCGGAGCGGAGTCGACGCCTAAGAAGAAAAATATTTTTAATGCAGATGACGTGCCTGCGTGAGTTTCAAATCAGAGATCGTGTAAAAGTGTTATACCCAAATATTTGTGCTTGTCAACTCTTGGAATCATGTTGTTATTAATTGCATAGTTGTAATCAGTTCTTTCCTTCTTCCGAGTTATCGTGAGTACTGCAGATTTCTGAATATTAATTTTCATTTGCCAATCTTCGCACCATTTATGAACGGACGGTAATGCATCAATAAGTTTTTCCTGGTCAGCTGGTGAGTTAACTTAGCGGTACAGTATGCAATCATCTGCAAATAGTCGAAATTTCACATTGCATATGGACGGCAAATCATTAATGTACTATCGGCGTCAAATGAAATGCGAACAGCGCAGCGCCTTACGGAAGGTATAGTGCGCGCCGTCCAGTCGTCACCATTGAGACGCGCGAACATCCGGTTTGACCGCACCGCGAGATAATGCTCCCCCTTTCGTTTCTATTTGGCTCTCCTTTATTTCAAAGCGAGAAACGAAAATCAAAGAAAACAGAAGATAAAATATCATAGCTTAGGGCAAGTATTATTGCAAAGCGCCGCGAAACCGTATGTTCTATCGGCGTCAAATGAAACTGGAACAGCGGTGCGCATGGTACAGTTAGGGCAGTCATCGTTAATGCGCCGTATCTTTTGCCGCTTTCAAATAAAAGACAACCGGAACGGAAACGAAAATACTGTAGTATAGGGGGAGCATCTTCACGCAGTGCAGTCAAATCGAATGTGCGCTCCTGTCGATGGTGACGACTGGACGGCGCGCACTATACCTTCCGGTAGGTGCTCCGCTGTTCGCGTTTCATTTGGCGCCAATAGTACAGAATGAATAGCACAGGAGCCAGGACGCTGCCCTGGGGCACACCAGATGTGACGGGTTCTAATGACGACGATGCGTCATGAATTCGTACGAACTGTAATCGATTAGATAGATACTGCTGTCTTTGTTTTGTCAGACAATGTTTTGTGGGACACGCGGTCGAACGCCTTAGAAAAATCCAACAGTATCAAGTCGGTTTGTTTCTGGTTGTCAGTAGTTAGGCGATATGTCGTGCAGTAATTCCACTAGTTGGGTAACTGTCGAGCGCCCTCTTCGCAGTATGCAATGTTTTTCCAAGTATATGGCTACGCGTTTTAATAACATATGCTCTAAAAGCTTGCATACTGTACAAGTTAGCGAGATGAGCCCGTAATTTGAGACGTCGGACTTCCGTATTTATGCACGGGGGTGATTTTAGCAGTCTTCCACTCCCAGGGGACACAGCAGGGTTCTAATGGTTTGTTAAAAAATGTGCACAAGTATTTAGATAACCATTCCGTATATCTCCGCAAGAAGGTATTATGTATGTTATCGGGGTTAAACGAGGTTACGGATTAAACGCGTATTAGCTGACAAGTCCTTCTTAATGGCTTAACGCAAAGTGATTCGAACGTAAACTGTAGTTTGCGGGCCAAACTTAGTGATGATATTGCGCATAACTTTGGTGAAGCCACTGGACAATCTCCCGTTACTAAAATTATAGCTTCTTTCCACCAGAAAGCGCTAAACCCATTCTACATCATATGTAATTTGCAATGATTTATTGGTTACTGAAATGGTTCGTCCCATCGAAATACGGCCGCCGTAGTGATCGTACCCGCGACCTCGCTCTCAGCAGCGCAATGCCATAGTCGCTAACCTAGCTACCACGACGGATTTCAGCGTTTAGGATGTCTGCTTATTGTACGAGTGAAAACAGAAAACAATCTTTGAAGTTGGATTTGTGCCCGAATCAATCTTGTTGTCGTTTTACACAAGACACGCTTCTTTTTTAATTTGTTTAGTTCCCACGAAACTGTTAAAAAACAAGTAACAATGCATGTTGCAATGCTTAGGGCATAGGTCCGCGGGTGGATGTCGTTATCAGGAGATGCTTGAGCGAGATGCTCCTGGTATTAAAAAAAGAGTTTTTCTTTACACGACAGTCTGCAACACTTCCTGCTAAGCTGCAGTTACAAGCAAGGAACTATATTGTTCCGTGGTCGAACAATTACCGCCTCTGTCCTCGGCTTCAAGCAATTTATCACTTTGTCGTAAGTTAGCGGATTGCTGTGTGCTTTGGGGCATCCTACACAGAATACCAAAGGGCATAGACATCACATCATATAAATTTTGTTTACTTCCATTGAGAAATCTCGGTGACATACCTAATGATATTATTGGTGTGCGTAGAGTCTGGCTGTACAGGATTTGTAATAGACATGTTGAAAGAGCGAGATGTACTAGTGCTTTTTTTCCGGTGGTCTGCAGATGTACCACTTTCTCGCAATCGATCGTTTGCCCAGATAAACCGGTCAGGAAAAGGAATGGCACTTCGGCATGCCCGTAGTTGTGGTTTTGGAAACTGTTTATTAACAATATAAGAGAAGCAACAAGGAGCGGGCCATGCTTGGCCCTGGGAGGCAGAAGGTAAGTGATGTCGCTGGCGATACGGTTTCCGTTACATCCTCCTTGTTTTGTTTTAGATATTCAACCGAACTGGCGCCTTCACTAGCCTTTCAGCTCTTAATTGTTACGGTTGTACTGTGACCATTTGTTGACTGGGTGGCCGTTTCACCATTGCCTGTCCCAATGGCTGGTGGAAAGTCTATTTCTCTCTGGCTTGCAGGTGTAGCTTATCGACAGTGGCTATTGCAGTCTTTGTGTCTTTCAAGTCTGCCTTGGTAGGTCTGATGAAAGAAGCATTTCTTCTGAGATTTCCCTTAGTGTCGTCACAATGAAATTCATTGGGTGAGACGTACTTTCGACAATAGTTCCTGGGATCCATTTTCGGTGACTGTGGAAGACTGTGACTTTGGATCCTTCCTTGACTTCTGGAGCGGGTGCTGCATGAATGTCCGCATACTCCTTTTGCTTCCTACGCAGAGCTTCGAGCTTTTCGTTTACGTTGTTAATGATTTCAGGTTTCAGGAGCTCTGTGCTGACAGGTAGTGTTGCCTTGGTTCGATGACTAAAGAGCCTTTGTGCTGGTAACCCGAGCTAGAGCAGTGCACGGGCTCGGGCTTACCCGAAAGCCCGGGCCCGGCCCGGCCCGGGTAGAGTTGTTTTTTCACGGGCTCGGGCCGGGCTCGGGCACGGCGTGTTCTTTTTGACCCGGGCCCGGGCCGGGCTCGGGCTTTCTGCGAGTTATTCTCGGGCTTCTCAACTCTGAAAAACATGCTTTTTCGGTCTCGGGCCAGGTTCGGGCCGGTTTCGAGTCGGGCTCGGGCTGGGCTCGGGCTTAAGGTAAAGTGGTGGCCCGGCCGGGCGGGTAACGTAGATTATTTCCGGGCCCGGGCCGGGCCCGGGTCTCGCCATAAAAGTTTTGATCGGGCTCGGGCGGGCCGCCCAATGTGAAATCGGGCCCGGGCCGGGCCCGGGCCGCAAAAATCGGCCCGTGCAGTGCTCTAATTCCCGAGCTCCTCGTTTCTTGGCACGTTGCGCATGTTTAGTAATGCCTTATTTATGTCTATTTCAGGTCTCTCACTTTTCTTTACGATGCTTTTTGCCACTTGCACTGCTATTTCAGCTAATCTATTCGATTTTGGATACCTGGGACTCGATGCTTGGTAGTGTTGCCTTGGTTTGACGACTAAAGAGCCTTTGTGCTGGTGACCCGAGCTCCTCGTTTCTTGGCACGATGCGCATGTTTAGTAGTGCCTTATTTATGTCTATTTCATGTCTCTCACTTTTCTTTTTGATGCTTTTTGCCAGTTGCACTGCTCTTTCAGCTAATCTATTCGATTTTGGATACCTGGGACTCGAGAAGCCTTGTTAGACCATGTGTTGCAAACCAACACTTCAGCTTTTGATGACGTGTGCTGATGTTCCACTTGTTAGCGTTGTAATGCCGATTCAGCCCGAGTAGCTGTCTACTATAATGAGATTGGTCTTTCCGGCATGGTCAGAGAGATCCACTGCGACTATTTCCCACGGAAGACTTGGTACTTCCTTTTGTAGCACTGGCTCCGGTGACTTCTTATGGCTTGCTTGTCATATTGCACAGCGTTTAACAAACTCCTTGATCTGCTGTGTCATTCCAGACCAGAAGACTGTTTGGGTCTCTTGATGCAACTTCCAATTACATGATGTCCGTCATGTATCTGCTGGAGCAGTCGTTTTCTCCAGGTTTTGGGGATGACTATCCAGTTTCCATTGAAGAGGATGTCCTCGTAGACGGAAAGTTCGCTCCGGAATGGCCAAAAGAGCTTCATTGCTTCTGACAGTCTACTTGCTCTCTCTGGCCAGCCGTTGAGTGTTGCATCAATGACTCCTTGTAGTTGTGGATCTTGTTGTCTCTCTTTAACGCCTCCAGGGTTGTTGGAGCCATGGGGATGATGGCCAACACTTCCATGTCTTGTGTTGCAGACTCTGCTGTTCGGGTTTGCTGTCTCTGCTCTAGAGGTCTGCAATAACCAACTCCTAGGCCCTTTGGTGCGTAGTGCTGTACATCAAGCAGCAGCCTTTAGAGACGTGGTGGGGCTTTTCCCAGTGGCTTTTGGGTGATTGTTTCTAGTGGTTCGTGGTCAGTTTTTAGTACCAGAGGTCTTCCATATATGTACTTAGATTGAGGTGCACGTTAAAGAACCCCAGGTGGTCCAAACTAATTAGCAGTCCTCCACTACGGCGTGCCTCATAATCAGATGGTGGTTTTGGCACGTAAAACCCCATGATTGAATTAATTTTAATGTACCGATGAAACTTTTTACAGCCATACCTGATGGCTAATGCCTTTATCTTTGAATAGTTTTGTTGCGCCGCAGTCAGTGCTACTGAGGCATACGCCACTGGTTTTCCATTTTGTAGGAGCACCGCACCTAGCGCTGTCGAGCTTGTGTCAACCGAGCCTGTCATGTCTCCATTCACGTCGTAGTAGGCCAGTGTTGGAGCCTTGTTTAGAGCTTCCTTGATTTCTTTCAGAGCGGAGCTTTGTTCCTCCGTCCATAGCCAGTCGACGTTCTGTTTGGCTAGTTGTCATAGTGCTGTGGTTTTTTTTCTGCCAAGCTTGAAACAAATTTTTTGCAGGTACTGTAGCATTCTTAGTAATCTCAACAGTTCCACCTTGTTCTTTGGCTCACCAATCCTCTCAATGGCATTCACCTTTCCCTCGTTAATTCGTAGTGCTTCTCGAGTGAGCACGTGACCAAGAAACTCCACTGTAGACTGGTCGAACACGCACGTTTGTCGGTTAAGCTTTGCTTCTGCTTCACGCGCAATTTTCAGGACAGCGTCTGTGTGCTTTTGTAGCTCTTTATTGGTCTGACCTGGACCAAGATGTGATCCATGGAGTTGACCACGTTTGGAAGGCCTTCAAGTAGATGGCTTATTACTTGTTGGAACACTTCAGGTGCTGTGGTTAGACCAAACGGCACTCTTTTGAAGCACTACCTTCCCCAGGGTGTGCTAAATGCGCGGCGAGATATCTTCGTGTCTTCTCTGAGACTTTCAGTTGCCAAAACCCTTTTTTCAAGTCCAGCCGCGTAAAATGAGTTGATCCCTGGATCTGGGCGACTACTTCTTCAAGTGTTTCGAGAGGATAGTGTCTTCTCCGCAACACCTTGTTGAGTTCGACTGGGTCTAGGCAGATTCTGAGTTTTCCGTTCTGTTTAACTACCACCATTTGACTACAGAACAACGTTGGTTTCATGACCTTAATTATTCCTCGTCTTTCCATGCTGTCGAGCTCTGCCTCTACTTCTTCCATCAAAGCGTAGAGAATCTTTCTTGGTGGCTGGTTTTCCAGCTTTTGTGCTGCACCTTCCTGAATGTCAGCATCGTAAACATAGTCTTTGATGCAGCCTATCCCCTGAAAGATGCTGTCATCAGCTTTCGGTGTTTCAATCAAGCGTACACGCTTCGCCAATTTCAGGGTTTCATATTCTGTCTGTCCAAGAACAGGTGCGATAGGGGTGTCCATAAAATAAAGGTCAGTCTTGCTCTTTGTCCCCTCTTCAAACAATTATTGGGCTTCCCCACGACAGAAAGCTTGTGTTTAATGTAGGAAACAATGTTATTTACCTTTGAAGGTACTGTCTTCAAGCTTTCTTCGCTTGCCTCTTGCTTGGGTACCACGTTACACTCTGCACCAGTGTCCAGTATCATAGTGATAGCCTTGTCGTTTCTAAACTGAACTGGCTCTTGCCATTTTAAATTGTTGCAGTTCTGAGCTCGGAGATGTACATTTCTTCACTGTCCGAGTCTTGCTTCTTCACAGTACTTACGAATCGCTGGTGTTTTACTTTTCTCGAGTTGCACACTGCAGCAAAATGGCCCTACCTTAATTGCGACACAAGGTGCAGGTCTTACCGTATGCTGGGCATTCTTTTCTGCGGTGTGAATCCGCAGTACTTGTAATTCCTTTTGCAGTCTGTTCGCTGACTTGGGCTTTTCTACAGTGTTGCCAGGTCCGACGAGGTGGCGTAGCCAAAAGCTAGAGAAGTTGTAGCCTAAATGTAGCCAAACAGAAAAAAGTGCAAAATATTTCGTAGCCAAATATAGCCATTTTTATTTGCAATTTTATTTGTGTATACAATTTCACATTCCACTGCGACAATCCTTTTTTGCACAGCCCGTCGTAACAAAATGTCCGTGCAGCCGTGATGGTCGGCTCTTTACATCAACAACAGTGACATCATGCTTGCGCAGAACACTTTTTGGTTGGCCCCGGAAGCTCTTAAGTTCCAGCGAATCGCAGGAGAGGGCGAAATCAGTGCTTTTATTTTATAACAGATAGTACTAAGTTATTCTTTTTAGTTATTTAGAGTAATATTAACTACGAACTCTGCTTTTTAGCTGTCGTGAACACAAAATAATGTTCAGCGTCATCGATCTCTCACGTTAAGCTGTCCAGCGATCTGCGACGGCGACGTGCTCACGGCTTATTTTTTGTGATCTAAAACAAGTCTTTCGTGCTATGATATCTCGTGTTATTTCTCTCATCGTCCTATCTTGTTTTCTCATTTTCTTGTTTTTTTGTTGTTTTTTTTCAATTAGCTTGGCCCGGATTAGCTAGGACACACACTACCTATATAGTGTCAATTTACATCAACCTGGCCGCCATCTTAGGTATCTAGCACGCCAAGAACATGCGTTAAGAAAAGGGACAGGCAACATATGCCACTCACTGTCTGGATCGGTGTAAGCGGTGCTTTAAAAGATTACTGCGCAAACCGGCACACTAGAGTAAGAAGCGCGCAGTCGTTTCCGGCGACGAGCACGTCCCGAACGTAACTCGCTCGAAATGGTAAAAGCCGCGACGGCGCACAAAGAGCAATGGTAAACAACAAATTGATAACACCGGTAATGCTGTGAAAACCGGTTACTGTGAAAAAGCAAACAATGTTGATGGCTAATGAAGTTTTAGAATAGGGGCTCCTAAAGTTTGGGGCCCCAAAGAGCTTTGCGGGTGTTAGCGTTGGGGTATGCAGGAATGAAGAGTTTTGGAATAGGCGTTTCGCGTTTGCGGATAGCGTGTTGCGTTTGCAGCGTCACTACGGCGTCAAAGAAAAGCTGTTATAAATATTAAAATAAAATATACAATTTTATGATAATAAAAGAATTGAGACTTTCGTGTTTTCGCCTTTAATTCCAATTTAGAACTTATTCTATTAGCAGCATGCAGCTTGTTGCGCTTAGATTTGAGTAACCAACTTTACGCACCTTCACCCAGCCAAGTCAATCCGTGATAGGCCGACGATCGAGGCACGAAATCAACAATTCAATTCGGAATCAGTGGTGTGTAATGAATCAATCTTCATTACACATGTTAGTTGAGAGAAAGCGATAACCGCAATCACGTCTTCTAGCTTACGAACATCACGCATTACCATGAATCGAGCGCAGTTTCGTGCTAAATTAGAGCCGTCGCTTCGATTGGCGCCGCCATGTTTGTTGACGAAAGCTTTTGGGGCTCCCGCTAAATCGATGAAATAGCGTGCCCGACGCAAAACCCAAACGCAGTTGCGGTCTTGCGCATGCGCAGAGGCTTCGACGCTATTTTTTTGGGGACCCAATACGTTTGAGGCCCTTATTCTAAACTCTAATAATTGCTGGGAATTTACGTGCCAAAACCACGATATTATTGGGTGGCATGCATGACGCAGTGGGGGACTCCGGATTAATTTTGGCCACCTCAGGTTCTTTCACGTGCACCTAAGTACACGGGTGTTCCTGCATTTCGCCTTGATTGAAATGCGGCCGCCGTGGCCAGGAATCAAACCCGCGTCCTCAAGCCAGCAGGACGACACTTTACAAGTTAAGCTAACAAGGTGGGTGAAGTTCATGTGACGTGGTGCACTGATGTCATCGTGGCAAACATGTTCCGATATTAACAGAATGAGTATCTGCATCCATGATGTTACGGGTAAACCATCTAGAAGTAAAAGCACCAGAACCCACCTTTGGCTCGGGGTCTTGCTCCCATTCTTTTTTATACGTTCTCGCATACTTGGCCCACTTCTCCGTGTTTGGATTCTCCCCTCTGAGGAGGACCCGATCTTACGTTCAACCTATCGCAATGGATATCGAATCTATGCACGAAGAAAAATTCATCTAGCTGGAAGAAGAAAATGGCAGTAAAGCTTCGCGCCAGAAACGTGGAGTAGGTCGAAAGCTGTGCCCGGCGCGATACTTCATGTAGAAGACATGGCCATCACACTGGAGCGTGCCATCCACCCGTGCTTCCCTTCTTTCATGTCGGCGCCACGATCGCCCGACGGCCCCGACCCTATGTTATTGCTCTCCCTTCCTGAGTATAGCCATGTTAGTACAGTGTACTGTGAAAAACCCACTACTCCCAGCTTCATCCCGATGCCCGGGGATCGGGTGCCTGACGGTCAAGCAGGGTGTAAGTTTAAGTGCATCAAAGATGCAAGCCACCGGCTCAGACAATGGCTCAGAGAGGGAAGGAAAGGCAAGGGGGGGGGGGGGGTCATTCGGGCATGCACAAACGCACAGCCAGGCGGCCGGCTCAGCCACCTAAAACACAGCCTTCGAGATTTGCTTCTACCCGATCACAGCCACCTCTGGAGCGTCGATTAGGGCGCCACTTATAGCCCAAACACAGCCAAGTCGCAGATTTTCAGTAGCCCAAATATAACCACATAGCCAACTCGTCCAAGTCGACGCCAAAAAAATTTTCCCGTAGCCCAATTTGGCTATATATAGCCAAACTTGGCAACACTGCTTTTCTATGTTTTGACGTTGATGGCAATCCGCAGCTTTAGTTTCTTTGACGGTCATTTCTTTCAGCTGTAGCGTCGCCTGTTCGCTTGCTCTGCACAAGTGGATCACTTTCTCCAAGTCGATGGTAGGGTCGCCAAGAAGTTTTTCGCGAACGTCGTCGTTAGCAATATCTACTATGATTCGGTCTCTCAGGCGCTCGTCAGTCAGGTTTCCAAATTGGCACTTCGTAGCCTGCAGTCTCGCTGCAGTAAGGAAGTCTGTGAAGCTTTCCTCTTCTTGTTGCTTCACCTTGTCGAACTTGTACAGCTCATAAGCGTGACTGATTTTCGGCGTGGAGTGTCTGTCATATGAACTTCCACTTACTTGCTTTCTGACTCGCTCGGTGCGAACGCCTTGGAGATCTCTGCGTCGGACACATTCGCGGTCACGAAGTTGGCGACTTGCACTTCCGGCGTTTTTTTGTTGAGTTGCACCGCAGACGCATAGCAATTGTAGCTTTGGAGCCAGTCTTCCCACTCGTTGGGGCCAAGAGACGCGACATCCAGAGGCCTCGGCTGCTGGAGCACATTGTCCGCCTCCATTTTCTTTTGCAGTGCAGCCGCGACTGCGTCGACTCACTTTTGAGGATGCGGACTTCGGTCCTGTGCGCTCGCTTCTTGTTTGCTTCGGTCCTGATGACTTCGTCGTCTCGATCCCGCATCTGACACCATGTGATGGTTTTGGAAACTGTTTATTAACAATATAAGAGAAGCAACGACGAACGGGTAATGCTTGGGCCTGGGAGGCACGAGGTAAGTGATGTTGCTGGCGATAGTTTTAGTTACAGTAGTGACTGCAAACACGCCACGATATTATGGTCTTTAGAATATTGTAGGGACCATAACAGTATGCCGTCAACCTCTTTCACGTTCGTTGGCACTGAGATCGGCTGAATTTGGCGCCCGTCACAATAACCACACGCTCGGACGCAAGTTGGTAAATAGCGTGAACTCTTTTTAACTCCGAAGTTCTTTTGTAAAAAAGTACACGGAGTTTTTAGTTATTTTTATGCCACGAAACTAGCGCACATTTTACGCAGATTCAGAAGAAAGTACGCCACCATGCGCGGTTTATCTCTTGTATTTATCCAAAATTTTAAGGCGGAAGCCTTTAATGGCTCATTGTCAAAGTCATCTGCCGTTAGCAGAAACTGTCACAGCTTTCCGGCCTCCTGATTGGTCTCCTCTGTGTCGTGACGTCACTGTCGCTAGGCGCAGGTGTGAGCCTCCTGGTTGGCTAGCGTGTGTGGCGTCACTGTCGTCAAGGGCGGGTGTCCGGTTGGTTCGGCGCCGCGCGGGTCTGTCATTTCTTCGTCGTTGCTACAGTTGCTATAGCTTCGTTTTGCCTATCCGTTTTGTCGTCTGCTCCCTCACGCCTGTAGCGCGCACAGCTGGCATGGAACTGCCATGGAAAACGCGCCTCCTCCTGATTCACAAACTGTGCTGCAACAGTTCTAGGCGGCCACAAACTACTTTCACAGACACTTTAACAGGCCATGGTGTCACGCTTCCGCCGTTTCACACTTTAGTCTCGACAAAGTGTCTTCCGTTTTTTTTTTTGAAAGGAAGACGTCTACTCTGAAAAGATCACTTTCTCTCAGCCCACGTATGAAAGGTACAAGCGCGATCAGATTGTAACAAAAGAAATCGAAAGCATCGAAAAATACCTTCAGTTGCCGAAACACAGCACGAGTTGTTCTACTGTTGGTTCAGCATGATAAAGCAGCATTGATATATTGCCCGTGCTTGAGCAAATAAAAACTCAGTCGTTATAGTGTAGCACGTCGCTCCAGGTTTACGTTCTCGTGTTCTTTGTCCTTCCTGCATTGCTGCCTTAGTATGTCCACACTCAAATGCGCGACGTGAACTGAATTGACGACCGTGGCTCATTTTTGGCGATATAGGTGCAAACAGGGATAATAAATACTTCTCGGACTTCGTTGCTAAAGAGTTCAGGAGACAATCGTAGATGCAAAAGAAGGATTGCGAAGTCTGAGATTAACTGCACTGCTACTGCACTAGCTTGGAGTAGGAATTAGCTTTAATAAAGCTTCTACTGATTGCGAAGCCCTATTGTAAAGAAATGAAACGAAGACATTGTACATTGATAGAAATGTTCTCTGAAGTATGAAATACCTGCACAAGTTCTTTTTTCTTTTTTTTAAATTTTTTTTTCCCGCCCCGGAAGCCCAGTGACTATGGTGTCGAAATGGAGGTTGAGGGTTCGGCCCCGGCTGCGGTAGCCGCATTTCGATGGTGGCGAAATGCAGAAACGCTCGTGTAATTAGACGTAGGTGCACGTTAAAGAAGCCCAGTTGGTCAAAATTAAACCCGGAGTCTGCGTGCGTTGCGAGTGTGAGCTGCTCGGGCTGCCAGCTGTTCCTGCTCTGCGTCACTTGACTGCTTGCGCACGCTTGACGCTACCTGCTGGACTGTTGACTACACCCCTTTACAAAACAAGCAAATTAACAAAAATACGTACATAAATACATAGCATCTGTAAAGTGCGTGAAGGACCGTAAGCATGCTAACGCATTAAAAGAAAAGCACGCAGTTCATTTGCTGAACCGCCGCAACAGATTGCGTTCGGTCCGTTTGCTTACAAACTTCGAATGCGTGTCGCTGGCGGGGCTTGGGAGAACCAGCGAGCCAAATTATGAGTTGCGCTCGACGTTGCAGCTCGAGCAGCAAGCGGTGAATTTCAACGCGTGTTTTTCTCTTCAGAGACTGTCGTTTGCGCGGCACTAAACACTTGACACCTGTTCCCACCCCAAGTCTCTCCTACCCGAATGCCACGCACGTTGTTCTGCCGAGATTCGATTCTGCAGCCGGAATCAAAGTGACACCTTGTCGAACAGGCTCCACTATACTGATGACGTCCAGGGCTAGGTCGCCGTGTAGCTAATTATGTTCTTCACATAGAGACGCGAAGTACAACTGCACGTAACCAGGGTTTCACCGGTAGTGGTTTCACAATATACACCACGACGTGTTTGAACCCGCCACCTCCCAGCTTCGAAGGAACAAGCGTTCATCGCATCTTGTCACGAAGCTGGTGATAACTTGATAGTTTTAGGAGGTATACTCGAATGTGTCTGTCGATTGCGTCATTACATCTGTGATAGCGAAAAGGTGAATGTGGCAGTAGAAATTATCCGTGACCGCTGCAGCAAAAACAATAAGTTGCCCCAGTACATTGATTGGAGACGTGGGACGGACGAACACAACGTGTTCTTGTTTTAATGCCATTATCATCTTATGGCGATTAGCATTAATAGGGTATACTTCAGGCACTTTCAGCGTGATGTCTGTCTGTCTGGCTGCTACTATTTCCGCCTGTCTCTCTACAGTTTTCCCGCCAACTTGGATCACTGGGTAGTCCATGGTCTAACGGTTCACAGCATTGCGCTGCCGTGATCAGGGAAGCGGGTTTGACTTGGGCCAACTTGGATCACGGGTATGTGGCATTGCATGTGTGCCGCTCATCATGAACTCGTTTCACGACAACCTATGTAACTGGGCATGTGCGACCGCTTATACGCCGTCATTCAACGAACCTCGTTCATCCCAACTTGTGTACGTGAAACTAGCTTTGTGCCACAATTCCATGAACCTCTTTGATGTCAGTTTGGGTATGTGCAACTGCGCATGTGCCGCTCTTCAATGAACCTCATCACCACACACTTGGGTCATTTGTTATGTGCCACAAGGTATTGCCTCTCTTCAACAAACCTTCAACTCTTGCCGCACGCTTTGAAGCACATACTCAGTGACCCAAGTAGGCGACAGGTAAGAGCGGCACATACCCAGTGCATTCATGGCGCAGCTCACTAAAGCGTTGGCGTGAAAGGCGTTCGTTGGGAAACGGCGCATATCCAGGGCACTTGTGGCGCAGCCTGAAAATGCGTCGGGTTGCTGTCCTTGATGCACCATTGCGGCGTGGTTTCCATTCAGCTCAGCATTGGTTAATGGTTCTTTTTTCGTCGTTGTAGAACGGCACATTCCCAGTGACACACACCTATTCGCGAGAATTAACGTCAAAGACGTTCATTGAACAGTGGCGCACACCTATACTGGCACGCACCCAGTGCACCAAGTTGGCATCAAAGTGGTTCATTGGAGGCCAACACGGTCGGAGTGGCGCATACCCAGTACTCCAAGCCGTTTCTTCAAACAGCGGTGGTTACCGAGTCTCGTATCTTACAGCGACCCATGTTGACGTGAAAGAGGTTGGTCAAAGAGCGGCAGGTGTTGTCACATGTTCAAGGACCCAAGTTGGTCCGACGGTTGGTTTCGTTTCGAACCCTGTCAACTCAGCACAGCAGCCCCATGTGCTACCCATCCGACCATGAACTACCCAGCTTGACCCAGGTAGACGGGAAAACGGTTAGTCACATACGTACATGCACACATACACACACCCGTATACATGCATGCATGCGTACATACATACATACATACATACATACATACATACATACATACATACATACATACATACATACATACATACATACATACATACATAGATGCATACATAGATAGACGAAAGATATATAGAAAGATAGATACATATATAGCATTTTAAGATTAATTTTAATTTAAAACACGAAAGGAACCATTCAGTCGGCTCACTAGACATAATTACCCAATAGCGTAAATACATCGCGGGATTTTAAACGTAGTGTCTGCAAGTTTACAGAATGTCTGTAAAACATTGATCCCATAAATAAAACAATATACCTGATACAATCGGTATATTTGAACATTTTCTTTTAAATGCAAGAAAACTAATAAAATTCAAAACGTTGATCACGAAAAAAAGTTTACTCGGTTCCTATATATTTCTATAGGAATTCACGCATATTATTGCGACCGCTCCCGAGTTGATGGGCCAGTAAGTTGTTCTCAGATGCCTCCATTGACTCCAGATAATATTTTGGGGGGACAATCAACTGCTGAATTATGTGTAGGTAATGGGACTATAAAGGATATGGGGCAGGAACTTGGAGGTTAACAAAGAAGCTCGAGAACAAGTACCGCACAAAGAGCGATGGAACAAAAAATGTTAAGCCTAACCTTAAGAGATAGGAGGAGAGCGGTGTGAATCGGAGAGCAAACGGGGATAGCCGATATTCTAATTGACATGAAGAGAAAAAAATGGAGCTCGGCAGGCCATGTAATGCATTGTATGGATAACCGGTGGACCATTAGAGTTACAGAATGGATACCAAGAGAACTATAGCTAGATAGATTTTATTCATAGGAAAGACAGAGAGGACAACCCGAGATATATAGTGTGCTCTAGTCTGCTACTCTGTACTGGGGAAGAGAGAAGGGGAGTGAAAGTACTGGCATGGATGATGATAAGAGGAGCGGTGAGTGCTTATGTACATTAGACGGTGGCCCTACTGGAGCCGCTCGTTTAGCTTCGTATCCTGCAGAAATTTAAACAGCATTTTAGCTGCCCGCATTGAAGCTGCAGTGTCAGGCCATGGGCCGAGGATGGCGTCCTCCGACAGTGGTTGCCTGCTAACGCTGGCTACGGAACCTTTCAACTTCCTTCGCTCCATCATTTATGCTGGCCAATCACACAATATGTGTTGCAGCGTTTCAGGCGTCTGGCAGTGTTCACACTCAGGGCTGTTTGAATGGCCGACAGGTGCGGATCCAGGGGGGATGTCCGAATGTCCTGACCCCTCCCCCCTCAGATTTCTGCATGGCCCCTCGCTGATAGCGTGGCTGGTGGCCCTGCCGCGAAAAACATGGCCACCAGCATTCTTCAAAAGTATTTTTCGCGAGTACCAGTGGTATCAGCCATGTAGAAGTAAAGCTAGCTCGCTCACAAGCTTAGTTGTATTCCGCAGGAGTGTGGTGTCGGGAAGTTGCCGTAGTTATTGTTTCTCATGAACACCTTAGATCTCCTGGCACCGGCCGTGCCTTATTCGTCCCGTCGGCGGCGTCGAGCGAACGAGGGGGTGTCCTTGTTGTCAAGCACGCCGATGTCCGCGCGAGCGCCTTCGCGCCTGATTAACTTAGTCCCCCTCGGGGTGTCATCGGTTGCCTCTTAAGGCTCATTCACACTAGGTCGATACGACATCGATGTTGATCTGCCGACTGTTGGCGACAGCGCTTTCCTTCCTTTAAACTGTTCGCCATAGCGTTTTACGTCCTGTAAACTGCTGTCGCCAACAGTCGGCAGATCGAAATCGGTCTCGTGGCGGCCTAGTGTGAATGAGCCTTTACCGTTACCTGGAAAAGCCAGGGGTGCGGCGTAGCGCGTTCATGCTGGAGAAAAAAAAGTAGCAGTTTCCCCCGAAAGGCAAAGCATTGATTGTGATCAATGCTATGATCAGTAGTATCTACTACAATGATCAGTAGTAGGCTACTACTATTAAAACTACTATCCGTACTAAGTACGGATAGTAGTTTTATCGGCTGTGTAAACTAGTAAACATAGGCACACTAACTAAATTAGCAAACATGGTGCCACGCGCGCACAAGCAAACATGAACGCATCACACTCGATGACCGCGGAAAGTCGCTGTCAAAACGCTGCAGTGAGTCAGCGCAGCAGCAGCAGCGAGCGAATTGAGCTTCGTGCCGGCGCCTGCAACAACGCGATCTTCGCCGCGAAAACACAGGGAGGGCGGACTGTGCCCCCGTCGCAGATGCCTTTCAAGACACAGCTGCGCGGGAGGGCGCTCGAGGTGCAGAACACGCCACCCCCCCCCTCTCCCACCGAAGCCCTCCATCCCGGCGGGACCACGAAGCCGCAGTAATGGGCGGCCCCTCCACCTCCCCACTCTCCCTCCGGAGCGTTGTGCGTGACTGGAAGGCTGCGCGCTTCCTTCCCGCTTCGCACCCTTGTGTGCGCGAGCCGCGATTGCCGGCTCACTGCCGCGTGTTTCCACTCGCACATATAGCGCACGACGCGCGGCGATGATTTTATCGCCCGTGGACTTTATATGGAACGTCACGGCGACGACGACGACAACGGCCGAAAGTTCGCCTAGAGTGTCCGTATAATTGCTATCGCAATAAAAAGCTAACAACGCGGAGAGGCGTCGACAGCAGAAACGTGAATACAGAAAACGTGAACGCAGAGAGCGAAAGCGGGACTGTGCAAAAGCGAAGAATGCGTCGAAGGACCATGAGCCCGAGGAAGAACGTCACCGTCTGCAGTCGCTCACGCCGGACTTAAGGAGGAACGTCTTGCCGCGCCTCCTCTCGGCGGCAACATGCAATACATCAGTCCGCGCCCTCCCCTGAGCCCACTACAGCACCTTCAAGTACACTGTAGCCGGACCAAGCAGAGGCGCGCAGGGCGGGAGAAAGCTGAGACCACGCCTTCTTTGAGTTTTATGTTGTATCCTGTCAGAGTGCCTCAGTGTACAGTCTAATCTTGATCAACTTAAACAGTAAATAGATCAACTTAATATGTTCAAGTTCATTTATTTACCACATATATGAAGTTTCACATAAGTGGTTGGGACGAGGGAAAAAAAAAGCTGCATTAGAAACAGCTTCCCCGGTTCACTATGGCAGCATGGCCAGTAAAAGAAAAGTACATTTCACATCGGTGTCAAATGAGAAAACACATGATATCCACAGGAAACATAATTACAAGAAGTGAAATTTAACTATGAACATATTTAACACAGCATGCTTAAAGCAGAAGTGTTAGAGAGTGTGCGAACATTTTCATAAGAAATCTTCAATTTATTTAATGTTTTCGGCAAGCAATAACCTAATGTTTGAAAGCCATAGTTCGTGCGCGGCCGTGGCACATATCATTGTTCCGAGTGTCTGTTTTGGCGCGAAGAAGGATTTAGTTGCACGTTAGGTACACTGTATATATAACCGCGATTTTTCACAATATTAGATCTAAAGGAAGGTAATAAAGTGTATTCATATAGCGCGTTCAATTTAATTACATCATATTTAACGAATAGTTCTGAAGTGTGTGCATTATATGGTAGGTTTGCAACAGAACGTAGGGCCTTTTTTTGTAGGATAACAAGATTATTTATGGATTGCTGTGTTTTGTTACCGCAAATTAAGTTACAATAACGTAGATGTGATGAGGAAAGTGCCTTAAATATCGAAAGCTTTTGAGGAACTGGCAATATACGCTGACATTTTCTCAGTATGCCCAAGACCTTGCAAAGTTTTTGTAAAAGTTCCGTATGGTGATCCCATTTCATTTATTCGTGAAACATTACACCTAGAGATTTTGCTGTAGAAGAAAATTCAATTTTATTATTGTTCAACATGAGATTATAAGAATGAGTGGGCTCATAAAACGGGGATTAAGAGCGAAAAAGAACCGCTTTAGTTTTTGAGCAGTTAATTTGTAAAGAATTGTTAAGTGTCCAGCCACATATTTTATCTAATATTAAGTTAGCTAGATTCACGAGATCATGAATATTTGTTCCTGAAAAGAAAAGACTAGTATCATCAGCATAGAATATGTATTGGGCTGAAGGGTCGACATTTACAATATCATTAATAAATATAACAAACAAAAGCGACCCCAATATGCTGCCTTGGAGAACTCCGTATTTAACAGGTTGCATAGAATACAGAATTCTGCTTATCGATACACATTGATGTCTGTTAGCTAAGTAGTTTTGAATTCGATTGACGGCAACACCATGAACTTCATAACACTGCAGCTTTCCTATTAATGTTTCAGGAACAATTTTATCAAAGGCCTTGGACATATATAAAAATATGCCGAGTGTGAATTTTTAGCTTCAATATTTTCAAGGATCAATTCTTTTTGAAACAGTAGAGCACTTTCTGTTGAAAAGCCTGATCGAAATACATGTTGCGATTTTGTTGTGACGGAATGTTTGTCAAGAAAGTTTGACAGTCTAAGATGAATAATTTTTTCAAGTCCCTCGGAGAATAGGGGAACGATTGAAATAGGTCTGTAATTACCGAGAATCTCCACTTTTGTATATTACCGTCACCTTAGCATTCTTCATATTCTGCGGGAAAATGCCCGTTCGTAAGGAAAGATTGTAAGTATTTGTCACACACGGGCTAATAAGATCAATAATATATTTAATCGGCTTCATTTTTAGACATTTTATATCCTCGCTCTTACTCATCTTAAAGTTTCTAAATACTCTTAATACTTCGTTTTCATCAGTTGAGCAAAGAAATATTGATTCCTTGAGCGGCACGGGTAAGTAATCAAAAGCGCTATCTTGATGTGAGCTCTCAGTTACAGATGTAAAGTATTCATTGAATTTGTTGGCTAATTCCTTGCCTTTGATAACGTCATTGTCAACTACAAGTTCTTATAAACTATTTCTTACTCTACCTGGAGATATGATGGAGTGTAATTTATTCCACATTTGTTTTGATATCTGTGACGCCCTCAAACATGGTATAATAATAATTTCGCTTTGCTTGCCGTTGTAACTTAATGATCAAATTTCTACATTTTTTAAACATTCTCAAAGCATCTGGATTTCGGTTAACTAAGAATGCATGATATAGCCTATCCTTCTCCTTCATCATTTTTAGAATCTCTGTAGTCATCCAAGGTTTGCGGGCACGCTTTGGTTTTTTTAAAACGTGAAGTGGGAAATGTTTATTATAAACTGAACTGATCGTTCGGATAAAATAGTCGTAAGCAAAGTCAGCACTGGAAATAGAAAATAAGTCATCCCATTGCGTTTGCTCAATTTCATCACGAAAGCGTGAAAGAGAGGTTAAATTTACAGCTCTATAATATATAGCAGAAACAGCCTGTCTGGTTCTGCAGCGGGATTGGTGTACAATAAAATAAATAGGTAGGTGATCACTGATAGCAGTACAAATAGTGCCAGAAAGTACGGAATCGGAAGGAAAGTTTGTTATGAACAGGTCTATTAATGTTGCACTCGAGTCAGTAATACGAATAGGAGTGACAAAAACATTCGATAAAAAGTGAGAATCAAGAAGTGCCGAAAAATCCTTTGGTTATTTGTGCTACCTAACATATCAATATTCAGGTCACCTCCCAAAACGAGTCTATATCCATTGTCATTAACAAAGGAAAATATGTTATCCAACAACTGTATAAAATTGTTTATGCTGCCATCGGGTGGTCTATATACTGCAACAAACACACAGTTTCCTACTTTAATACATACAATTTCAATGTCATCCGTGCATTGATACAATTCGTTAAGGAATTCATATCTCATCTCATGCTTAACATACATACATACATACGCCACCTCCTGTCCTTGTTTTCCTATTTAAATAAACTGAATTATAACCTGCGATATTAATAACGTCTGAGTCATCACGGTACCATGTCTCTGTTAGCATAATTATGGAAAAATCAAATTTAAGTTCATCAAGAAGAACAAAGAGGTTGTCCTCTTTGCAACGAGCAGACTGCATATTAATGTGAAGCACAGCAAGGGGTGATATGCGCTGGTCTACAATGCGTGAATTTAGTTCCGATGGACTAGAACCTATTGTATTAGAGTCCATTAGTAGACAGTTGTGATAACATATGTATACAGAAATTAATTATATCAAGTATAACAAAACAGCAGCCCTTGAATAGGGTAAACGTATTCACTAAAAAATGAGGCTGAATCATTAGGAAGCCATACGTTCGTTGTACAACGTTAAAATGAATAGCATAGACAACAGAGAAGTGATATATGGCACTAATCCAACACACAGAAATATCGAAAGCATTATACAAAAGTTCAGTTGCATAATATTGATGAAGAGTAGGGGCATTGGTTACACAATATGAAGTGTAACCAATGCCCCTACTCTTAATCTGTGTAATATGAAGAAATAGGGTTAGACCACGGAGTAATTTAGACACATAACACTCTACAGAAGGACAGGGTTATGTTTTACTGTCTAACAAAGCGATAAAAAAAATAAAGGAAAATTACATGCAGGATCACAGCTAAGAAAACTATTTCTTCACCGTGACGACCTGTTAAACAACTTGCGCCAAGTCCTCTTCGCACGCTATGCGCAAAACTGGTGTCTTTTCCAATTTCCGCATGAGAACTTTGCCTTGAGACACCCAGATAAACTTCCATTTATTCTCTTTCCTTGCTTGTCTCGCCTTTGCTAGCAAAATTTTGCTTTGGCGACAGAGATGCTCATTTACATAAATCGAAGCATCTGTGTCATACCCTAACTCCCTTGCATTCAGTTTTCGTTTCCTTGCTGCCGAAAGCATTCTGTCCCGGGCAGCTCTCAAACGAAACTTTACGACCACATACGGCCTACTCTTATCTCTGGATGGCACACGATGCACAACGTCTATGTCATTCTCAGTGACGCCGGCCTTCAGATACCCCACAAGTTTTCCAACTTCCTTCAGAAGGTCCTCATCTGGTACAACCGGAAGCCCTTGAATTTCAACATTCATATTTAAGGAGTACTGTTTCAACTTAGTTATCTCACTCCTAGCCCGTTTCAGTTCTTTTTTGAGGAGTTCACTTTCAATGCGGCACTGCTCATTGTCAGCCTTAACAGTAGAAAGCTCACCACGGAAGGCCTCAACATCAAGTTTGAATTTTTCGAAACCATCACTCAAGAATTGTACAGATCGTTGAAGACCAGTGATTTCCGACCCAATTTCACCGTTTGAGGTACTGATACGAGCAACGTCACTTTTAATGTCTGACGCGAATCAATCGAGCTTAGTCACCAACTCAGTCTTGACGACCTCTTTAATGCTTCCCGGCTGCTTCTCAGCTATAGCTTTAGCAAGGTCGTTTAGGCCACTAGAATTCATTTGTCTGCACGACTCAAGGTTGACAATAAGAGACAACAACAACACAGTTGAAAATAGAAGGCATTCACAAAAAAATCACAGCATATCCACGGGGTGAATGATGATGAGTGGGCGAAGCTCCGGAGGGAATCATCGGATCTCCCGCTTAAGGGGACGCTAGCACAAACGCGTTAGAAACGTGCAGTACTCTCTAGTAAGGGGGAGCGGCCACAGCGTCTTACGCAGCCATTTACACATGCCGGAACGTGCACCGCGTTTGCCGACGCCATCACATGACTGCTGAGAGAGTATACCCCCCGTATTCATAAACGCTCCTCGACTTGAACTTGACTTGCCACCGCGTTGGGCAGCGCGTTCGAAACGCGTTGAAGGTAAGGCGGAGAGGCCACAGCGTCTTACACCAGCTTCTTACACGGGCCGTAACGCGCTAGCACAAACGCGTTAGAAACGCGCTAGAAACGCGGCCTTTCGTTAATGTTGGGTATTTATTGCCATCGTGGTGCGTGTGTCTATGTGCGCTTCGTGGCGTAGTGGTTAGCGCCACGCGTTCGGAAGCGAGGGGTCCCTGGTTCGATTCCGCGCTACGGACACAACTTTCGGAATCTTTTTTTTCATAAAACGCCGGAAGCGTTCTCCGATCCCGGAAGCTGGCTTCCGGAACCGGAAGCGGAACCGGAAGTGGAACCGGAAGTGGAACCGGAAGCGGAAGTCGGCTTCCGGTTATACTATACGTATACATATATATTGTCACGTAGTAGTGACGCTGAAGTAAACAGTAGTAAAACTGTGTATGACGAAACTGGTTGTTTATTGGGCGAACCTGTGCCCACAAAAGCAAGCTACACTCAAAGCACAACAAAGCGGCGAACACAGTCGGCGGTCGTCGAAAATCTGATCAGCGGCGAAGCACGTCGGCTTTTATACCTGAGTCATCGAAGGTTCCAGATTAATCCCTGATGCCCGCGTGTCTTCCAGAAAGTTCTAGACAATTCGCGTCGGTCATACAATCCGATAACATAATCGTCGGTGAAAACAGACAACGGAAAGAAGCATCGATAACGTTCTAGAAACTTCCGATACAGGCGCGTCCTGCGCCGAGTGATAACGTTTAACATTTGTTAGCCGGTGGAAAGCGGCCACCGGTGAAAGATAAACATGTATACGTGTCAATACCCTCCCCTTAAAGAGCATCGTCCCGATGCTACAAACATGAAAGCGAAAACAAAACCACGCGTAATAAACAACAAACAACCAAAAAAACAATAACAAAGTAACGAAGTACCTAAGGTCGTCAGCGGGCGTAGAAAGGTTTAAGACGCACCACATGGATGACTTCAGGTCGTGCCCGGCGCCGCTGTGATTGCGAAATGCCGTCTGGCACGACCTCATAGTCCAGTGCGCCAATACGTCGGATTATCTTATATGGTCCGAAATAGCGACGCAACAGTTTCTCGCTAAGTCCTCGTCGGCGTATCGGAGTCCAGACCCAAACACGGTCGCCGGGCTGGTACTCGACGTAGCGTCGTCGTAGATTGTAGTGTCGGCTGTCGGTGCTCTGCTGGTTCTTGATGCGCAGGCGGGCGAGCTGTCGACCTTCTTCGGCACGCTGCAAATAAGTGGCAACGTCGAGATTTTCTTCGTCAGCGACGTCTGGTAGCATGGCGTCAAGCGTCGTTGCCGGGTTCCTTCCGTAGACCAGGTTGAACGGCGCCATGTGCGTCGTTTCTTGCACGGCCGTGTTGTATGCGAAGGTCACGTACGGAAGGATGGCATCCCACGTCTTGTGTTCGACGTCGACGTACATTGCCAGCATGTCGGCGATGGTCGTATTTAGGCGCTCGGTGAGGCCATTCGTCTGCGGGTGGTAGGCGGTGGTGCGGCGATGGCTTGTCTGGCTGTACCGCAGGATGGCTTGAGTTAGTTCTGCCGTAAAGGCCGTGCCTCTGTCGGTGATATGGACTTCTGGGGCACCGTGACGCAAGAGGATGTTCTCAACGAAGAATCGGGCTACCTCGGCGGCACTGCCTTTGGGCAAGGCTTTTGTTTCGGCGTAGCGGGTGAGGTAGTCCGTAGCGACGACGATCCATTTATTCCCGGACGTCGACGTCAGAAAAGGCCCCAGTAAGTCCATCCCGATCTGCTGGAACGGTCGGCGAGGTGGCTCGATTGGCTGTAGAAGTCCGGCTGGCCTTGTCGGCGGTGTTTTGAGTCACTGACAGTCTCGGCATGTCCTTACGTAATGGGCGACGTCGGCAGAGAGGCGAGGCCAGTAGTATTTTTCTTGTATCCTCGCGAGAGTGCGTGAAAAACAGAGATGTCCAGCCGTTGGGTCGTCATGGAGAGCTTGCAGAACCTCTGGACGCAATGCTGAGGGTACCACGAGGAGGTAGTTGGCTCGGAGAGGCGAGAAGTTCTTCTTTAGGAGAATGTCGTTTTGCAAGAAAAACGACGCCAATCCTCGCCTGAACACCTTCGGCACAATGACGGTCTTGCCTTCCAGGTAGTCTACAAGGCTCCTTAGTTCCGGGTCGGCTCGTTGTTGTTCTGCGAATTCGTCGGCACTGATGGGTCCCAAGAAAGTGTCGTCATTCTGGTCGTCTTGTGGCGGCGGTTCGACGGGGGCGCGAGACAAACAATCGGCGTCAGAGTGCTTTCGCCCGGACTTGTAAACGACGGTGATGTCGAATGCTTGAAATCTCAGGCTCCAGCGTGCGAGGCGACCTGAAGGATCCTTCAAGTTAGCTAGCCAACACAAGGCGTGGTGGTCGCTCACAACTTTAAAGGGCCTGCCATAGAGGTAGGGGCGAAACTTTGATGTAGCCCAGATGATGGCGAGGCACTCCTTTTCTGTTGTGGAATAATTTGCTTCCGCCTTCGATAGCGACCGGCTAGCGTAACTTACAACCCTTTCTAGTCCGTCAGTCCTCTGCACAAGCACGGCGCCGAGTCCTACGCTGCTTGCGTCGGTGTGGACTTCGGTATCGGCGTTTTCGTCGAAATGCGCAAGTATTGGCGGCGATTGCAGGCGTCGCTTCAGTTCTTCGAATCTTGAGGCAAACACAACGACGTCGTCCAAATAGACGAGGCAAGTCTGCCACTTCAAGCCTGCCAGTACTGTATCCATGACGCGTTGGAAAGTCGCAGGTGCCGAGCAAAGACCAAACGGCATTACCTTGAACTCGAACAGTCCGTCTGGTGTTATAAAAGCAGTCTTCTCCCGGTCCCTCTCGTCGACTTCGATTTGCCAGTAGCCGGTTTTGAGGTCCATCGACGAAAAATACTTTGCGTTGTAGAGTCGATCCAAGGCGTCGTCAATCCGTGGGAGGGGGTATACGTCCTTCTTCGTGATCTTGTTGAGGCGACGATAATCGACGCAGAAACGTAGGGTTCCATCCTTCTTCTTCACTAACACCACGGGGGCGCCCACGGACTCTTGGACGGCTGGATGATGTCGTTGCGTAGCATTTCGTCGACTTGTTGCCTTATGGCCTCACGTTCGCGCGCCGAAACTCGGTACGGGCTCTGACGGAGTGGGCGGACATATTCGTCGGTTATAATGCAGTGCTTGGCGACAGGGGTTTGTCGAACTTTTGACGACGACGAGAAGCAGTCCTTGTATTGCAGGAGCAGAGCTTTTAGCTGTTCTTTCTTATGATTGGGAAGGTTCTGATTGACGTCGAAAGTTGGTTCAGGTACTACAGTCGTCGTTGAAGGTGCACTAGAATCCGTGAAGGCGAAAGCACTGCTGGCTTGTACTAGTTCGTCGATGTAGGCGACCATGGTGCCTTTGTTAATGTGCTTATATTCGTGGCTGAAGTTCGTGACCATCACTCTTGCTTTCCCTTCGCGTAGTTCACCTATGCCTCTAGCGACGCAAATTTCACGGTCGAGCAGTAAGTGATGATCGCCCTCGATGACGCCCTCCATTTCTGCAGACACTTCGGCACCGACGGAAATCATTACGCTTGAGCGAGGCGGAACGGTGACTTGTTCTTCAAGCACATACAAGGCATGGTAACTGATGCTTGTATCCGGCGGTATCGATTTGTGTGTTGAAAGCGTTATCGACTTGGACCTTAAGTCGATGACTGCACCACGTTGGTGTAGAAAGTCCATGCCTAGGATGACGTCCCTGGAGCAGTGCTGCAGGATTACGAAGCTCGCCGGGTAAGTGCGGTTGTTTACCGTGACTCGCGCTGTGCAGATTCCAGCCGGCGTTATTAGGTGGCCTCCCGCTGTCCGGATATCGGGTCCTTGCCAGGGCATCTTCACCTTCTTTAACGTGGCGGCGAACGCGCCACTGAAGACGGAATAGTCAGCGCCAGTGTCGACGAGAGCGGTGACGTTATGACCATCGATTAGCACGTCTAAGTCGGTAGACCGTCGTCTGGCGTTGTGGTTAAGTCGCGGCGTCGGATCACGGCTGCGTCGGCTTGCTCCGCTGCTGCTACGTCGCGTCGGCAGGTCTTCTTTCGGCGGCGAAGTGCTGTCGTCAAGCCTCTTGCCAGGCGGCATGCTGATAATTCGTCGTGATGATTCGCGAATCTTCTTCGTCGGCGGCGGAGGATCTTCGGAATTGCGTCGTACAGCAACCGCACCTCCATCGGTTGCTGCCTTTAGTTTCCCGGGTAAGGGCTCGAAGATCGGCCCCGGTTGGGACCGGTGCACTAACGGCGATGCGGCGAGATGTAGCGGCCTGGTGACGGCGAGCGTTAGGGTCGTCGGGGTTGCCACTGGGCTCCGGCGAGGTAGTCGGCGATGTCGCGCGGTCGTTCACCCCGCACTGGACGCGGCGCGTTGACGGCGAACCCTCGTAGGCCCATCTCGCGGTATGGGCATCGGCGGTAGACATGGCCGGCTTCCCCGCAGTGATAGCAGAGCGGGCGGTGGTCGGGGGCGCGCCAAATGTCCGTCTTCCTTTGGTAACTGCGCAGGGCGACGGGCGGGCGTGCTGGCGCCGGCGGCGGTGGACGACGGAACTGCGGCGTTACGGGGCCCTGGCGCGAGCGCGGAGGGGGTCCTTGACGACGGGCGATGGCGGCGTAGGTCATCGCTTCCGGCTCGGGTTGCGGCGATTCGGGAAGTCCTAACGATTGCTGGATTTCATCCCGCACGATATCGGCGATGGAAGCAACTTGAGGCTGCGACGACGGTAGCAACTTCTGCAGCTCTTCGCGTACTATCGCCCTGATGGTGTCTCGTAGGTCGTGGGAGAGTCCTTGGACTTCGGCGTACTGTGGCGTCGAACGGCGATTGTATTGCCGGTTGCGCATGTCCAGTGCTTTCGCGATCGTCGTAGCCTCCGAGAGAAAGTCTTGGACTGTCGTTGGTGGATTCCGCACCAGTCCGGCGAATAGCTCCTGCTTGACTCCCCGCATGAGCAAGCGAACTTTCTTGTCTTCTGGCATAGCGGGGTCGGCGTGCCGGAATAATCGAGTCATTTCTTCAGTGTACATACCGATGCTCTCATTCGGGAGTTGTACACGGTTTTCCAATAAGGCTGCAGCTCTTTCTTTACGGACGACGCTCGTGAAGGTGTCCAGGAATGCGGCTCGGAAGAGGTCCCAGGTTGTTAGTGCACGCTCCCTATTCTCGAACCAGGTTCTGGCGCCGTCTTCAAGCGAGAAGTAAACATGTCGCAGCTTGTCGTCGCAGTCCCACTTGTTGAACGTAGCGACCCGGTCGTATGCCTCCAGCCAGCTTTCGGGGTCCTCACATGGCGATCCGCGGAAAGTCGGCGGCTCCCTGGGTTGTTGCATCACGATTGCAGGTGTTGGCGCAGGGGCTGTCATGGTAGCTGCTGCCGAGGTCGTGACTTTTGTCCTCTTGGTCGCTGTGGTCTTCTCGGGAAGAAGTCCGTACTCCGGCAGAAGTCCTTGCTGCCTACGGCTAGCTCGCTAGTCCTTGGCGACGTTGGCGCTGTCCTCCGGTTTCGGGCTTGGATCACGGCTTTGCGGGGGCGTTCGCTGCATGAACGCACTAGCACCTCCACCAGGGGCGCGATCTTGTACGCGTTCCAAATTGGAACGGAGGCGTTCCGTTCCATCGAGCCGCACACGATTGGTCAATTTGAACGTCGCGGTTGAAATTGGCCAATCGTGTGCGGCTCGATGGAACGGAACGCCTCCGTTCCATTTTGGAACGCGTACAAGATCGCGCCCCTGATGTCACGTAGTAGTGACGCTGAAGTAAGCAGTAGTAAAACTGTGTATGACGAAACTGGTTGTTTATTGGGCGAACCTGTGCCCACAAAAGCAAGCTACACTGAAAGCACAACGAAAGCGGCGAACACAGTCGGCGGTCGTCGAAAATCTGATCAGCGGCGAAGCGCGTCGGCTTTTATACCTGAGTCATCGAAGGTTCCAGATTAATCCCTGATGCCCGCGTGTCTTCCAGAAAGTTCTAGACAATTCGCGTCGATCATACAATCCGATAACATAAGCGTCGGTGAAAACAGACAACGGAAAGAACCATCGATAACGTTCTAGAAACTTCCGATACAGGCGCGTCCTGCGCCGAGCGATAACGTTTAACATTTGTTAGCCGGTGGAAAGCGGCCACCGGTGAAAGATAAACATGTATACGTGTCAATATATATATATATATATATATATATATATATATATATATATGGGTATACATACATATACGGACACACAACGCCATCTATTGAGCAATTCATAAAACTAGACGTGGCTACCTACTACGACGGGGACGAACGGGTGCCGCTATAAGGAGCTTCGCCCCTAAAACTAGATCCCAGCGCAAGTGACCAGGTACGGCTCTACATTAGCTTAAAGTACTACACTATTCATGGCAACACTCATGGCAGCAACAGCGGCGGGAGAGCAGTGTGCGCAAGAGCGCAATAGAAAGTATACACCAACCTGCAATGTAGTCGAAGAGTAGATTTAGTTTGCGCCCGCACACCGTCGCCGTCGCTGCCACAGTGAAAAGTATGCGATTCCCGGGAACAACGCCCCCAAGATGAGAGCGATAATCCGAGGTTGTGGCAGCCTCACACAGATGGCAATTGTGGCATGGAATCCGGCCCTGGTGCAAAGCAGGAAATATGGATTGTGATGAATCGGTGCAGTTATTTCAGTAGCCGGGTAGACAACTGCACAGGGATCCTTACAATCAGATTGGGCAGGCACAGGCAACTGCAATGTAGTCGAAGAGTAGAATTAGTTTGCGCCCGCACACCGTCGCCGTCGCTGCCACAGTGAAATGTCCCCCTGTCCTTCGCAGTTCGTCTGTCTGCCCTTCAATGCAGGGAATCGACTGCGCAGAATTTGGCGCTTTAATGTCACAGAAAAAAACATATCCACATTTCTAAGGTGAAAGCCTTAAATCTGTATGTTTCAAGGTCGCTGTGAGGTACAGAAAAAAGTGAGCGAGTTCGCCTCGCGCTCGTGCCACTGCTCGCGCGTTCGTTGTCTTCCACAGCTGGCTCCGACGCCGCTCATCAGGCCAGCTAGGGAGCTCCCTAAGGCCAGCGTTCCCATACTGCCCCTCGCGCTCAATAGAGGGCGTTGAGAAAAAGGGCAACAGCTGCGCTGGGGAGGAGGAGGGAAATGTCAGCGGTGGCGCGGAAGAGCGCTGCGTTGACAGATAGGGTGCCTCGATGCCCAGCGCCGCCGTCCAGGGTGGAGACAACCCCGCTGGCACCGCCATATAGGCTCACACGAGCTGAGACTCAGCTACGCTTGCGTTCATAAAGTGTTACTCGCGGCGCGCTTCCAAGTGCTTTGCCTTGATGAGGATTTTTTTATCGGTGTCCCATCTGCATATCTTTATAACCAATAGCCGTTAACTCGTCGAAGGTCGAAGACGTAAATGTATGGCGCCGGGAACATGCCCCAAGTTGCCTAATTCAATCACATTTAATATGCCGTGTGTATGTTTAAAATACGCACTATTTTTTTTTGCGCTTCGATGCTTGGTATATAAGGTTTGCGACCCCCTGTGTGTGGAAGTTTTTCTTTTTCGCTGTTGTATTTTGGTTTACACGTCACGCCTCCTTTACCGTAGCCAGCCACTCGCGCACGGCGGTTAGTTTCCCTTGCTTTGCGCGTGCTCTTCGCGTTCGTTGCAATTATTTGACGATATCTACGCGCAATTTTTGCTTTTTTTTTGCCCCCAAAACTGTGTGCTGACAGGATTAAGCTGGTGTAAAAATAACTGCGATGTGAAAATAAGGTTTAGTTAGTGCTGTAGAGAAACATGTAACGTAAATTCTCTGTGTCAATCTTGCGTAGTACACACAAGAAATCAAACGATGCACAAAATACATTTACTTATAATGTCTAGTACGATCAATCATGAAAGAGATATGTACATGAAAAATTATATGTACTGTGTGGCGCCTGAAGGTTATGTTGAAAGACGAGATAAAAAATTAATACGCAAGGTAGGCTCGACACACAATTCGGGATAGAGAGAGCTTTTTTTATTTATTCATTACATGGGGGGGGGGGGTTCAAGTGAGTACATCAACCTTATTACACACAATATAAATCGAAAACAAGAATGCAAACAGGAAAACGCAACCGCGGGTAATATTAATCAAGATATCCAGCCAGATATCCAGCCAGAATACATACATCAGCTACCATCGAATACGTCGCATCAGCCAAACACATCGATGGCGATTACAGAACATTTCATAAATAACCATTAGAACACTGATAACTACATTGAACAAATAAACAACACTGCATACATATCACGTACAAAAACCGTAAATGAAACTAAGACAGTCAAATACAGATTGGCAATGTTTTTCACTTCGAAAATATAGTCCATGATGATGTAGGGCTGTTGACTTTAACAGACGGCGCCCATCCTGTCGATTTCCCTCGTACTGGTCCTTTTCAAAGTGTTTCTAAGTACAGGTAAAGCAACAAAAGTGATTATTGATATGAAAAGTTGCCTTGTAAATACAGAGAACCCATTGCAGTGCTTAAAAATAAATTTTAGCAGAAGCAATGCTGTATTACCTCGCTTCACACGTTTCGAAGAAATGCACAGGCTACAACAGACACCATGCCAGAAAGCGCCGAAACAATTGGTCCCATGATGCCCCTTAACTCTACTACACCTGGGCATACCGTGCACAGGCATTTAAAGACCGTCACAGTACCCACTACGATCGGGAATGAGCACGAATGACCATCGGCTTACGATCACCACGCTACAAATATGTACAAGTCTAAAAAATCAGCTATGTAACGTAACACCCTGAGGTCCGCAAGATATCTCCTGAGAAATCAGAGAAAATCACAATGTTTCGCTTACCACGTACAAAACAGCCGCTCTCCCCACACGAAGCACTGCGTTCTTTAGTCCCAAATAACCAGTACCGAAAAAAAAAAAGAAACAAGAGACACACACGATGTGTGCTTCCCGTGAAAAAGGAAACTAGGTGGCTTACGTGACGATTGGTAGCTATTGTAAGACTATTTCGCGGCTAAGCATCTTCGTCAGCAGTCCTTAAAATAAGGGTACAGACTGCGCCCATCAAAACGAAAAAAGCCTATGCGATGCGCGCTCGCAAACCATAGGCTACTCAGACAGCATCGGTGCAGTGCTTACTTAGTTCGTGAGCGAACGTAGGTACGTGAGCGAGGCTCAGAGAATACTTTCTTATTTAAATGAAAAACACGGTGCGGTAGTCTAAACATTCTTGACACTTACCTCGCAAATGCAGGAGTTATCCGTTGCCTTCCAGTGATCGCGCTTTACTTGGGCTTCCCATCTCTTCCGTCGCTCTGGGTCCCAGGGGAAGCGAAAACAACGCAGTCCTTTACGCGTCGATCCGGCGCACTTGGGAACACAACAGCCCGTCATGTCGACACGATGCACTTGATAGCTTGTCAGTCATGCGGCTGAACATTGTCTAGCAAGTAGAAGCGTCCGCGAAGCATCCGCGCGCACTGTGCCCTCGAACTCAGCACCGGCACCAAGCAATCGCAACGGCTCGCTGTGACACAAAATGGCGTCGCAGCGAGAAAGCGGCGGCGCGGGGGTGGTCGAAGGTTGGCACCACCCTGAACGGCGGCGCTGGCATCGAGGCACCCTATTGACAAAAAGGGCAACAGCGGCGCTGGGGAGGAGGAGGGAAATGTCAGCAGCAGCGCAATAGGGGCGTTGCGGGCAATCGCGGTGGCGATGCTGGAGGGGGGGAGGGGGGGGGGGGCGGGGTGTAGGATGGAAATGTCAGCGGCGGCGCCTGTAAAACGTTCCGGAAACGGCGGCAGCAAGCTCGCAGTGCGCTCGCGCGCCTTGTATACGTCGCCGCGCGGGCTGTGTACAACTAGGCTTTCGCCTTCACATTCTTAGAATATTCTAAGCATACCCCGTAATTTTTTTTCTCCTGTGTCCGAGTGTTCGTTTGAAGACTGAAGCCAGCAAAGGTAAATATGTTTACCAAAAAACCATATAACTACGCACTTTGTTTTACGGGTTTTCTTTTCCTTCATGCAAGTCTACAAGAATGTATGTAAAAAACCAAAAAAGACAAGTTGCCGTTGTCTATTTTGAATTTTACTTCTGTCGTAGTAATGGGGAGGCTTCTGTGTTGTATGCTGAACAGTTTCACTCGCCATCCACCTTCACAGAGTGAATGGCTCATTATTTTTTTTTGTGTGCTTCACGCGAGTTCTAGCCAGTTTTACACCAAAAACTTCATACCACGTTGTTACGAAATCTGCATGTGAGATATAAATTGTATCGTGCGTTTCTACAATAATGAACGAACTACCCAGCCCACACCTCAAGTGTATGACGAGCCTTTGTCAATTAAGTATAAACGAGGCGAGGTCCACTCATCACCTCTCGCTGTTGCCCTGCGTGGATTGTCAGGGAGCAAGCAGTGCACAAATGCAGCAGTAATGTTTTTTTTGTTATACGTTGTTTTATTCCTGTGTTGCTTTCAGTCTCCGTGATAAACCGTAATAAAATATTAAACTGTTAAGCTGTGCACTGATTATTTTTAAAAGTTAAGCGTTGTGTCCGACTTATTGAAAGGAGTAACTCTCCCCGTACTCTTTTTACAACTCATCTGTTCTTCGGGAGGAGCATGCATCTTTCAATTTCATAATTACTAAGGTGATTCCGCGAGGAACCTGCTCAATGTAAAAGATCTCTCGCTGAAATGTCCATATATAAATAATAACAACTAAACTAAGAACTACGCATAGGCAACTTTTATAACTGTAACGCTCATTGTGATCATGTGATCATGTGATCATGTGATGATCATGTGATCATGTGATCATGTGATCATGTGATCATGTGATGATCATGTGATCATGTGATCATTGTGATCATTGTGATCATTGTGATAACGCTCATGCGTTGACAATATCCAGTACAATCGCAATACCGTTCATACCCTACAAGTTTTGCATTATAACTTCGCATTGTTTAATTTTCGCACATGATAAGCATAGGCTCAACCGCGCCGGATCTGCTTGTCAGAGTGGACGCTCTCGAGGAGCGGGCGAAGCATCGAGCCACGGCCGCGCAGCGGGGGGGGGGGGGGGGGACCTGACGTCAGCGGCCAAGGCCAGTGCGCGGGCCTAAGGTGGCATCGCGTGGTAAACAAAAATTGAACGGGACCGGATGCGCGCCTTGTGTAAAAGGATGACGTCGCGTGAGAAACGAAACATGAAGAAAAATTGGCTGTGGCTTAACTCAGTTATGCCTGGGTGTGCGTAGCGAGAGGTACAGTTAATCTTATTGTTTAGCTTGGTTCTCTCTACGGTTACACCTTTATCGTTTAGCTTCGTACGTCTGAGTGTTTAGGTTTGGTTGTTACCTCTCGTTAAGTTTTGGTTACAGTAAAGACTAGACATTTTGAAAGTCTTCATCTTGTTGTTTCTCAATTGCCACAAAGCCGGCCCGATGGTCGGTGAGGCGGGAGGATAAGGGGTTGTCGCCCAGTGACTTGAACACGTTTCGGGTGCTATCCTCATCTGAATCCACTCGCCTGGCCGCTTCGTATTTATAACGCTTCTCGAGGCTTGCGGCTCGTTCTTCCTCCGTCTCCTTGGCTCGCTGCCTCCTCTTGGTTTCGTTCCGACGACGAAGCCTGGCTTCTTTCAGTCTCTGCGACTCACTTTCCAAATCTGCGGACGAAAATCTGCCCTTCTGCATATACAATGCAACACCGGCTCCTCTGACGTCATGCCAGATGGCGCGGCGAGCGGCGCTGCCAGCTGCAGCGGTTGCTAGGCAACGGCTCAGCTCGCGGTGCGGCCACCGGCCACAGCGACTCCGCTGTTGTAACGCGGCTTCACCGGCTCCTCCTCTGACGTCATGCCAGATACGCCACATCGTTCTTCTTGTAGGTGGCTTCGTCAGTCTTCATAAGCGGCGATTCGCATATCGTAAACGACCGGCGTAGTGGTTGGCGCGTTGGAGAGGAAGCGTTAGTCCTCCAGCGCAAATGAAGGTGTCTCAGCCGAACACAAAGAGTTTCTTCAGGAAATCAAGGTGTCCCAACAGAACTCCAAAGACAGACCCGTGATTACGCACCTACAGCGAATCTGCAACAGATCAGCCCAAATCTTATTATCAGAAACAATACAGACTTAGATATATTATCAGGCACAGCCGCCAAGCACATGGCTGTGTTAGGCAACGTTCTTTTCCTATAAGTTCGGAGAAACGGATACCTGGCTTCGCTACAGCTGTTCCACTAGCCGTATAAGCGGCGGGTTTATCGCGAGGAGAAACGGTGCATTCTGCGTGCACTTCCTCTAGAATACATTGCCTATTTTTGCTAACAATTGCTTTTCAATAATTCCATTGGTCATCTTCCTTAGTTCTTTGTTGTGAAGCCATCAGCAGCGACACAAAAAAATGTCACAGTTTCGCCCTAAGGGCGAAGCAATGAATGCGATAGCAACACAGCAGTGTCATACGAAGTAAGGTGAGCGGCTTTGGTAGCAATATGAATTGTAGTAAACATGAGCTGATTAAGTAAGCAGGTGTGCTGCGGCGTAAGTAGACCGACATGAAGAGAGTCTCGATGACCACGAGAAGGCGCGTGTGAAACGGTGGTGTTGATGAGAAGCGCTTCCCGTGGGCAGCGCGTGCGAAGGGACACACCTGTAGCGCTGCACTGCCGACCCGGGCAGCATTGCATGTGTAGCGTGCGTTGGAAAATGTGGCCCGACTATTACTAACTGATTGAACAAGTGTGGTGTGAGTGCGCACAAACAAACATGAATAGATCACACTGAATGACTGCAGACAACGACTGTCAAAACGCTGGCAGCAAGCGCATACGCCGCAGCAACGAGCGAAGGTACGTGCGGTCTCTCGCTTCAACGGAAACTGAGCGGCGAATGCACGGCATATAAAGGTCAGAGCCGTGTGGAGATAAGCGACGGCGCGAGCGAGCGACGAGCGCGGTTGTTGGTAGAGTAGATGTGCGCCCCCCCCCCCCCCCCCCCCCCCCGCTCCCTCCGGCGCTGGCTTCCCGCTTCCTTGCTTGCGCGTGGGAGATTAAGTGCGTTCGCTCTCCGTGATAGCGCGCGTCCCCGCACGCTTCCGCTCGGGCATACGGCGCGCGGCGAAGATTTTATCGATAGGGAACCTCACGGCGACGGCGACGGCAACGGCGACGGCGACGCCGACGGCAGAAATCCGGTTGAAGTGTCCATATAATTGCTATCGCAATAAAAATTGGAGGACGCTTAAGCTTCGCCTTTAAGAGTGGAACGCGCTAGCGTTATCGGGCCCCGTTCGCATGGCATTTTTGTTTCAGTGAGCTTCACCGCAACACAGAACGTCGGAAAGCCAGCTTACAAAGACCGATCCCCCTAAAGTCAGCTTCACATGTATACAGAAATGCATTGCTGGGAAGACGTTTTTCCGGGGGCAATATAAGTCGTCTTATATTAGAATGTGAAGACCTTAGCATGCACTTTGTTTCATTATTTTATTAATTGTTTGCTATTGCCCGAGCGCATAGGGTGGTATGGTAGAAATGCTGGGAAAGGGGTTTGTGTTTGAGTTTCCTCGTAACATAATTACGTTTTCTTGTACATTCAAATTACAATCCGACGCCGAATTCGACGCCGATTTACCATTTTTCTGACGGATTTCACTGTGAGAAATTAATTTTTTTTTCACCAAAACCTTGCACCACGTGGAGGGCCTGCGCCGACATCCACGACGACGCCGACGCCGGATTTTCGGCGACACAGAGCCTTTAACGCTATCCCGTTAAAACTCGCTTCGATGTATGCGCTGGTGGGTACAGATATCCGGCGCACAGGATTGCCGTTGCACACCCTCTGGGTCCTCTGCGAATCCCAGCGCTTCATTGTTGCTGGGACTCGAAGAAGACACTGCCGGTTGAGCCAATGAAAACCTGTAAGAACTGTCCGTGTAGTAGATTTCATGGCATTGACATCCCAAGTGGCCCTGTCGCTATCCAGACGTACACCGGTTCCATTCGTCGGCCAAGATCTGGGCAGAATGATGTTGACCCACATGAGGAAACAAAGACTGAGCTCCCGGATTTGCAGGTCTATAACATGCGCATCCGTGAGGCTGCCGCGTGGCAAGATCTCGGGCGCTCTAGTGTAGTTCCCGCCGAGTTCGGGTTCCGAAAACTGCGTCGTGTGTTTCAGCTCGTCTCGTCAATGAAGTGACTAATTACATCTAATTGGTTGCTGAGAAAAGTAATTGAATTACGGTGAGCTTGACCCAATGTGAAATGTAATCGTTAAATTACAAAACTTACCATGGAATGTAATATATTACGAGTGATTAATTACATGTATTTCTTTACGTATACAGGTAAGTCTGGTATCAACTGTCCTATGTCTTGCTTTTCAACCCGCCTTTAAGTCGCTCTCCCTAATCTTTAATCCTTCACACGTGTGCGCGAGGTAAGTGTACGGGGCGGTGGGGGGCTACGCGAGGCTCCAGGGGGCGCTGCGATGCGCCAGGCCAGCAACATCTCAGCCAGGAAAGCGACCAAGGCGAGCGCGTGGCCGGCCAGGATGAGGACGAAGATAGGTCGGTGGTGCTCGAAGTCGAGCTGCTCCGCCTCGCCCATCCGGATCTTGGGGCAGCGCGAGAACTCTCCGGCCAGAGACTCGCTGTCATCGTGCCACTTGCGAACCACGCCCGCTTCCGTCAGCCAGTTCATCCTGCAGTTGTGGTCATGTCTTTAAATACCAACGCCCTATACAGGGACGCACTAAGGAACTAACGCTCCAAGTCAGGACTGTGTAGGCTACCGCTTATCCTTGAAAAGTGCACAATCATTGGATTCTACTGCTATCAACGTATATGGGGCAGAAACTTGCAGGTTGGCGAAGAAGCTTGAGAACAAGCTAAGGCTAAGCGCAACGAGCGTTGGAAAGATGTTAGACGTTGCGTTAGCAGAAAGCAAGGCAGCGGTGTGGACAAGAAAGCAAAGTGGGACTAGCCTATATTCTAGTTGAGATTAAGAAATAGACCATTATATTTATCCATTACTTTTATCCATTATTTGTTATGGTCTTGTGGCTCTATACACCACGTTTTTTTGTCGCGATTGTCATCTTTTATTTGAGTTTCATCATCGTTTACAATCTATTTATCGCCTTTTTGCCTGGTTACCATGTGCATTTCGACAACGTGTGAGTTACGCCGCCAGATATGCCTATATATTGTGTGCTTCTTTCAATAAAACATCAGTTGTTAGTAAGCGTTCGTCCGTGTCTCTTCTTGTGTCGTCTGTTTGGCGCTTTAAATAATTCAGTAACATGCACCAACTAGCGCAACAAAAAGTTCTGCTTAAGAAATAGAGTTGGGCAGGAAATGTAATGCGTAGGGCAGATAACCGGTGGTCTGTTATAGCTACGAAATGGGTGCCAAGAGAAGGGGCGCGCTGTCGAGGAAGGCAGAGAGCTAGGTGGTGTGATAAAAAGTTGTCGCAGTTTCACCCGAAAGGCGAAGCATCAATTGCGATAGCAACTTTGCAGAGAGCTATACGGAGTAATGATAGTAGCTTTATCAGCTGTATAAACTTGGACATCGGCAACACGCAGAACTGTTGTCGACGCCGTCGGCGTTTTGCCCGCGTTCGCACAAAACGCGTGACTGTTGCCGGAGTCTCTGGTGACTGTTGGTGAAATTGGTGACTGTTGCCGGAGTCTCTGGGGGCGGTTCGGAGGGTTACGACATCAGAACGGGACACTCGTTGAGCAGCGTTGGAAGTCTTTACCACCTTCTCGCCTCATAACGTTTATATATAAATAGGCACTTGGTGCCGCAGCTAAACGTCGCCTCCCCCCCCCCCCCCCCCCCCCCCGCCCCCACGACCTTTCGCGGATCGGAAGAAGGCGCGTTTGCTCTACATATATGGTGATTGTAAAGGATGAAAGAGACGCCTATTTCGGCAGCCCTTACGGGAGCACGGCGAAGAACGCGCGTTTGTTCGCCGCCGCGGGTTCAGTCCTCGTGAAAGCGCGCGTCCCTTGCGCCCTTTCACTCGCACATACAGCGTTCGGCGCGCGGCGACGATTTCATCTCCTTTGACGTCATACGGAACCTCACGGCGACGGCGACGCCGACGGCAGAAATCTGCTTTGGAGTGTCCACATAATTGCTATTGCAATAAAATTTGGAAATTTGCAAACACAGGGTTGTGTTAGCTGGCGCGAGACAGAGAGATCACTGGCAGAAGCCGAAATATGCAGATGATGATGGCGAAATAACTAAATAGGAAAAATAAGTTAAAGGGACTGGCAACCGATATTTATGGACCCAGTTTTTTATGGCGCAACGAAAAGCTCCCCCTCGGTGGTGTTTACACCTGCAGCGATTATTTCCAAAAGTGCGTGCATATTTTGTAAGCAGAACTTTTCGATCTGAGCAGCCTCTAAAAAAATAAGAGTCCCTCCTCCAGCAACGCTGAGAAGTGATAACGATGCCGATAGCCCGCCTCGCAAATTGTGAAAGCCGCCCATCGTCCGGCTTTCACTGGACGAAGTGCAACTGTGGTTGACCACCTATATAGTCACCTTTACAGCCACTTTTAAAGGTAAATAGACTGGTACAATAAGTTTGCGTTGCTGTACAGACCTTTCTTATAGCTGCACCGCGTTTTTTTCCAAGTACATGCCTACAGCATGGCTGGCTGGCCCCCGTCATCGTTATTCAGCCGATAGACGAGCCAAGCCAAGTCATCAAAAACGAAGGCGAAGGCAGCGGCACTTTTCTACTCACTACAAACGAAGGCTTATCTGCACATTGTAAGTTAGAAAAAGCTTATAGTAGAAAGAATGTTACTGCATTTCATAATAGATAAAAGGACCAGGAACAGCATACACTGTGGAAGGTCACGTGGTAGACCTCTTAAATAGGTTGATGTTTTTGCCGCATGGGGCGCCAAAGGTCGTTTTTCACGACTTTTAGTGAAGAATTAAAAATATAAATCCACGTTTAATGAGAAAGACTGGACCCGTTCTAGCCAATACGATAGACGATCTTTCCATCCGCGGGGTTATCTCAATTCAAGTTCTTAGCGGTTGTCTGTCCCTTTAAGCTGAAATGGATATATTGTAATTTACCAAAGCTCGAAGGTACAAAGAAAATCAGTACTGTTTTCGCTAGGGGTGGTAACATATGTCTAGGTATTCTCCGGTTATGTTTAACTAGGTTTACTGCAGTCTGTAATACATTCGATCGTTTGTCCTTTAACTCCTTTTGTTCTTGATGTTGCATTGTCTGTGCATTGTGTCCTAACTATGTTTAATAAAAGCTCGAAATGCGTACTTGTGGGTATTGTGTAACTGTAACTTCTCTTGTGACAGAACTAACTACTCTTTTCAAGTTATTGCGGAACGTGAAGTTATTTTGTATAGTGAACGCTGCTGCTGTTAGGGCCCAGCGCCAGCAGGACACCGTCAAGAGGTTAATCACATCCTTTTGTCCGGACCCGCAGGCAATGCCACGTATTGTCAAAAAATGAGTAAATTATTAAATAAAAATAAATCAACCACGGATATACGAGAAAACGAACTACCAATCGAATATCATATCAAACACCGAATATTTCCAATTTCTAAACAACGTGAAATATCAAGGTTACGTCGAGTCCGTCCAGCATTTTTTGTGCGTTATTTAAGTGATACATATAACATCTTTAACAACTGGAAAGTCGGGTCAACTGAGAAGCTTGTAAAATATAACCGAAATTCGATCGTATCTGGGGCTTTAAGACACTGATAGTAATGAGACAAAGGTCACCGTATCACTGAAGTAGGGTTTTGTGTTCATTAAAGTAGTCAAATTTTATACTATACCGTAGGTCGGGGAACACACTCAGACTCACTCAGAGTTAGACTGACCCATGAGTCAGAGTCCGGCTGAGCAAAATTTTAGTGAGTGTGAATTCGAGTAAATTCGGCTAAGTAGAATTTTAGTGAGCTTGGGTTAATGCGGCGAAGTAGAATTTTGGTGAGTATGAGTCTGAGTGATCCCTATGGCAAACAAAAAAAACTGGAGGACGCTTAAGCTTCGGTTTTAAGAATAGAACGCGATAGCGTTATCGGACCCGTTCGCATCGCATCGTTCGCATACGGCAAGTAGGCTTCATTCACTGCAACACTGAACGTGGGAAAGCCAGCTTACAAATACCAAGCTTACACTGATCCCCTCAATGTCGGCTTCACTTTAAACTGAAATGCATTGCTAGAAAGACGTTTTTCCTGGGGCAATATAAGTGGTATTATATTAAAATGTGAAGGCCCTAGCACCTTTTTTAGCTATTTTATTGTTTGCTATTGCCCCGACGCGCGCAAGTCTGGTATAAATGCTGGAAAAGGGGTTTTGGTTTGAGTTTCCTCGTAGCAGAATTAGGTTTTCTCGTACATTCAAATTACAATCTGACACCGATTGGTAAACAATCCGACGGCGAATCCGACGCCGAATGGTAAAGTCGTACTTTACCATTTTCTGACGAATTTCACTGCGAGAAATTCAATTTTTGTTCACCGAAACCTTGCTCCACGTGGAGGGCCTGCGCGGTCGATGTGGTTGGATGATTTTCTCCGCCACCCGCGATCACACGCTGGTTACCGACGCCGGATTTTCTTCGACGGATTTTCTGCGACATGGGGCCCTTAACGCTATCGCGTCAAAAAAGCTCAGGCTTGAGTAAATGTTGACTGCAGAACTGTTTAATCGGGAAGAAAAATGCAATTGTCGTGTTTTCTATTCGTTTGCGATCATATCTTGCTAGCGAGGGTTGCTGGCGGGTACCTTGCTGCCACCGGAAACGCCAAGCCCGTCCTGGTACCACTGTAGAGATATGCTGATTTTGTTTCTCGATCGGTCGGGTGGGAGCGCTGTTAATAGTGGCGCTATCACGTGTTTTTTTTATTTCGCGGGCTTTCTTTGAAGGCAATTACAAGAAGCACCGTCAATGATATTTAGTTGCAAACACTTCAGTCGGCCATTTTTAATGTGATCTACAGCTTTCGTATTGACACTCTTTTTGGTGAAGCGAATATTTTAAAAGTTGGGCAATTAGTTTATACGCATTAATTGACTTTGCAAAACGAAAAAAAAAACCACACACTGGGACACGTGATCCTCAACACCACTGAGTTGGTTGAGCCCCCTAACGGACTCCGTCGTTTTTCATTTTCGAACGATGGCTACCTTAACTGGGACACCCTGTATATATATATATATATATATATATATATATATATATGTCATAAGAAGCCAAAAAACAGTGACACCAAGGACAACATAGGGGAAATTACTTGTACTTTTAATTGAATTAAAGAAATGATGAATTAATGAAAAGGAAAATGAATTAAAAACAACTGCCCGCAGGTGGGGAACGAACCCACGTCTTCGCATTGCGCGTGCGATGCTCTGACCATTGAGCTACCGCGGGGGGTCACCCTCGACGTAATACGCAGCTCTTGCTTGAAAGTCCGTTGCAAAATGTCGCCAGGCGAAACCTGCCTCGCGGCAATGAATAAAACAACTATGTTCTACCGTTTCAGGCACAAATACGCCTTTTTTTTCATGAAGCCATGCTTCAACAGACTAGGTGTGAAGCTTTACCAAAAAGATTTTGCTACCGGCGAAGCGCACTTGTTGAGAACACGGTCAAGTAAATCTGACCGACCAAAGACAAATAAGGCTATCGGTAGACCAGCAGAGAGAAAATATAATGCGCTAATGCAGAGTTCGAGGATTATCTGTCAACACGGCTAACAGTTTCTAACCATCAGGCTAGCAGGTTGGACAGCGAGGCCGAATTAATCGACAACCCGAAGAGGAGGCGAAGTGATGGGGAATCAATTCTGCGGAAACCTGCAAGAAGGAAGCCCCGTGAAAAAAAAATGATTGTCGATTCAACCGTGTGCCAAAACTAAAGAAGTGGAGCTTGACGTCATTGCGCGTCAAACACGTACGAATTAGGCACGAAATGGGTGAATAATGAAATGAAAACATTGACTGGCCATTCCGGCACTGCGAGAGTGCATGTCCAGCAAAGCTGTTGAAAACCACCCCTTCAACTGCTGAGCGGGGTATGCAATGTTTTATTGCTTTAGAGTAATGGTAGTAATGGTAATTTAGAGCAATGGTAATTTTAGCAGCAAGCCGCCGCTGGTCGTGTCGCCGTTTCTTTTCCTTTTGCCGCTCCTCGTACTGACGCTGTTCCTCGGGAGCCCTAACTATGCGTTGCCTACCCAGAGCGGTGCTGCAACAACAATGAAATCAGTTGCTAGGTGTGGTGAAAGACGACGGTGGCAGCTACATATGCGACACGACGCGGAAGAGAGCATGAGGGTTGGCGGCAGGAAAGAAAAGGAGGAAGAAGACACGAGCGAACGGGCAGCTGTGGCCACGAGGGCCGAGCGAGGTTCGTGGAAGCAGTCCCGAGAGGGCTACCCGGGTGTACCGCTGGGCAGACTCGTGACGGGTCCACTGAAGCAAGTTCCTGCCCGTGCCTGGCCTGGCCGGTTCCTGAGATCTGGCAGTTCCTGTGCTCTCGGGAGTCTGGTGCGTTCGCAGTTCCGGCGTCAGAATCCTGAGCCACCAACCCTCGTGGTCTCTTATTTTCCGCGTCGTGTCGCATATGTGGCTGTCATCGTCGTCGTCTTTCACCACACTAGGCTGGTTCTTTTATATATGAAAGGCTAGTGACGTCACTCCCCACGTCACAAGCTGCCGTCGCCGCGGCAGCTTGCGCAGTAATCTTTACCGGGAAACGTATGCGGGGAGAGCTACGTGTTTCGCATTGTTATCAGGAGCGCCTAATCATCAATGATGTGGTTTGTATGCTTATTTTGGGTTTCTTCTGTATTGAAGCGAATGCGGTGCTGTATACTGTATTCATGATGCGAAAGTACTGGGTGCACGTTAAAGAACCCCAGGTGGTTAAAGTTAATCCGGAGTGCCTCGTTATCAAATGGTGGTTTCGGCGAGCAAAACCAGTCATTTTTTAATACCAAAGAATGTATGCACTTTTCGCTTCAATCACTGAAGTTTCTTTTTTCTTTTTTTTTGTCGTGAGGACGCGCCGCGAAAAATTCCGACCAACTAGAGACTGACAGCTTCGCTGTAAAAGTAGTAGAGATGTAACAAACATTTAATAGTCGAATCATTTGAACCACCACGTACGTCGACACTTGGTTGACCCGCTGTTTTGACCCGCTGTTTTTAAAGCGAAGCTTTCTTCCCCTCTCCCCTGGGGTTTGACATCGTCGTCTTTTCCTCACCGGATGTATTTGTGGATATTGATAGACAACCTGGGCCACTGAATACGTTCTGTCTGCTGTTCTTGCCGAGCAGGCAACTTGTGTCACTGGGTATGATGCCTTAACAGACGACTTCGGCACTGTGTGAGTGCAACTGAGTGTATCCCCTCATTCCTGGCCTGTCTTCCAGAAAGGATGTGTCACTGTGACACAATGGGCTGGAAGCATTAAATGTATTTAGAAACGCGTTGTACCTATCTGCGCCATGCGCACCTGTTATCAATATTCTTCCCTCGACAAGCATCATCACTGTCACCTAGGCTATGTGGGTGACGAAGCTGTGCTCGCGTCATTTGCTACTGCTCCCACCTCGCTAACATCGCGGTGTATCAGCGTGGGCGTTTTTCTTCATTTAATGCATTGGCATTAGGGGTGTCAAAATGGGGAAATGTGTATGCGCGTGTAGTGCGGAGAGCTGGTCACGTGGTAGATGTTTTTATATACGTAGTGCACTGGATAGGAATAGCGATTTGGGCGAGCTTGTTTATGTTCATGGCGTGATTTTTGCAGCGTGAAGTACTGCATGACGTGCGAAAAGATGAAGAAAGAAGGGTTAGCGAAATAACGACGAACAGCGCTCATGTCCTCCTTTCGCTATATAATCTTTCGCTAATTTTCCTTCCGCAAATCAGTGTCTCGCACTGCAAAAATCACGCCGTGTATACTGTAGATCAAATTCTGCTCCGGACAACCGTCAGTTGCACTTCGAAGAGGCAGGACATGCGTCGAGTGAACAACGCTTGACAATGTGGTGAATGCGGTTTAGATCCTGTATCCGGGACCTTATAGAGGTGCAACGTAATGCCTAACGCGTTCCTCTCGCATGTACCGCTAAATCGCCACTGATTTTTTTTTTCAGCGAGCTGTGCTTCTCACCTCTTGTTCCATTGCTTCATCACGTTCACCAGTGCGCGCTCGCGGTGGCGGCCGTAGTAGACGACGAACATATGCGAGAAGAGCCGTTCGCGGCCGAAGTAGAACTCGTGACCCGGATAGCTGCGGCAAGCTTTGGTGATCTGGTACGTGGCCGAGGTCCGGTCGGCGAGGATCACCGCTTTGCCGTTGGCCACTTCGTCCAGCACGGACGGCGAGTAGAGCCGTCGGTAGGGGACCCGGAAACTCGGCTTCAGCTTGCTCGCCACCTGCCGGTCTTGCTCCCTTGGCGAGTGCTGTGTGTATGGCCCATAACGTTGTGAAAAATTGAAGGAATAATTGACACACGCATTTTCTGAGTTTTACGACTTCTATCGCACACCTCCCCCATGCACAGAGAGAGATAGTAGAAGATGGAAATGCAGGGAAGTTAAACAAAGCCTTGGCCGGTTCGCTACCCTACACTTAGGGGAGGGCAAACGTTCATAGATACATATGCATAAGGAAAATGAGAAAGAGACAGTCAGTGTGAGCATCAACTAAAGCTGAAAGCTCGGCTAGTTGACTGGTGGCTTTATTGAACATGGCTACATCTCCAAGAAAGACCATGACATAAGCAGGAACCGTCCTGACATTTTTTATATTATTAACTGTGCATACAACCAGCCGATCCTTGTGAACCTGAATTATTTTTAATACGTTTCAACCTTCACTATGGCTTGCTTTTTATGTCGGAACTGTACACACCATGACTGCTTTGGTAACTATTGCTATGACTGGCAGCTTTCATTTCGTGGATACAAGGCCATCTATAGAATATATTGTAAGGAGGCCACGCCAGAGTCATGTGACACTCTACGCCTCCGCTATTTTTCCTTTCCTAACAATTATTTTTTCGCTTGTTTTGTTTATTCAATGCGTTCCTGAGCAGTTGGAGTTTATATTTCATAAATTGGATAGCAGACGCTTCAGTGGCCAATTTTTCCACTTGCTCATATTTAATAAGCAAAAACGACCCGATTCCTGGGCCATCCACTTTTGCGGCTACCGTGCATGTTTCAAAGCAACAACAACGACATCATCATCAGCAGTTGTAGCACCACTATTACTACTACTACTACTACTCCAGCGACAACCATGTGCAGTCCGTTTCAATGCCTTCATCTTTCTTAGCTCTATTTATGGAGAAATATTCACAGACAGTTACAGGCGGTCGTGCACGTCAGTCGCCTTCAAAAAGCCCATTGAAGCTTTTGTGACCTCGTTGACATCCGTGAGCGCGTAGGCGAAGGTTCCAGTATCTTTTCTTTCCAGAGAGGCCCGACGTCTAAGCGGCTGAGACTGCATCACAGAGCACGTCCTTGTGCGTCAAAGGATGGGTCGGCACAGAGAGTGATCAACTGTTTCGTCGCACTAGGAAGAAGTGCAGGTGGCGCGCTCGGCCATTCTGATGTGGGACGAACAAGCGTTCGCGCATAACGACTGAAATTTGAGCAAGCTGGTAGGAATTCACGTAACTGAAAGCATTCGCACATATGCGACAGAAGAGATGACACTTAGCATTTAAGTATGGTAGATTTGAGAGATTGATACTGAACTTGCTGTACAAATGCTGAACAAGACGTCGCCGACATCTTGGAGACGTTACGACCCAGAAAATCAAAATTTGCTCACGTGTGGCGATAAAGGCTAGGTATGAGGCCGTTGCTAAAAAAAAAGAAAGAAACAAATGAAAGAGAAAAAGAAAGGAAGCAATAAAGGTGGACAAGATGGCGAGTTGGGCTAGTTGGTTGACGTTCATATTTGACTTAGATTGAAGCGCACCGAAGACGCGGACACAGAAAGGAGCAAACGCTGTCCTGTCTACTTCCTTTCTGTGTCCGCGTCTTCGGCGCGCTTCAATGCAAGTCAAATAAAGGTGGGTCATGTAATCCAAAGTTCAAGGAAAAGGACAGAATCTCAATGAACATGGCATGCGTATTTATATGTACTGAAATTGGGGTATGATAGATTATCCAATGTTGCATAATTGCATATTTGTGCATTACTTGCATTATTTTCTTCGTTCCATTATCAGACCGCAAATGTTTTTGGGACCATGCATTTCGTTTAGTCATATCGAGCTTTTTTTTTCATTTGATTTTTTTACACGCATGCACATCGAGGTTGTATTCTTATGCGTCGACATTCTCTCTCTCTTTTTTTTTTACCAGGAAACCAGGCGGGGCGATCCCGGAGATCGTGTGGTGTATAGTGCAATGTGGTTAATCTTCTGCTATATTGGCGCTGACTACACCCGCACTGTTAAATTTAAATCCTCTGCGACTAATTCTCACTTCTTGTCTCTTATAGACCTGCATTTCGGTATCTTTTGCGACTCGCTACGACGCTATGAAGGCGGGAAAGGGCCGGTTATTTTTTATTTTTTACTAAGAAGCCAGATATGCACACAGATCCCAGATACACCAACCCCGTGTGAAGTCGCCAAAGAAGACCTTGCCTTCAATAACTTTATGAACAAGCGAGCAAACTATAAAGAGCGTTCCTCTCATCATCATCATCTTCAGCCTATATTTATGGCCGCTGCATAACGAAGGCCTCTCCCTGTGATCTCCAATTACCCCTATCTTGCACTAGCTGATTCCAACTTGCGCCCTGCAAATTTCCTAACTTAATCACCCCACCTAGTTTTCTGCCGTCCTCGACTGCGCTTCCCTTCTCTTCGTATCCATTCTGTACCTCTAATGGTCCACCGGTTATCCATCCTACGCATTACATGGCCTGCCCAGCTCCATTTTTCCGCCTAATGTCAACCACAATATCGGTTATCCTCGTTTGTTCTCTGATCTACACGCGTGATAACACGCGTGTAGATCAGAGAACAAACGAGGATAACCGATTATACTGCACGCGTGATTACACGCGTGTACCATACTCCCCCGGCGGCAGAAGCGACGTCTCGGAGCGTCTAAATGTCATCGCTGGGAGGGTGATACATCCTCAGTCGTGTAACGGGCACGCACGATATAATTGGACTGAGAAGCAGTTGGGGCGTCAGGGGCGATTTCGTAGGTGACGGGAGTCACAGCACGAAGCACTCGGTATGGGCTTGTGTAGCGAGACAGCTGTTTTTCTGAGAGGCCGACCTGACCTGACGGAGACCACCGAAGCATTAAAGAACAAGGCGGGAAGTGCACGTCTCGGTGTCGACGGCCGTACAAATGCCGTTGACTCTGTTGGGAGTTCAGAAGGTGGTCACGGGCTATTTCCCTTGCGTGGGCAGCGCGGGCGATGGCGTCAAATGCATGTTCACTGGTCGATGCCGCGTGAACAGGGAGGGGTGTATCGAGAGGCAGTGCTCGTTCTCGGCAGAACAAAAGGAAAAATGTGGAATAACCGGCTGTGTCGTGGCGCGAGGAATTATACGCAAACGTGACAAATGGTAGAGCGAGGTCCCAGTCAGTGTGGTCTGAAGAGATGTACTTCGCGAGCATGTCTGTGAGAGTGCGATTGAGACGCTCCGTGAGGCCATTTGTTTGCGGATGGTATGACGTGGATAGCTTGTGCCTCGTGGCACAAGACTGCAGGATGTCCGCGGTAACTTTTGATAGGAATGTCCGGCCATGGTCTGTGAGAAGTTGTGGAGCTCCATGTAATAAAATCACGTCGCGTAGAATAAAATCGGCAACATCTGTGACGCAGCTTGTAGGAAGCGCTCGGGTGATGGCGTATATAGCGCGTGGCGTAATCTGTTGCCACAGCGATCTACCTGTTCCCAGAGGTAGATAGAGGAAAATGGCCAAGTAAGTCCAAAAAAGTTGGTGGCGTGCAGCAGAGGTAGAACACCCGGCTTCTAATCTGAAGGTCGTGATTTCGAATCCTCCTCCAGTGCACTACATTTTCAAGCACGGAGTGGCGCCTGACACAGGCAAAAAAAAATATCGCCGAGAGCTAGTGGGGCTATACTAGTCCAGGTGCAACCAAATTAGGAGGGCCCACTAAGCTTTAACAAAGTCACTCCCTCACCAGAACAGGAATTGGCCTCCCTGGTGCAGTATTCGGCCACTACCTCCCTAATGACTCCTACAATTAATCCATGGCCCTCAGTCCCCAGCGGCTGCGGAGCACCTGACCAAGGTGGCGGTCAGACTTGCGACGCAGCAGAGGGTGCTAAGAATCGCTGAGTCCGGACAGGCCGCCACTGAAAACTGAACCTGGCAACGCTCAACACACGCACCCTATCGAGTGAGGCTAGCTTGGCAGGGCTATTTGAGAAATTATCAGGTATTGCCTAGGATATTATTGGCCTTAGTGAGGTTAGAAGAACTGGTGAGGCTTATACAGTGCTTACTAACGGCCACGTCCTCCGCTACAAAGGTCTTCCAGATAAGAGAGAATTCCGAGTAGGATTTCTAGTCCATAAAGACATAGAGGGCAACATTGATGAATTCTACAGCATTAACGAGAGGGTAGCAGTCGTCGTAATAAAGCTGAATAGGAGGTATAGAATGAAAGTAGTACAAGCCTACGCCCCAACCTCCGGTCACGATGAAGAAGAAATAGAACAGTTTTATGAAGATGTTGAATTAGCCATGAGAAAGGTGCAAACTCAGTATACTATAGTCATAGGCCACTTCAATGCAAAAGTGGTGGAAAAGCAGGCTAGTGGGCAAGCAATTGGCATCTACGGCATCGACCTTAGGGACACTAGTGGAGAGATGTTGGTAGGTTTCGCAGAAAGGAATAGGCTCCGAATAATGAATACCTTTTTAATGAAGCGCAGCCACAGGAAGTGGACCTGGAAAAGCCCTAATGGAGAAACAAGGAATGAAGTAGATCTCATACTTTCTGCCGATACCAGCATAGTGCAGGACGTAGAAGTGTTAGGTAAGGTAAAGTGCAGTGACCATAGGTTGGTGAGGTCTAGGATTTCTCTCAATTTGAAGAGAGAAAGATTAAAATTAGTGAAGAAGAAACAGGCCAACCTAGACGCAGTAAGCGTAAAAGCAGACCAATTCAGGATGGTGCTCGCAAACAAATATGCAGCTTTAGAACAGGAAGATGAAGACACCATAAAGGTAATGAATGAAACCGTAACTAGGCTGATCTCAGAAGGAGCAAATGAAGTGGGAGGTAAGGCACCAAGGCAACCAGTAGGTAAGCTATCCCATGCAAGTAACAAAGGACCTAATAAAGAAACGACAAAACATGAAAGTGTCCAACTTAGGAGATGAGATAGAATTCGCTGAACTGTCGAAACTGATCACCAAGAAGAAAGTAAGGTATATCCAAAATTATAACATGCAAAAATTGAGCAAGCAGTAAAATATGGACGCAGCATGAAATCAGAAGAAAACTTGGCATTGGACAAGGCAAAATGTATGCACTGAAAGATAAGCAGGGTAATATCATTACCAATTTCGATGACATAGTAAAATCAGCGGAAGAATTCAATACTGCTGGTACACTTCCGAGATCAGCCAGTCAACTTTCATTCGAAGTAGTGATGAACAGGATACAGAGGCTCCTTCTATAACTAGCTATGAAGTTAGAAGGGCATTGAAAGACATGAACAGGGGAAAAGCTACTGGAGAAGATGAAATAACAGTCGATTTAATCAAAGATATAGGATACATTATGCTTGAAACGCTTGCGGCCAATGCCGCAATGCCTCACGACTTCAAGTGTACCAGAAATCTGGAAGAACGCCAACATTCACAACATAAAATATTCATCAAGATAATTTCCAATAGAATCAGGGCAATACTTGACTTCAGCCATCCAAGAGAACAGGCTGGCTTCAGAAAGGGATATTCTACGATGGATCATATCCATGTCATCAATGAGGTAATAGAGAAATCTGCTGAGTACAATCAACCTCTCTTTATGGCTTTCGTAGATTATGAAAAAGCATTTGATTAATTAGAGATACCAGCAGTCATAGAGACATTGCGTAATCAAGGAGTACAGGAGGCATACGTGAATATCTTAGCAAACATCTACAAGGATTCCACAGCTACCTCGGTTCTCAACAAGAAAAGTAGAAAGTTACCTATCAAGAAAGTGGTAAGGCAAGGAGACACAATCTCTCCAATGCTATTCACTGCATGCTTAGAAGAAGTATTCAAGCTCTTAGACTGAGAATGCTTAGAAGTAAGGAACAACGGCGAATATCTGAGCAACCGTTGGTTTGCAGATGACATTGTCCTATTCAGCAACTGCGGGCTTTGAAGCAATTGCTGCCTTTTGATTCTGCCCATTCTAAGTTGGTGAAGCGAGCAGTAGGCAGTCTGTGCTTGGAATCAGCCCTGCGAAAATCGCACGAGCACCAAATGCGGTCTAGTTTCGCAAACCAAGTAAGCGGCCTTTTTTCTGCTGGTTTCCCTTTGGCTGTCGTCAACGCCATAGACGAGTCTTTGTTACAAAAAGTGAAGCTTGGAACACGTAGGGCAAGAGCAGAGATCCTACAACCAAAGTTGAGGCCGGAGGTAATACCCTATGTACACAAAGTGTCACACAACCTTAAAAAGGTTGCCAACCGACACGGTATACCTCTTGTTTTTTCTGCGCCCAACAAGCTTTCTAAGCTGTGCTCTCGAGTTTGCTGTGGGAGCAGGCGAGGCTGCCGTACTAGGCACGAGAAGCCCTTTGTGAAGTGCTCCAGAGGGGTTGTCTGTGCCATCTGTTTGCACCCTTGTGGGCAGTTGTATATCGGCCAAACTGAACGTTGCGTGAACGACCGCTTAAGGGAACAAGCGCAAAAGATAAACAAAAAGGAGGATAAGGGCGCGCATTTGGTGGCCCATGTTACCGCATGCGGTTGTAACGCTCGATTTTATGGACTACCATTTTGGGCAGGAGTGGCAATGCCTCTTCTCGTCTTGCACTGGAGGCCTTCTTTATCAAGCAGAACAGAGCTCGGTGTGTAAGTGAGCCGTCTATCTCTTTACTTGACGCCGAATTTGACTTCTTGCGCAACCGTCTTTAATCTACACGTGCCTTTCTTATCGTCTGGCCTGCGCATGCGTGACAAGAGGATATATATGTGTGTACAATCCTTCCCTTGCATTAAACAGTTGTGAGTAGCGCTTGTCCTTGTTTGTCCCTTTCTTGTGTCTGTCTTTTATACTGCGCTGAGTTACTTGTTCAGCAACAATGGGGGCGAATTACAGCAAATGATTGAAGACCTTAACCTAGAAGGTGTAAGAGTGGGGTTGAAGATTAATATGCAGAAGACAAAGATAATGTTGAGGATAATTCAGGATCGCCAGTCAGCCTCTAGAGTCTGTAAAGGAGTACGTTTATCTAGGTCAATTACTCGCAGGGGACCCTGGTAAGGAGAATGACATTTACAGAAGAATAAAATTGCGTTGGAGTGCATACGGCAGGTATTGCCAAATCCTGACTGGGAACTTACTGCTGTCGTTGAAAAAAAAGTGTACGATCATTGCATTCTACCGGTGCTAACATATGGGGCAGAAACCTCTAATACGGTCTCCTGAAAAAAAGCTACAAAAAGGAATCGTTGCCTGGGCGGAAGAGGTCGCCGCAGACAAGCGGCCACCTACAACGCCCTGAAATTTTTTAAAATAAAGTTGTTTCCTCCTCCTCCTCCCTTGGAGGTGAACAAAGAAGCTCTAGAACAAATTAAGGACCGCACAAAGAGCGATGGATAGAAAAATGTTAGACCTAACTTTAAGAGACAGGAAGAGAGTGGTGTAGAGCGCTCCTGTAGAACCCAGTAAAACGCGCATCTCTCTGATTGGTAGGACCGTTTGTGACGCTTACCATGACGCGTTCGAGCATGTCATGTAACGTCTTTTTCCTCGTCGTCAGCTAAAGATGCGCGCGCTCAATTTTGTAAAGTGAATTGTTGCTGTGCGATGCGCCTAACAGTGTTGCGCTGCAACCTTCAGCCGGCTTTTTCCGCCAACCGCTGTTGTTTGCTACAAGTACCATGGCATCCAACGAACTCAAATCGCCTTGAGGGCTGTATTAAAAAAACAAAACAGCGCCGAACAAGTGGGGCTCGTTTAGAACATGCTTGACGGTCGAATGATATGCTGTGCTCCAAGAGGGATGCGGGGAGAGCGCAGGTGTCTCTAAATCGTGCACTCACGGCCAGAACCAGGTGATAGACGGTGCCACGCATCGTGTACGCGTCCATGTCGTCGCGGGCGGCTAGCTGCGCGGCCGTGTCGACGCGGTGACCGCTCGGCTGACGCACAGTCAGGGCCGCCTTCATCTCGCCGGTGAAGAAGTTGGTCAGCACCAGCATCGCCAGCCACCAGAAAGCGATCACAATGCGTGCCGACGACTGACGAGGCGTTCGTGGGCTGGCTGCATGGAAGGAAGGGAGACGTCGAAGTCGGTATGAAACGTGAATAGCGTTCTCTTTCTCGATTGCCTTCGATTTGCTGATATCTTGTTTCAATGCGAAAGCATTATATGGTTCACGAGGCGGAAAAGGCCTTTGCGTTACCACGGTGGTGCAAGAAGTCAAGGGAGCCCAAGTGGCCAATCGAGGCAGTTGATGACGTCAAATAAGGCAAAGTCAATTAAGGCAGAGTGAATTAAGGCGAAGTTTATTAAGCCACGGTTAATTGACGTAGAGTTCATTACGGCAATCGAATCCACGACCATTGATGGAAGTCGGACCCACGAAACTTGGTCGTAATTAAGGTGAACATAATTAGGGCGCGACTAATTAAGGTTGGGTTAATTAAGACGCTCGAATCCACGGCCTTTGGTGGAAGTCGAACCCACAACCATTGGTAATAATTAAGGCAAAGTGAATTAAGGCACAGTTAATTAAGGTGTAGGTAATTAAGGCACATGTTTAATTATGATAGAGTTCATTACGGTGCTGGAACCCACGACGAATGGTGGTAGTCGAATTCACGACCTTTGGTGGTCGCAATGCTTCCGCTTTCATCCACGTAGGGATAACTAACTGCGCCTTGAATTTTTTACGATTGAGTTGCTGGAGAAATATTTTTTTCCTAAATACCATTGGGCACTAGAGTTTTGCTACAAAGTGATGACGTATTCTAACGCCGCGCGCAAAGGTAATTTAGTTGGCACTTCCTGATGGCGCAAATGGCCCTGTCGAAAAGACGTTGTAATGATCAGGACAGTTGAGTTGTATATAGAAATTAATGGTTATAATGCGCCCTTCTCCCCTCTAATGTACTGCACTATTTCTCTATGTTCAGTTCATCGTAAGGGGTCCCGCCTGCAGTTTTTACTATGGGACCCCTTCCTGCATACTACTTGTTTTGTACTAATTTACTTATCAATGAAACGGAATTGAAGCAAGAAGCTGTGGCCACTGTATTATACCCCCCCCCCCTCCCCCCACTTTTTATAGAGCATAGCCACATTCGCTGCAATGCAACGTAGGGTGCTTCTGAGGCTCTTTTCGTTCCTGTTTTTTTAAAGATTTTTTTTAGCTTTTTTTTAGTACGTGTTTTCTAAGCCGGCCCTTTTCAAACAAAAGTAAAAGAAGTTACATTCCAGTCAGTGTACGAGTTACCTAACGAGAGAATTCTCGTATTTCACGTTTCTCTTCCAGACATGCGAACGTATACTTGCATTCCAGGAATAAGATGGCCAATAGTCGGAATACGTTGTTCTTGAAGTCGAAGAGGAACTCGTGCTCCGAATTCGGCGCCAAGGATGCGATCAGACCGAGTACGGCGAGACAGCCAAGCAGCGTCAACCAAACCTGGAGTTATGAACACGAGTAGAACATCACGCAAAATATCCGTGATAGAAGGATATTGTCACGTATAGGTGACGGTGAGCTGCCTAACACGCTCTCAGACAGAAAGAGACACTGCGTCGGCGGTAAACTAAGAGTTTATTGGGCGAATTAATTTGTTCCCGAAAGCAAGCGAACAACTCGGTAACGGTGAAAGCAGCAAGCGGGCCTACGGCGTTCGTCGGACTGAGACAGCGCTAGCGGCGGTCCCGTATTTATACATTGCGCGTCCATGATCGAAACGCGTCAAGCGACGCCACTCGCGTCGCTGCAAGCCGAAATAAACGCACGTGGCAATATGATGTAGAGCTAAACCTTGATTTCACTGAGTCAATGGGAAGTTAATTCGTTCAATCGAGAACTTCGTCAAATCGAACACACTCACACTTATCCGTTTTTATTTTTCATGTGTGCCGTTTCCGAATGTTCACTGAGTTGACTTTTCGTATTCTCATCTGTTTTTAACCTGCCAGTTGCTTGTCATTCATGTGTTTACATAATTTTTATATTGTACTTTTCTTTTCACCTTTGAATCCGCCAACTTCTGCAGCTTTTCTTATTTTCGCTACCAGCCGCTTTTTTTGAACTCCTGGCGTGTTTACGTACCTCCATCCCGAACACTGTGAATGAGCCGGTGATGCTAGTCTGGTGCGCGGCGTCTTCGCTGAATCCTCCTAGGATAACCAATTCCTCGTAACCGACGGGGTCACTCGCCTCGGCCAACGCGTTCCGCTCGACAGTCGGCGAGAACAGCGTGAATGCCACGTCGCTTTCCTGCGTTTTCGAGAAGTTTGTAGAAGACGATTTATGGAGCTTCCCAAATGTATTCGCAAGCGCTGGAATGAGCCCATTAGTGAAGCAGATCGAAGTTGTAGTTTTTTAACACGAAAGTGTTTTATGCCGGGGTCCACCAAGACTTCACTGACGTATTTCCGTCACGGAAATACGTCATAGAACATAATACAAAGAAAGAAACCAGAAGAAAAAGTTCCACAAACATGCAAAATTTGGAAATCGAACCCACGACCTCTCGGTCCGCGACGATAGATCGCCGAGCGTTTAACCCATTGCGCCACAAACGCATTTGCAGAGAGCTACACAGACGCGCCTTATATATCTAACACTCCTCCGTGTACCCGCGCTCTTGCTCGGGGCGGTGCCGCCGCCTACGAGCAGAAAAGAGAAGTACTGCATTATGACACTAACGCGCACCGACAGTGAACGCTTCGGTGGTCTCAGCACTACGACGCCTCGATGCCAGCATTCGAAGGGACGCTGGCATCAAGAAGCACTACCAACGCCACCTAGGTGGCGTTCACCGTACTCAGCACAGCGGAGCGTGGCCTCCGCAATTAGCTCTGAAAATGTTTCTGAAGTTGATCGCGGAGGCTGCAATTACGACGCGCTGTACGCGCTGATTTGACTCGGTGACGATTCAGTTACGTGCTTTGTCTTGCGCGTTGTATTAGTGTGTCAGTTACGTGCTTCGTCTTTCGCGTTGTGCTAGCGTGTGCAGCGTAGTGCAGCTTCCATATGCACGACGGTTGCTCATGGTCATCGACGTTGGTAGTCGTGATGGAGGAGACGTGCCACCAGGCGTCAGCGTGGGTGCATCAACGCCTAAGGGCGCTTTAGCCACAAAACACCAATAGACATTATATATCAATGTGCAATAAACATAACACTACTTCTGTGAAGACACGTTTCACTTTCGTGTTCTATACCGATTCCTATATAAGAGGGATCAACCACATTTTTTTTTACTAATTCGCCGTTCTTTATTACTTCAAGCTACACTTATTGTTTGCACTCATCCTAAGCAGCCCCGATCTTGATGAACAGCTACGGGCTGTCAATCGGACCCGCGACGCAGCAGAGAGGCTCGGCCTTTCTGTACCGACACGGGAGCGGCTCGCTACGTGCTGACGCGCGTTCCGAAGGACCTTAATAAAGTTTTACCATACCGTACCATTTGTGAAGTAGCTTATTAAATATATAACGATTTGGGTTTTACTTGCGCAAGACAGGATGTTATTGTGAGGCTCGCCGCATTGGAGGACTGCGGATTAATTTTGACCTCTTGGGGTTCTCTAACGTGACTAAGGCACATGAGTGCCCTTGAAATTCGCTCCCATCAAAATTCGGCTGCCGCGGCCGCCTTCGAACCCGCGACCTCGAGCTTAGCCGCGCAACACCATAGGCATTAAACTACCGCGGCGGGTGTGAAGCGTAATATTTGAAACTTCTTGCGTCTCATGTGTGCCTCCGAGGTGCGTAAATACTTATAATTTTACTTGCGATAGGAGGTTATACTTAGTGTCTAAGTTTGTTCGCTTCACATTGCTGCATATCATTGTGATATTTTTAATACACATACATTTTACGCACTTTACAGCGAATGACATTAGGCCACCATACAGCCATGTCGCCATATACCCTTTTGACTGACCGCACCATCGACTACACCATGCCATTTCTTGGCGTATTTTTTTTTTGGCCATTACAGGCCCTTGCGTTACAAAACCCTATGAATCATTATCTTCATTTCACATTGCCTTAAGTTCATTATGTGTTATACAGGGTGTCCCAGCTATCACGCAGCACGATTTAAAAAAAGAAGAACGGCGTTACGCGAACCAAACCTAGTACGTATTGTTTCCAGTACAGTGGAGTAGCCGCCAGTATTTTTTTCGTTACTAAGATTTAAATAATTAATTGTAATTAATTATCTAACTCGAGAAATACTGTCCTAATTTTCAAAGTGTCAACGAGAAAGTTGTAGAGCAACATGAAAAACTCCCGATACAGCTTTCTGTTGCTCAATACGTGCTACATAAAAATATTTTTTCGAGTGTGAAAGAAGCCCGCGAATACACGCAAAGTGCCTCGAGCGGCCAGTCGTGGTGCAATTGTGCGTGTATTCGCGGGCTTCTTTCACACTCGAAAAAACACATTTATGTAGCACGTATTGACCAACAGAAAGCTGTATCGGGAGTTTTTCATGTTGCTCTACAACTTTCTCATTGACACTTTGAAAATTAGGACAGCGCTTCTCGAGTTAGATAATTAATTACAATTAATTATTTAAATCTTAGTAGCGAAAAAAATACTGGCGGCTACTCCACTGTACTGGAAACAATACGTACTAGGTTTGGTTCGCGTAAGTTCGTTCCTATTTTTTAAAATCGTGCTGCGTGATAGCTGGGACACCCTGTATTTCTAGTTACCTACGCAATGAAACAAAACAAAAAAGCGGAAAGAGACGAAAAAGTGTGCATTAAATCTCGGAGGCAACTGTCGTCATTCACGGAGTATATGTTATAGATGGCGCAACAAACCCCTCTGCTGCATTCATTCTTTCGTTCGTTCGATGGTCGCTACATAATGTTTTTCTCGAGTGCGAAGCACATTACCAAATGTCATATGTGTAATCACGCAATAAAATATTAAAAAAGGCGGGAAGAGACGAAGAGGTGTGCACCAAAATCTCGGAGGCAACTGTCGTCATTCACCACCTGAATGCTATAGGTGGCGCCACAATACCACTCCACTGCAAAGCGTAGCGCTTTACCGAAGAGCGCATGGTATCCACGCCTTGCTAGCTCAACCTAGTCAACATGCACATCGAGCACCGATCACTACTACGAGTATGTGCTATCATGTTCATGGTAACTTGTAACGCCATGCCGTAGCCGGAGTGCTCTCCACTGCGAGCGGGTGGCGCTAATTTGATACGTGCTCGAGAAATAATTATGCACAAATCGTCGACGATGATCGTCAGTGTAAGCGAATAGCCTGAACGAACAAATGAACAAACAAACGTACGAGCGAACGAACGAGCAAACGAACGAACGAACGCTTGAGCAAGCGAGCGAGTGACTGATTTCGGCGTACACGAAAGAAGGCAAACTTACGTTTCTCTGAATTTCGCCGAGGAAGCCGGTCCAGGTGCCGTTCGGCAGTCGATTCCCCCAAACGTTGACCGGTGGAATAGTAGTCCTCTGACTGCATCACAAAGTATTTGTGGCACAGAAATACGCAGAAAATGCTTGGTCGGATGAACATAAAATACCCTTTGCCTTCTCAGAAATCATACCTTGAATATTCCAGTTTAACTTCCCCGCTGCGCCGCCACTAGACATAGCCTGACCTTCGCCACTATATACCGCTGCTAACACTCAACAACTCGAAATCATTTGGATTGGAAATTGGGCCAATTCGTGGCGATCCATCTTCAGCAGCACCACTCGGTACCGAATCGTGGCAAGAGTTGACCTCCCTCGGTAAAGGAAGGGTTGTGGGTCAAGGCACTAACCAAGTGTTTGCACTAACTCCGGTACTAATTGCGGTATTAAATCAAGCAACTCACGGTGGTCTTATCCTAATGTGGTGCTGTCCCGCACGTGCTGTGGTACGAGACAAACACTTCAATGCAGCGAGGATCGAGCCCTGCCGGATCCAAAAGACTCCTTCTCCAGAGACATGCCGTGACTGACAGTATTCAGCATTGACGTTATTACTAACAAAAAGGTGAACCCTACAGCTCCTCTTATCCATCCCGTTAATTATTAAAGAAGCAAATTGTGTTTACAAAATACACTTTTCGTTTAGTTACTTACAGCGTACCTCTAACTTTGTTGGTGCCAACAATGTGGCCAAAGCTGGTTCTTTAATACAGTAACTGCCCATTTCGGGGCGCATATGGTTGTGAGTTACTGTGTGGTGTCGCCGCACTTCAAATACGTGAGGTTCAGATTGAAATACGTGAGAGCGCAAGGGCGCTCTCTGCAAATCGTTCTCTCGTCTTCTACGCGAAATTTGACCATTTGCAGGGCCAGTTCAAAATTTTCAAGCGTTTGGACCCTGATACCAGTCCTGAAAAGACGTACTGGTGCTTCTCGTTTTTTTCGAACTCCATGTTTGTCGTTACGTCACAATCGTGTCGATTTATTTTCTTAAAAGAGAGAATAGCATGCATGAAAAAAATTACCTGACGTTAAACTTCCGAGCCGTATCCCAAAGGAGTTGTACGAGGGACGTAACGTACAGGTACATCCTAATGGTACCGTTCGGATAGAAGTCCGAATGAGGAAGATGCTGTTGTGGCATGTATTGGGAAAGGGGGGATTGGGAGGGGCGGAGGGGGCAAAAGAAACGTTGTATTACTTCACACGCGTGCTTTATACCACGAAATGATCCGTCGAAGAAATGTGAAAGTTGAAAAGTCCTCAGATATTTGTCACATTGTCTGAGGCTGAAAGCATGGCTGGGCTCGGGATCGAGTCCATGTGATACAGATGGAGGCAATACATTGGAAACTAAGTGCAAACATTAACAAAACGTGTGTTCTGAAATGTTTCATTATGCTCTGTCTTGTTGGAATGGTACAGTACAGGTGACTGCGGTCACGACTAAGAACGGAATGTCAGGATAAATACAGCATTTAGGCTAGTTAGAAAAAAATCGTTTTTGTTTCTTTGCTGAGGATAACTATGTGACCACCGCACTAAATTTGCATACAGATAAAACAGCACTGCTTCACCTTGAAAGCCACTTGCAACAGAAAATAGCCTACTCGCAATCTGACCTTGCAGTGTAATCTAAGTTGCAGATCACGTCGACCTTCGAGGAAAGAAACGCAGGACAAAGGGTTGACCATAACTTGATAATAATCCTCTCGTGCCTAACACCAGCGCCATGAGAGGATCACGGATGGATTAGCGGAACACAATAGGTACAATGGAGATGTAGGATAGGATAGAAATAAACTTTATTTGTCCAGCGGTTATGGCTGTTGGTGCCCGGGGCTAGGCTGCCAGGGGTCCATCGCCGGAGAAAAATCTTTCGAGATCCTCGGCAATGGCCCTGGCCCGCTGGACGGCCCACTCCTGGAGATGTAGACCAACGCTTTTGTCTTGCTCCTGTATATTAAAGCGAAACTTTTTGCTCAGTTCCAGGCACTTTTTTCGTGCGTATCTGGCCTCAAGCGCCGAACGTGTTTAACGGGAAGACGTCATCTAGGAATGGTGTAGCGAAGAACTAGTTTACCGTTTCAAGCATAGCATTTCGCACAACGCTCACTAGAGGGAACCGGGGCGCTAGTGTCGACGGCAGCTACAAGCAGGGTAATTCAGCCAGCATGGGAATGATGTTTAGTACGTGCATTTCCCTAAACTTCGTCCTTCTGGCTTCAAACGGCTTCGTGATTGTGTAAACTCGCCATTTTCCACAAAGTACGGTGTTTTAAACCATCAAATAAACATTTTTAAAACGGCATGACGGCAGGATTCGAACACAGGATCTCTAGAACACACGCCTGATATTGAAACCATTACGCCACGGAGGCATGCGTCGACAAGCGGCACAGAACAGCCGTTCTCGCGGGCCAAGCCAGCGCGTCGACATGGTTGGCGCGTTGCGGTACGCAGTTGTACACGAAGAAAATAACGCATCAGAAACACCGCAAGTGATACACGGCATTATTGACGCCACTTAATAATATATATTGCACTACACTATAGCGTTTTTTCGTTTGTTGGCCTCAACGGCAACCGGGCCTGATGGCGACGATGTCGTCGCACCTATTCGTGATGTCCTCCTGGCGCGCGACATCTCTGTGCCACACTCCGTCGTTACCCTTGCCGCTAATCGGATGTGTCTTGCCGTTATCAATTTTGGCTGGACGAAGCAAGTGTCACTTGAAGGCATAGCGGTGGCCACGCTCCGGTCAGTGACAGGCGACCACGTCACTGCTTTTGCAGCCGACGCGTCTCCAGATCCTCCTGATTTTCCGCAGGTTGCCTTGAACCTCGACGGCCCATTACGTACCATGGTCGCTCCGGACCTCGCACCTGACCAAGCAGCCGCCCTACATCGCCTCTTGCTTTCCTACCGCGACATATTTGACACTGACAATCGAACACTTGGTCAGACGTCCTTTGTTAAGCATCGGAAAAATAGTGGTGATGCTGCTCCCATTCACCGCCGACCGTATCGCGTGTCCACGGCAGAGCGGCAAGTTATTCAGCAGGAAGTAAACAAGATGCTCGCCAAAGGCATTGTTGAGCCCTCGTCGAGTCCTTGGGCGTCGCCGGTCGTGCTCGTCAAAAAGAAAGATGGCACGTGGCGTTTCTGCGTTGATTACCGCCACCTAAAGCGCATCACTAAAAAGGACGTTTACCCTTTACCACGAATCGACGACGCTCTTGATTGTCTTCACGGTGCCAAATACTTTTCGTCCATCGACCTTCAATCTGGTATTGGCAGATTTCCGTCAATGAGCAAGATCAAGAAAAGACAGCTTTCGTCACTCCAGATGGCCTCTACCAATTTAAGGTTATGCCGTTCGGTTTATGCAATGCCCCCGCCACGTTCGAACGGATGATGGAGTCTCTGCTTAAAGGTTTCAAATGGTCAACTTGCCTTTGTTACCTCGACAATGTCTTTGTGTTTTCTCCTACATTTGAGACACACCTTGAGCGCGTCACAGCTATCCTTGACGTCTTCCGCAAGGCTGGGCTCCAATTAAACTCATAGAAGTGCCACTTGGGGCGCCGACAGATTACAGTGCTCGGCGATCCGTCGATGCTTCCGGAGTACAACCCGACCCGGAGAAGGTTCGAGCAGTAACGGCTTTTCCTGTACCTCAGTCTGTCAAAGACGTCCGGAGTTTTGTGGGGCTCTGTTTCTATTTCAGACGGTTCGTGAAAGATTTCGCAGCAATCGTTCGACCACTCACTGAACTTCTGAAGAAAGACATGCCTTTTACGTGGGGTTCCCCTCAGGCAGCCGCATTTTCACGCCTAATCGCGATTCTCACCAATCCACCGATCTTGGCCCACTTTGACCCGTCCGCACCTACTGAGGTCCGAACCGATGCCAGTGGTTATGGGATCGGCACCGTCTTAGTGCAACGCCAACACGGACACGACCGCGTTATAGTCTACGCTAGCCGGCTCCTGACAAGTGCAGAGCGCAACAATTCGATTACCGAGCGCGAATGTCTTGCTCTCGAACCCGCGTGCCCTCGGTGCCAAAGCGAGCGTCGTAACCACTAGGCTATACAGCAACGCCCTTATAGGTCTTAGTCTAACCTGGAATAAAGTCTTTTCTCTCTGTCTCTTGCTCTCGTCTGGGCTGTTTCAAAATTTCTCCCATATTTATATGGCAAGGCCTTCTCAGTAATCACAGACCATCATGCGCTCTGTTGGCTTTCGTCGCTCAAGGATCCTACCGGGCGGCTCGGTCGTTGGGCCCTCCGACTACAAGAATATCGCTGCACAGTGACGCACAAGTCGGGACGCCAACACCAGGACGCAGATTGCCTCTCTCGCTACCCAGTCAAAGACCCGACCTCTACGTCTGATACTGACACCGACGCCTGAGTTCTCTCTGTTTTTCCACTGCTCCATGTCGCTGACGAGCAGCGCCGTGGCCCGTCCTTGCGTATCATCATCGACCGCCTGGAATCGTCACTTGCCGACAGTTCCCTTCGCTTATTCACACTTCAAGATGGCGTACTCTACCGCCACAACGTTCACCCCGACGGCCCAGCATTACTCCTTGTGATCCCTAAACACCTTCGCTCGGCTGTTCTCCACGAACTTCACGACCTCCCCACTGCCGGTCACCTCGGTATGTCACGTACCTACGACCGGATCCGCCGACGCTTCTTTTGGCCAGGACTTGCTCGCTCCGAAGATACGCCGCTGCGTGTGAGAAATGCCAGCGACGCAAGACACTATCGACGCTCCCTGCTGGGTACCTTCAACCACTCGACATTCCCGCGGAGCCATTCTTTCGGGTTGGTTTAGACTTACTTTGTCCTTTTCCTCTTTCTACCTCTGGGAACAGGTGGATCGCTGTGGCCACAGATTACGCCACGTGCTACGCCATCACCCGAGTGCTCGCTACAAGCTGCGCCACAGATGTCGCCGATTGTCTTCTACGCGCATGATTTTATTACATGGAGCTCCGCGACAACTTCTCACAGACCGTGGCGGGACATTCCTATCAAAAGTTATCGCGGACATCCTGCAGTCCTGTACACGAGGCACAAGCTGTCCATGTCATACCATCCGCACACAAATGGCCTCACGGAGCGTCTCAATCGCACTCTCACTGACATGCGCGCGAAGTATGTCTCTTCAGACCACACAGACTGGGACCTCGCTCTACCGTTTGTCACATTTGCGTATAATTCCTCGCGCCACGACACAGCCGGTTATTCCCCATTTTTCCTTCTGTTCGGTCGAGGACCAGCACTGCCCCTCGACACAACCCTCCCTGTTCACGGGGCACCGACCAGTGATTACGCACTTGACGCCATGGCCCGCGCTGCCCACGCAAGGGAAATTGCCCGTGACCGCCTTCTGCACTCCCAAGAGCGTCAAAGGCGTTTGTACAACCGGCGACACCGAGAGGTGCACTTACGGCCTGGTTCTTTGGTGCTTCTATGGTCTCCGTCGCGTCAGGTCGGCCTGTCAGAAAAACTGCTGTCTCGTTACACAGGCCCATACCGAGTGCTTCGTGCCGTGACTCCCGTCACCTACGAGATAGCCCGTGACGCCCGATCTGCTTCCCAGTCCAGTGATATCGTGCACGTTACACGACTGAAGCGGTATCACCAGTGATGACATTTAGACGCTCCGGGACGTCGTTTCTGCCGCAGGGGAATTATGCTACACGTGTGTGGTATTTGATTGTTTAAACAAGGCGT